>NC_138540.1:38356937-38704437 GCF_964234715.1 Podarcis melisellensis | reverse complement strand
CAGAAGGTGACAGATTCCATCTAAAACATCCCAATAGGGCTGGGAAGGAGTCCTGTCCTAAACCCTGGAGAGTCACTGCCAGTCAGAATAGACAATACTGAGCAAGATAGACCCATACCCTGGAAGGGTACAAGCCAGCTTCTATGTTCCATAAAACTTAATGTCATCTGGTATAGCATCTCCACAAGGTCCCAGAAAATGCTTAACTAGACCCAAAGGGGATTTGCTTTGGCAAATGATGTTGGGCTTTCGTTGTCCCCGAGAGGGGGCAATGACAATAAAGATATTATTATTATTATTATTATTATTATTATTATTATTATTATTATTTATTATTATTATTTGTGCAACGCCTTCTGTAGGAGGGTTATAAACTGATTGCACATATCAATCTTAACATTGATTCCAATCTTTGAGCAAAAGTGCTATCATCAGTGCAGATATTACCATAAAGATCCATCTGTTTCTTAGATGCATCCATAGGATGTATTCCACTTCTTCATGTTCAACTGTGTTGTGTTTTAGAACATTTTTATGTCAACGACAACAGTTTCTGCAGCAATTTATATGTGATTATGTCTGTTGGTCCAACCAACAGAAATTGGAGCTTTTCCTTGCCAAAAGCACAGAGGAGAGTTATCAAACTGCAGCTATTTCTGCTTTGGTGTCTGCAAAGCAACAGGAAAATGAATAACATTCTGACAACAGTGTGATATAGTGGTTGGAGTGACAGACTAGGATGGGGAGACCCAGGTTCAACTCCCTGAGCAGTCAGGAGGCTCAATGGGTGAGCTTGGGCCAGTCACCATCTCTTAGCATAACCTACCAGAAATGGTTGTTGTGAGGATGAAAGCAGGTGGGGTAGAAGAACCATGTAAACTGCCTTGTGTTCTCTGAATGAAATGTAACTTTCTTTTATTAGATTTAGGCAATTTATGCATTGCTTCACATATCCAAATGGGGTTGTGATCTACAGGGACAATTACGTATGAAATAAAAAAATTGATAGGGTAAAAGAGCCATTAAAACAACAGGGATGCTGTTTATCCACAATGACAAAATAAATATGTAAAATAATAATAATTCACAGATCATTATCATCTATTTGATTCTTCTCATCTCTTGATGTTGTACAATTGTGACAGTGCACAGTGCCTTTGTGTGTGTTCCATTTTTTACTGCCTGATCGGCTTCCTTTTATTAGCATTCCTGTTTGTGTTTTCTGATGAATTGAACTGAACTTTACTTGCCATGACTTGCCCTAAAGAATCCTGGGAAACACAGCCTGCTGAGACACTGAAACTACTCCAGCGATCCCAGCAATCTACAATTCCCAGGATTCATTGGAAACCTAATAAGAGAATGACTAGTAAGCGATTGTTAAGTCTATAGTCTAGATATACACCCTTCATGAAAGGACTTCATTCCTTTGGTCAGTGGTATCTCTCTAAAGAGGCAAGTGGTTCTTAATGTGATAATCTGACTGATGGGAGATGTGGGAAGTTGAGAGGAGAATACTGATTTCTCTTGACCTAAAACGTCTCTTCTGCCGTGCTGATATTTTAATATTTTTAGAATGGATCTAAGCTCCTGGATGAGTCTTCCCCCCTAGGAATGCAACTCCCTTAAAACTTGGCACACATAGTCAAACACAGACACAAATCAAATGGCAGAAAGCATTTTATATTTTGGAAAGCCGCAGTGGTTTTCTCCACTTTCCTTAATGGCTCCTTGGATTTCCTTGAAGGGGGGCTTGCTCCGAATCCCTCATCTAAATAATGTTGACCTCATTTGTCCCCCAGGCCATCTCCCCACAGACACAACACCCCCCCCCCACCAACAGCCCTCCCCAACAACACTCTGCTCTCCCCCCACCCTCGATCCTTGTGGTAAAATGTGCACCGTGAACACAGTTTGACATTTCCTGACATTTCATGAACTAATTACACTACAAATAATTAAGCATGTTCACATCTGTAACAAACGAAGGCAAAATGGTTGTCAGCAGCTGTGATTGATGACCTCCCAGAGACTTTATCTGATGAGTTTCTCTTCAACAACACCCCCTCCCCACATGCTCTGAGGCACACACACACCCTGCAACTCGGTGTAGAACCTGGATGCCATTGTGCTTGCCTTCAGTTATTTAATCAGACCAAACCAATGAAAAGCTTGAAGGAAAGGATGGGAGGAATTAAAGGCTGCAATGATATATTTGCATTTCCCCCCTGGCTGGGGTGGGGCACTGAACAAGAGACATGAGCACCTCAGTTATTTGATGGTGTTAAAAGCTTGGATATTTCTTTGCTGAAAATGAGATTTCAGAGTGGAGGTGGTGGTGGAGAGCTAACTTGGAAGCCCATCAAGACAAACCTACCACCAACATCAATACCCAGGATATAGAGTGGAAGTTCTAGGCATGGATGTGCTTCAGGGGGTCCATAAATTGGGCACATTCCCACCCGCAATGTACTAAAATTAATTGTACGCAAAATTTTGTGTTCATGTGCATTTTTCTGGGGAATGGTGCCCATAGCTTGCATCAGGTTCTCAAAAGGCTCTGCAATCCCAAGAAGGTTAAGAAACACTGCTATATGCTAAACATAAGCAAAGGGAACAGGTTGTGTGTGTGTATGAATTCATGTTTGTATTACATTTATAGGACATCCTCTTTTGGGATGGTACACAGGACACAGTCACACCTCACCACGCAGTCACCCATCCAAAAACTGACCAGATGGAGACCAGCACAGATGGTTGTGGCAGGTGTCTCTTCAAGACCATGCTTTGCTTCTATGTTTGAGCACTTGAAAGGAACAGGGGGAAATCCAACAGAGTTTGCATTCATAGGAGAACTTACCTATTTGGCACTTTTCAAAATATATGTGAATTCACGCTTCTCTGAATTTTGCAACGCAATACGAAAATGCATATAGTGTGCATATAAATGTATATATTGGTGAAAATAACATACAAAGGGGTGTTATATTGTGGAAATTGATTTGTGTATTAGGAGAGAGTCTATACAAAAACGTGTTTATTGGGAGAAATTAACACTAAATGCTGATGGGTTTTCTGGAGAACTTTTTTAAAAAGGAAAAGGAAACCCCTCACAACTTGATGTGGAAATGTGGAGAATTGAACTTAAGGTTGGAAGAGTAAGAAATGGAGAGAAACCAAAATTGACAGATTATTTTCATCCCTGCTCCCAAATATTTGTGTATTCTTAAATACATTTACAATGGGTCTTAATTCTGAGTAACTTAGGACTGCTCTGTTAAGACTGTTTGAAATGCTTCACATATATTATCTCAATAATTATTACAAGAATCCTGTAAGAGGGATCCTTTGTTATGATCTCTGTGTAAGGATAGGGAACTTGCAGCCCTCCTGGTTCTTTTGGATTCCAACTCCCCCCAGGCCCAGCTGCATAGCCAATGCTCACACACAATGGGAATTGGAGTCCAGTACCACCTGGAGGGCCACAAATTCCCCATCTCTGACCTAAGAGCTAGTAGTGGCAATTCAGTGCACACTGGGAGTCATCCCAGTTGGACTCATTTGAACTTACTTATGAGCAGAAATGGTCACAAGTAGGCCCTGTAAAGAACTGAACAGTGGAGCCAAGGATTATGGGAGTTGTAGTCCAACAATATCTAGATGGCCACAGGTTCTCCACCCTTTATATCTCACATTTCAATTCCTTAAAGCATTCAATAACCATGTCCACTTTGGTGGGGGGGTGTTCTTAGAAGAGCCTTGAAGGTAGGCCAGTATTCAGATCATGGAATGAAAGCATGGGATGCACAGGGAAAGTCACAGACAGCAATCTGTTGTTGTTTAGTCGTTTAGTCGTGTCCGACTCTTCGTGACCCCATGGACCAGAGCACGCCAGGCTATGGTCCCTCAAAGTATTGTTGAGTATGTCAATGGCATAAAATCAAAAATAGATCATTTTTTTCACCTGCAGAGTTATGTAGATTTAGTCAATCTATCTATTGATTAATCAATTACTCTTATTTTTATCCCAAGCTATTATTTTTATTACTTATTATATATACCAACCTTAATCTGAAGATCACAGAGTAGTTTACAATGTAAACATACAAAAATGAAAGCACAAAATGCATAACATAACAGCAAAAACAAAAAGCCAATAACACTCCCTGCTCTCACAAACACATATATAAAAGACCTTTGGTTGTTTAATCAGCCAAAGGCCTAGCTGAAGAGGAACATTTTGCCTATTTGGCTATATTTGTATTGAATGTAATATTGTTTTTCTATATGGCATTGATTTAATTGTTTTTCCTGCATGAAATTGTTTTCATTCCCCCCCCCCAATATATTTCATTTATTTATGGAATTGATATACCACCCTTTGTCCCCAGGGGTCCTAGGGCAGCAAACAGATATGCAATTTTAGAAACAAAAACCAAGCAAAACATTCTGAAACAGATTGAAACTTTCTGAAAACAGCTGAAAATATCTAAAAGCTACAAACTACTAAAAACTAAAAGCAAATACATACTTGCCTGTTGTTGTTGTTGTTTAGTCGTTTAGTTGTGTCCGACTCTTCGTGACCCCATGGACCAGAGCATGCCAGGCACTTCTGTCTTCCACTGCCTCCCGCAATTTAGTCAAACTCATGCTGGTAGCTTCGAGAACACCATCCAACCATCTTGTCCTCTGTCGTCCCCTTCTCCTTGTGCCCTCCATCTTTCCCAACATCAGGGTCTTTTCCAGGGAGTCTTCTCTTCTCATGAGATGGCCAAAGTATTGGAGTCTCAGCTTCAGGATCTGTCCTTCCAGTGAGCACTCAAGGCTGATTTCCTTAAGAATGGATAGGTTTGATCTTCTTGCAGTCCCTGTAACACCCACCAAATTTCAAATATATGTGGAAATGTTTGATATATGTTTGAATTGTTGGTGTTTTTACTGACAAGCTGCTCTGAGATGTTTAATAAGAAGCAATTGCTAAATGAAAGGAAATAGCTCTCATACAATGATGCACAATGCGATGCTAGGTGGCATGGGCCCATGCTTCTGGAAAGATTGCATCTCCCCATACCAACCTGCCTGGGTGCTGAGATCCTTGGGAAGCACCTTCTCTCAGTCCTATCAACATCAGAGTAAAGGGTGAAAGTGACATGAGAGAGAGCCTTTTCTGTGGCTGCTCCCATATTGTGGAATTTCCTTCCAAGAGAGGCAGCTTGGCTTCCTCCTTGTTATCCTTCCACCAGCGAGCTAAGACTTTCCTGTCCAGACAAGGCTTTTGGAAACTAAGGAGCAGGTGGTGCTGATCTCTGGGCTGCTATCAAGGCAAACTGTTTTTTAATTTATGGTTTGAAATGTGTTCTGGTTTGTTTTATTATTGTTTTTAACTAGTTTGGCTTAATTATTTTGTATTTTATAATGGTGTTTTTAAAAATTGGAACAGGTTTTGTAATCAATGCCAGAGTAATCAATGGCAGTGCGGATGGTTTCCCCCCAACCCCAGGGTACCAAGCCAAGGGGCACAAAATAATGATGATGTTGATGATAATAATTACAACAACAACAGCAACAACAGCCTATAGTTATGTGGATACCAACGGAGAAGATCCATAAAAAGCAACTGTACCAAAGGGAATTATTGTGAAAATAAGACAGGGGGATTTGTCCTCGCTCAGGGCACTGCATTACCAAAACCCGCCCCTGTTTGTATCCCAACTTGGGAGAAAGGCAGCATGTAAATAAGGGACTCAGCTATACAGCTGCAAATAAAGTGTTTTTAGTGTGTTTTAAGTGCAATATACAGTGTGAAACTAGATGGCGATGGTGAGCCTAATGGAAAATTCAATGTATTTTTAAAAACTCTTTAAAAAAAACACATTTTGAGAACTTTTTTTTATGTGTGTAGATTCCACCACAGTAAGTAAATACAGTGGAACCTCAGGTTGTGAACATGATCCGTGCGGGAGGCACGTTCACAACCCGCAGCGCTGTCTTTCTCATGTGCATGACACGATTCAGTGCTTCTGCGCTTGCGCAAATCACAATTTAGCGCTTCTGCGCATGCATGAGCGCCAAAACCTGGAAGTAACCTGTTCCAGTACTTCTGCGTTTGGAGCGTCTGTAACCCGAAAACTCGCAACCTGCAGCATTTGCAACCCGCGGTCTGACTGTAAATAAAATTAATAAGTAAGGATTTGCTTCCTCAGGAGTAAAACACACTCCCAAGTAAGTGTGTCTAGGATTGCAACATGCAATGCAATATCATTAATGAATTCTAGATACCTTTTGTTCCAGAAGACATAACCTGGTGAAAATGCATATTAGTGGGTGGCCTTGCCTCTTAGGCACATATTTTGCTCCAGCTGTACAGTTATTAAACAATTATAGGGCTTTCGAAAGAATGAATAAAACAAACTATTGTTCACAGCGCGCTTCAGATTTCATCTCTGTGCAGGGCAGAGCCAGGAAAGGGATGTAGAGCCATTCTCTGATGCTAACCTTTCCTTCCTCGTGACAAGAGTCCCCCAACCTCCCAGAGGATCTAATAGGGAAATCATTTATCTTAAAGGCCTAGAAAACATGTCACGTCCGATTAGCAGGCAATGTATTCCCTTTTTTAAAAAAGCACACACATTATTATGCCTCATGTTGATATGCTGGCTGTATCTTGGCTAAAGCCCTGGGAAGTGGGAGCTACCTTAGAAACTAATTATTTGGACTGAATTGCTGAGTAAATTCACTCTGAGTAGGCACACAATGCCTGCCTTTATATTTGAGTTGCCCAGCTTCTGCTGCAAGTATGCCACAAATCAATCCCCAAATATGTGATAATGCCCATTCTGTGACCTCTATAATAGCTGGGAAATAAAATACACCAAGGCTGCCTGGGAGCTGAGGATCCAGCTTACAAGGGCAATTGGGGTGCTGCTGCTGGCATTGCACACATGGCATTGCATGGGTGCCACATATCGATGTCAGGACATCATGCGTGCAACGCCAGGACGTTGGGAGGAGCCACAGGTGGAGCTGAACACAGTGGTAGTGTGACTTGTGATTCCTCTGCCTCCTCCTGCCCTCACCACTGGTGGGGGGGCTGCTTCCACCCTCTTTTCCCTCTGCAGCAGCAGGAGGAGGAGGAAGAAGAAGAGTTTGGATTTGATATCCTGCTTTATCACTACCCTAAGGAGTCTCAAAGCGACTAACATTCTCCTTTCCCTTCCTCCCCCACAACAAACACTCTGTGCGGTGAGTGAGGCTGAGAGACTTCAGAGGAGTGTGACTAGCCCAAGGTCACCCAGCAGCTGCATGTGGAGGAGCGGAGACGCGAACCCGGTTCACCAGATTACGAGTCTACCGCTCTTAACCACTACACCACACTGGCTCTTGGGAAGAGGAGAAGGAGAAGGAGCTGGCTCTGTGCTCAGCCCCCTCCGGCCCCTGATATTTTTTACAATGACAGCATCCCCCTCCCAAAAAAATACTTGGGGGATGGCAAAAGGGCTCGGCCCCCCAGGAGTTAGTGCCCCTGCCTGGGAGGAAGCCCCATTCAACTCAGTGGAGCTTACTTATGAGTAGGCATGGCTAAGCATTGTGGAACAGGGTGAACAAAATGGTCAGGGAACTTGAGCATCTCCCTTACGACAGGGATGGGGAACTTCAAAATGTTGCTTGGCTACAATTCCCATCATTCCAGACCACTCGCCACACTGGATGGAGCAAACAACATCTAGGGTGTTTGTTTTTTAAGGTAAAAGGTAAAGGGACCCCTGACCATTAGGTCCAGTCGTGACCGACTCTGGGGTTGCGGCGCTCGTCTTGCTTTATTGGCCGAGGGAGCCGGCATACAACTTCCGGGTCATGTGGCCAGCATGACTAAGCCACTTCTGGCGAACCAGAGCAGCGCACAGAAATGCCGTTTACCTTCCCGCCAGAGCGTAACTATTTATCTACTTGCACTTTGACGTGCTTTCGAACTGCTAGGTTGGCAGGAGCAGGGACTGAGCAACAGGAGCTCACCTGCGGGGATTCGAACCGCCGACCTGATCGGCAAGCCCTAGGCTCTGTGGTTTAACCCACAACGCCGCCTGCATCCCTTTTTTAAGGTACATAATCTATTTTCAAAAAATAAAAACCATTTTTAAAATGTGATATATTTGAGGAAGAGCTGATTGGCAAAGAATTTCAGGTTTGGAAGTCCTGTAAGAATAATATAATTATTTAGGAGATGTCTAGGAGATGCCTCTAGTGGCAAGGAGGTCAACAGGGTGGGGCCTCAGCCTTTGGTAAAGGCCAGATGAACCTCAGTGACATGGCAGACCACCAACAGTGCCTCATTAGAGGATCTCAGTGACTGAGGCAAAGCATAAGGAATCAGGTGGTCCTTGAGGTACCTTAGGCCCAAGTTGTTTAGAGCTGTCTGAATTAACACAAGAGCCTTGTAGATTCTGCGCTAGCAGCAGCTTCTGGACCAGATATAAGGATAGCCTCACACAAAACACATTATAATAATTGAGTCTTGAGCTTACCAATGCATCTGAGGCTATCAGGCTATCTGAGTCTAGAAATTTTGTAAAGTTTGGAGATCAGCGTGAATTTTGAAACCTTTCCCAAAGTTGGTTTCAGGCACACGATGATAAAACTGTATGGCCACGTTTTCCTGACCGGTGGCTGGCTATCTTTGCTAACATTCCACAACTGAATCTGGCTTCTTGGCATTAAATCTGTATCTCTGTGACCTTCATCCCTCAACTTGACTTCAATTTCTGCTAATTCCTTTTCACAAAATAAATTGCATCAGCCAGGGCTGCATTTAGCCAACTGCAGTTCAAATTGTTTCTGTTCTTTCCCCTAAATTCCTTCTCCAGATTAAATGCTGATGCACCAAAGGAACCACTCTTGGCTGAGGCGGGCAAGGCCTAATTAGATTAGTATGGATTTTGGAATTGGGTAAGTACTGTATCAGTAGCCTCCCTAGAAAATAGGTGACATGTCATGGGATATTAAGGATGGCCATTTAATGTAAAAACTTGGGTAACACATGAGTTAAATGGAGAAAATGAGGGAATGCTTTTAACCATTCTCTCAATTCAGACTGCAGAATGGTACATGCAAGTGGTGCTGATTGACATGAGCAGAAGGCCATTATGGGCTGTGGTATAAAATCATTACAGTAAAAAGCATTTCAGAGCTGCAGAGTGATAGGACCAACATATAATGAATTATCAATAAAGAGCAGGCGATTCGGTTACATTACCTATGAACAGAAAGTGTTCCTTTATATTATTTTTAATTGGCCTTTCAGATGACTGGAATATTCAGTGCTTCCCCCAAAGTACAGGAAACGTCCTTTCATTTCATACACACACACACACACACACTTCAGTTTGACGGGCGTATAGGGCATCCAAATTATTATGCGCAGACTTGAGCACGCTTATCCAACCTAGTGCCCTCTGGAAGTTTAAGTCTACTTCCTTCATCGCTGACTATTGACCATGCTTCCTGAGCCTGATAGGAGTTCAACACCTCTGGATACCATTAGGTTAGGTAAGGCTGGTAGAAGGATTATCATTTCTGCAAAGTAAGGCCACCAGTTTATTTTTCCTTTTTTTCATTACTGTGGCATTAGTGCTGGTACAGTAGTGCCTTGATAAATGATATTAAGGTGCATGGAGCCTTTCTGAAGGTGAACCCCCCTCACACACTTTTAGCTCAAAGGGGAAGACTGTGGCTCAGCAGTAGAGCATCTGCCTTGCATGTGGAAAACACCAGATTCAATCCCTGATAACTCCAAGTAAGGCTGAAGTCGCCCACCCACACCCCACCCACACCTAGGACTCTGGGGCAGTCCAAAATGGTGCAATCCACCAAGAGTTCTGCTGATGTTGTAGCCTGGCTTTGAAAGAAGAAGCGAGAGGGTGTTATGACATGAGTGTAAGTCGAATATGCAATGCCAAGAACTGCTGAATCCTAATTTTACCTTTCGTTGCCTTGAGCAAGTTACTCAATATCCTTTTAAATAAAAATAAAAAAATTAAAAATGCTCATCTTTAAAACTTGGATAATAACTGCCTATTAAACTCTTAAAAAATATGTGATGAGAATTAATTAGCAACATGTTTATGGGGTGCGTCAAAGATGGGGGAGAAATGCCACAGAGGTGCAATGTATTAATAATGTTTAATTAATCTAGACTAGTAGCCAAGATTTTTATTTTCTCCATATTTTTACCCCCGTTCATGGAAACGGTAGCCAAATGCAATTAAAAAAAAGGGCTGAGTAATTCATTTTATGGAAATGACTGCTTGTTCATATTATATATATATTGAAACACACCCCACAGATGGTGATTATACAGATGAACTACACACGCACACACACACATACACACACACACACACACACACACACATTGTGGCTATTGCTCAAGCATTACATCACTTTAAGCCTTGTAGCATATTATTAAATGTAATGGAATCTGCCATTATCAAAAGGGGAATGCGGGTGCTGATGGATGTTAAATGCATGTTACCTCTTTGTTAATGGGAGATTTGGGGCATCTATCTCTGGCAACACGCTGGGCAAATTTAACGGGTGGTACTGTACAAGAGCTGTCAAGTCATAATTCAAGCGGTCTGGGGTTTGCAGTGTATCAGTTACGGTGAACAAGTAAGGCAGGCTTTGTGGGTTATAAGTCGGTCTTGTTTTTGTTTAGCACACTGTACCAAAAGAAAAAAATATATCCTACATGGGTAAGCCACTATAGCTTAGTGTAAGAATGTGGGATGGAGGGGGGTTGATTCAGTTGACATTTGTAGGTGAATTTCCCTAATTTGACTTTCTTTGAGGGGGGGGGAGCAAACAGAAACATCCATCAAATTCTGAACTTCTCCCAATTTTGTGATGCAGTTCCCCAGCCAAGTACATAATGTGTACAAATATTGGGGTAAAATGTGGATATAAATGAAGTTCAAGGTCTAACTCTTGTTGCTCTTCAAAAATCTTTTGCTGTCCTTCATTTCCAAACAATCCCTTCAGCCTTTTTGGAGGGAAGGTATATAAATGACAGAGGAATCCAGAAGGAAGGAAGGAAGGAAGGAAGGAAGGAAGGAAGGAAGGAAGGAAGGAAGGAAGGAAGGAAGGACAAGTTGAAGCAGAACCACTAATTAGAACATACGGTTCACATACATTAAAAATGTATTGTTATGGCTACCTTTGGAGTTAGGCTAATCCTATGATTTCTAATAATGTCCTGTAAAATTCTTGGTCTATTGAATAACTTATTCCAGCTTTTCTCTAAAACAGTTGTGTGTATTTATATATATATTTTTTTTAAAAAATGCATGATGTCATTGCAAAGAGATGAAGGGGAGCGAAGCAGTTCAATTTGAAATGTTGCTGAAAGTGATCTTTCTTTTCCCCAAGGAGTGTGAGTTATTTCTTGAGCTCAAAAGCCCTTTCCACCTATAAAAAGTCAGTCTTAGGTTGCATTCAGAAGTGTGGAATATTGCCTTAGTTTTTCTGATTATAATGCTAGTGGTTTGGGCCAATTTTCTCATGTTCTTTTCATATGGTCGTTAAGGAACTGTGGCTTTTTGATGGAAATCCTGGCATGTCACACTACATTTCATTCACACCAGTGGGTGTGGCATCAACGTATGTCATTGGACAACATCACTACTTCCCTATGCTTTCTACCCATATGTGCTTCTGCTCCCCCAAGCTCCCCTCCCTGATTAAAATAGCAATAAATAACAGTATGCTGGAATATGACCCCAAATGTTATCATTTTACTCCTGTGATTTTCTGGGTTAAGGGATTTTTCCCCCCTGGAATCCAATAAATGGAAATGAGTGCTAAACAGGTCCTATATTCCATTAGTTTCATCGAAGTGGGTTTTACACTGTATGAAAGCTCAAATGGCAGAAATGAACAGTTAGGGAAACATCAGGGAAGTGGAATAAATTGCTGTGTGAATGCAGCCTTTGCTTCCTATGGAGTAGTTGACATAGCATCCTATTTGAATGTCTGATGAGGCTTGGAGACCCACCCCCCAAACCATCTCCTGCTCCCCTCTCACTCAGTCTCTTATGCGTGCACACACACCAAGAATCCAGATCAAATGTTTAATCAAAAGAACATCAGAGAGCATTAACCAGCCTAGAGATGCGACACCAGAATCACAGCTTTGGCAGAGGCACTATTATTATTTTTGGCTGGCCATATGTGCCGCAGGTGCACTCCACTCCGAGCAAAAAGGCCAAGTTCATTAAGCTTACAAAATCTATGCTAAATCCTAGGCTATTGAGCAGATAAATTAAAAATTGTTGGACCCTTCCAATCAAATCTGCAAGGACCTCAGACTTGCTCTAAAAAGTTACATTTAATTAAGCAAGTAATATATTTCACTTCCAGGCAATACCTTGTGAGATTCCAGTTGCCTTCTGCAGGAAGCAGTTTAGTAGCTAGCACCTGAGAAGTCAGCAAGCCCAAGAGGTTGACTGGTGTAATGGGGTTCCCCACCCCCTCTCACTGGGCTGACAAGCTCTTAATGCATGATATTTCAGGGAAAGGGTATGTGCTTTTGTCTAGTATGCAGCCCTCTCCACACAATGCTCTCCAAATCCCGAGACGCCAAAATGAGAGTGGGATTGTGTCCTCTTAGTGATTCTCCTCCTCCTCCTCCTCACTCACCTTTCAAAAACCACCTTTCTGTGCCTGGTTAGAACAAGCCAATTTGAACATTAAAAAAATTAAAAAGTTGTAAAGGGCTTGTCTCTCAAAGCCGTTAGCAAGGCGCCTCTTGCCCCTGATCACATTTCATAAATGCCTTGATTAAATTTCAAATAAATTATAAGAGCTCCTGCTTGTATCACCTTGAAGAAAACTCCCTTACTGTTAGATGCTAGCGACTGAGGAGGAGGAGGAGGTTATATTTTAAGGAAGAAGCAAAGTGAAGACTTGCTATGCCCACCATGTCCTATACTTGGGTGTTTATTTAAAATCTGGATTTATTTTTTTAATGAATTTGTTTGGAGGGGTGAAGGGAATGCCTATTCCTCAGAATCTTATGTTTACATATGCAGTATTTAATCATTTAGTACAGGATTGGACTATATTTTGGAGCCTAAGAGGATCGTTCCAGGGACCAAACGGCAGGTGGGGCCGGATGAAAAATTGAGCATGGCCAGAAGCAATTGTGGGTGGAGCAACAGAAAAGACACTTATATTGGTACAATAGGCTACATTCCAGCTACATTAAAGTCAGAGGTTTCTACTGACACCTACATGCACACACACAAACGGTAAGCCACTTTGGTATCCAGGTGGTGAAAAGTAGGGTATAATTTTTTTTAAAAAAATTAATACTGTATTGGCCCAAATACTGTATAAGCCACACCCACAAGTACCCACACCTTTAAAATTCAGCAGTTTGGGGGAGGCTTGGGAGCGGCGGATGGGCTGGGCACCATTGCCCTGTGCTCCCGGGCTGATTCTTGGGGGGGGGGGAGCCGTGCTGCTTTCCTGGTGGCATAAGGTTGCGAATATAAGCTACACTTTAACTTTTCATTTTTTCATTTTTTTTAATTAATTTTCCTTTTAAACATATATAATCACATCATTATTATCCACTTTACTTCTTTGGCTCTTTAGAGCCTGTCGACGTCCTTCCCTCCCCCCTCTTGGCTTTCAAAAGTAACCTTTATATCACAGCATTTTATATATTTTCCAATTCTAATATCACTCATTACAAAATACCTCAAAGTTTAAATAAATGTAGAAAGGTAAAAAAGAAAATTCTCATTACAAGTCTTCAGATAGCCCTACTAGTGTTGTTAATTGCTTACAATGATCTTTCAAATATTGTATAAATTTACTCCAGTCTTTTTAGAATACTTGATTGTGCTGGTTTCGGATTTTTCCCATCAGCTTCACCAGTTCTGCAAAGTCCATCATTTTCATCTGCCACTTCCTTTGGAACTTATTCTTGTTTCCATTTTTGAGCTAAAAGGATTCTTGCCACTGTTGTTGCGTACATGAACAGTCTTTTATCTTTTTTTTTTTTTTTTTTTTTGGTATGCACTTTAACTTTTCATGATCGGAATTTGGAAAAAGAAGTGTGGCTTATATTCGGACCAATATGGTAAATCAAGTAAATCTCAGCCAAGTCATATTTCCCTCAGTGCCCCTGACATAGTACTGCTCCAGAGCATGGTGGAGCAACTAAAATGGAGTGTAGACCCAGACTCCTGGCATTGGTTAGAGGCCTGTGACAGGTATTACACTACTTAAGTTCTGGGATCCCAGCAGCTGCCCAGTGATGACAGGTGTTGAAACTGCTCCACTGTGCAAGTGATTGGGCAGCATTCAGACAGTGTTTTATTCTGTTTTCTCAAAGATGTCCTTCCTGGTGATTTTCACATCTCATGCCGTCTTTCAAATGACATAAAAGATGCTTCTGGAAATCTAGTGAAAGTTCAACCATTCATTTCTGTGTTAATTGCTTCTGAAAGGGGTGGTGGTGGCCATGCATCCTACCTGACACTGAATATTTGAAGGGCTGTCCAACCCAAGTCCAGTTAAAACACAAAGCACCAAAAGAAGGAAGAGCAGGAGCCTTGAAGTTCCCCATCAACATCTAACACCCAACCAGTTCTATTGGTGCTTGAGGTTCATAGGAGAAGCAGTAAGTGCTGAGTCACAAGTTGAAGTCAAACATCAAAGAGCATCCAGGACCTTGGACAGCTCCACAGATTTACGGTATGTATGCTTTTTTTTTTAAGGTAGTGCTGAGGAGGCATTTGGTCAACTCACCTGAAGCAGGACAGAGTACTGAATCAGCATTCTGTCAATTGGATTGGGAGGGTGATGGGAAAAGGAAAGATAGTGAGCTTCCATGGCACAGACTCAACCTTACCGAGGTAAAGCATTGTGGGATATTCACTCACTCAATATTTTCAGAAAGAGAACACAAACCAGCAGTAACTAAGTCAAGGAATCCATAAAGAGGCAGTGTAGCGAAGACAAAAGAAGATTACAGAAGCTGCTGCTTGAATAGTTAATACAGGCTGTAACTCTTCCAAGAGATGCAGGGAGCACATATATGAAAATAGGCCGGGGATATCATTAGATCATAACACAATCAATCTCTTTATTATGGTCAATTGCCAATATTCATAAACTTTATGAAGTAATACCAAACGAAGCCAAATATAGAACAATAGCAATAACATTACTAATAACTGTATCATAATACAGAACACCAGAGGCATAGAAAACAAAATTGCAACTTCTATCGTAATAAACAGCAAGCAAAAACATTTAAACATTCATATCCATTACATACATAGCAAATTAGAAACACCATAAAAATGTCACAAACACATCAACTACTAAAAGCAAGTTTTGAATCTGGCATCTAAAAGAATTCAAAGTTGATGTGCAACACATCTCAAGAGTTCTGAGGTCAACATTTTCCCCACACAGGTTGAATTCAGACTTTAAGGAAGCTTAACATGGTTTGATGTGATAGAGCATGGGTAGGCAAACTAAGGCCCGGGGGCCGGATGTGGCCCAATTGCCTTCTAAATCCGGCCCGAGGACAGTCCGGGAATCAGCGTGTTTTTACACGAGTAGAATCTGTCCTTTTATTTAAAATGCATCTCTGGGTTATTTGTGGGGCATAGGATTTGGTTCATTCCCCCCCCAAAAAAATATAGTCCGCCTCCCCCCACAAGGTCTGAGGCACAGTGGACAGGCCCCCTGCTGAAAATGTTTGCTGAGCCCTATGACAGAGGAACTGACAAACCATAGCTTCAGTTCTACACCATACTTTTTGGGCAACCAGAACTGTCCACAGCATTTCAAATAGCGGCACAGTAAAGTTTTGTATAACAGCATTGCAATACCAGCACGAGTCTTCAGCAAGAAGGTGTGTGTGGGAGGGGGGAATTATTAAGAGTTGGCTTATGGACTGTCATGTCCATTATAAGAACTGCCATTTGAACAGATGCCAAACCTGAATCACCACTTATCCTATTGAGAATGAAACTGAATAAAAGCCTGTCTAAATTCTGTGTCAGCCTCCATATCATATGTTTCATTCAATAAGGCAATCAAGATAATAAGAAGGTAGGGAAAAAAGCTCATTAATGGTCAAGGCAGACACTGAGTCAGGTTTTCCTTTATTGCTAGTGTATCCGGACAATTTTCATTTATTGGGGTTTTAATGTGAAAGGGAGAAGTGTTATGGGGAGAGACAATGTCCCCAAGGGTCACCCCATACCAGAAAGTTTTCATTGAGCAGAACCACAGCAATGCTTATAGAACTTTATTGCCTGAATATTAGATTTTGTTTAATGGGGGGGGAGAATGAAAATCAAATGTATTTGGAATGTTTGAGGATATTTAAATCCATATAAATCCATTCAGTTGTGGGGAATAATGTTTCTAAATAGCAGTTGCTGGAAACCACAGGAGAAGAAAGTGCTCTTGTGCTCGGATCCTGCTTACAGGTTTCCCACAGACATCTGGGTGGCCACTGTGAGAAAAGGATGCTGGACTGGATGGGCCTGATCCAGCAGGCTTTGTTTATCATTTATGTTATTGTATGTATATAATCCATCCTGGAAAATGAAAGGGTTAATTATTGTTAACTTAAAAGGGACAAAAACGCAAAGACTCTATTTGGTGAAAGTTTGTCATTATGAAGTCCTTAGAGTATCAGAGTAGACCCACTGAAACTATTATAAAATAAGAAATGAAAAGCCCTGCTGTCCATCTGGTACATTAGCCTGTTCTCACAGTGGCCACCCAAATGCCCCAATGGGAAGCCTTCAAGGAGGACCTAAGTGCATCTGAGCTCTCACCATCCACTAGAACAACTTATTGGTCAAGACTAATTGAAGCCCAATAACATTGAATGGAGGAATTCATGCACCCGTTTAACCAGATCAGGACCAAGAGGGGGAAGGAGAAGGTGAACATGGGCTATAATGGGGGAAAGGCTGATAAACCATGGATAAGCATGGATAAACTAAAAATGTATCAAGTGATTGTCAAGAGCTCGTCCCACGCTCGAGTAGGACCCTGACAGAGACACGTGCCCAACTGGCATGTTCTCTCCCTTCTGGTCGATCGTTCAGGAGCTTCATTAGCTTTCTTCAGCCCAAACATCACAGTGACCGATGCCAACAGACACTGGCACACAGGGATCCGCAGAGTCTTCGCAGTTTGCGTGACAGACCTCAGCAACAGCATTTTGGCTAATCTACTTTATTTACATATAAACACACATGGAGCACTGCAACCTGGCTCCCTCTGTCTCTAGCATCAGACACAAAGAGGGGAAAAAACAAAGGACAATAGTCCCACTTCACAGAACACAGTAACACAAACATCCTGTTTCCATCACTTCTCACTCTGTGGAGTCAAAACATACACCGTCATGTGACAGACAACAATTCCATGTCTGCAGTCATGGAGCAGGAATTCTAACAGTGATTGCACTGGGTTCCATTCCACTAGAAAGCCTTGGCAAGACACAAGGAGAAGAAGTAACCCTGAGAATCCTCAGAAGATTCTGCAAAGAATGAGGAAATGGCCACTGGGTCATTGTTGCCCTATTGAGGCATAGAGGAGGCCACCGTGAGAACAGGATACCTGAATAAATGGGTCACTGACCTGATCTAGGAAGGCTCTTCACATCTGGGACAGGATCCACATTCCTACACTAGGAGAACCTTCTCATCTGCAAGTTCCTCTGGAGTTAGAATGCCTTTGCATGCCAGTTGCCCTGAATCAGAAGTGGGAAAAGTACCCTTGACCTCCTGCTTTTTGGCTTCCCAGTCATGTTCACGTTCACTATCATTTTGTACTGTTTATATACGTTATCATATAGATTGCTATATGCCACCTTGCATATTGTGCAAATTGACAGTATATAAATACTTTTCTAAATGAGGTAAAATAAATAAAAAATGCACCCCCAGTCATTTCAACCCCACAATGAAACACCTCGCATTGTGCTAGTGAAATGATTCAGATGATTTGGTAAAAACATCAACATCAGAAGGCATGCATTAGCTTCATAGATGCTTGAGATTCATGGAGAAACAACTCGGGGGGGGGGAGTTAATACTATCTCCCCACTCACGCAAACACAATATCATACTTGGGAGTGGTCCTACCATTAGGTAGAATGAAACATCGTCCTCAGGTGCTGGCAGATGTGAGAATGCAGGGAACAGTGGTGAGTTTTGGGGACTAGAAAGGTAAGAGAGATGTGTTGATTAATTGAGCTTCCCTTCACTACTCATGCTAACCTGCTGTCTTCACATGTAGTGGTGGTGGGGTGACACTGCCCCTTTGCCATTGTTGAAGTCACATCCAGCTGTCAATCTGGTCGGCTTTTATTACATAGGAGAGGAGGGAGGTGTCATCTTGTTCTTTGCCTTGGGTTGCAAAATGTCTTAGAAGAGCCCTAAGAATGATGCAGGGCTTGCAGGAGGCAGAAGGTGAAAACTCTTTGGCAGCAGAACATAGGATGCTTCCAGGCAGACCCATTATTCTATTAGTGTTGGCTGCGGTGATGGCTGAGGCTGCAAAGTAGCAACAATTTCATTAGGATGGGAAAACACATTTAAAAGAGAACCTAGAATGCTGCCACTTAAATACAGGATAAGGGTAGATTGCTTATAAACTCAGAGCTGTTGTGTCCACTAGGGATAAGCACCCCCTTCAAATTGATTCAGAATTGGGCTCAGTGAGCTGAGCTACTAACAACAACAACAACAATCCCTGTAACAGTTATTTCCTGGTTTTATCAACCCATCGTTTGTGTTTGCATCTGAACCAACAAATTGTGGCTGGTCTGAGTTCTTCAAACCAGGATTGCATGCCATCATTTAGTTTGGGGTAGGGAAGCTCACTCAAATCAAAGCTTACCAGTTCAGATGTAACAGTAAACTATGGTGTGAACAAATCAACTAGCAACGTATTAAGTAAGCTGCACAAAGACAGAAGGGAAAGAGGAAGCTTAGTGAGCCTCAGATTGAAGGACTGTTGGATACGTGATGCACATTCTCCTGTGAAACAGTGCTTTAAAAAATGATGAGTTGGTTTATTGGATCAGACCCAAAGTCCATTTAGTTCAGCATTCTGTGCTTAGTTGGGAAAAATGCATTGTTGCTGACTAAGGGTGCATTCAGACAAGGGGAATGTTGTTTGTGTTCCTGGTTATAATGCTAGCCCTTCTGTCCAGTTTTCTAACATTCCTTTTACACTGCATTACCTGTTGTGTTATGGCACTGTGGCAATTTGACCACTATACTGGAATGTCACACTGAATTGCATTCACAACAGCAGGCATGGTATGCCACCACAATGAACATCATTGGACAAACTCACTCCTTCTCTACCCTTTCCAAGCATGCTTCTGTTTCCCCAAGATTCCCCCATGAAAACAGCAGAAAAGAGCTATATGCCAGAATACAGCCCCAAATTTTGGGATTTTACCCCTGCAGTTTTTTGGGTTGGGGGAGATGCAAAATGATTTTTTTTATAGAAAAGAGATAACACAGAAATGAGCGCTAAATGTGCACTATATTCCACTAGGGTATAAATAATGTATTATTATTATTATTATTATTATTATTATTATTATTATTATTATTATCCACTGACATCAACAGACTTAATAACGTAAGCCTGTGGATTTCAATGGATCACCTTAGAATATGACTTCACTTAATTCAACCCAAGGGTTCGGAATGGGGTAAAGATGAGATATTGTTTTTCCACAATAGTAATTGCAAAGCACTTCCTGTTAAGCTGGCACCACACAGTTCCATCTTGGTGATAATCAAGAAACCTTCCCCCAAAGATGGAAGAAAGCTTCCCTGCCAAATATGGGGAAAGAGATGGCCATGAAATACGTTGTTAACTTGTTGATATTAAAAATACGGATTTCTCTTTTCTTCAGCATTAGTCTGATCAGTCCAAAAAAATGACATCATTCTTAGGATTAAGGCTATTTTAATTAAGTTTACAACTCAGTCTGAAAATCAGCCCAGTGGTCTACAGTATCTCTAGACATTCCGTTTGCCATATCTACAAAATTAAATGGTAAGCTGATGCCACTCTGCTTTTCCAGATAATAGTTTTAAAGTGCACCCCAACCCCCGAGGAAAGGATAGCCAAATAGAAGAAAGGTTGAATCAAAAGCAGGTTACAAAGACAGGTTTGCAGGACCAAACCTGGATGCGTCTCAGAGGTAGAACATCTGGTTTGCATGCAGAAGGTCCCAGGTTTAATCCCTGGCATCTCGAGGTAGGACTGGGAGAGATTTATTTCTGTGCCGGCCCACCCAGGAGACAAGGTGAAGTCACTACCTCAGGTGGCAGGACGCACAGGACAGTAGAACCTGATGTAGATCTTTATTCCCACCTCCCTTGTTCCTGATGTACATCTTCACTCATCCCTTCTTTCTTGGTGGGGAGGGAAAATGCCAATTTGTGGTCCACCTCAGGTACCAAAATGTCTTGGGCTGGCCCTGCAGTTTAGTCTACAAGAAACTTGATGGGCCCATTGGTCTGAGTCAGCTTAAGGCAGCTTCCTATGAACATCAATTCACATTTTTTGGTATACAGAGCAACACATTCTGCACATGCTTATTTAAAAGTAAGTCCCATTTTGTTCAATTGGGCTTAATCTCAAGTAAGACTATGCTAGCTGGCATTGGCCAGCTGCAGTTCCAGACAAACTTACCTGTGAGTAAATCCAATTTAACACAGTGAAACTTAATTCTGAGTAAGCATGCACTGAATTGCACTGCACCTGTTTGTTTCTTAAGACATTTCCTTTCTGGTCATCCATGCATGCAAACCTTGCAAGCTGAACTTTCTGTGTATGGGTGTGTGCAGTTTTTGGCCACCCTCACCACTGGAGGAGCTGGCTTTGTGTGTGCATGTGCACCTCCTTGTAAATTAGGGCCCGGGGCCAGGAGTCAGATTCCTCTTCATCAGGTGATACAAGATAAGAACTCAGAACCTGAAGGGAAAGTGCAAGCAGGACCAGTCAGAGAGGTGCTGCTACTAGATGAACCTATAGGTGCTGTGCCTTCCCCCACTCCCATCTCAATGATGTGGCACTGCCATCCTCTGACTCTGAGGACTTTGCTGTATAAGACCCTGGAATACCTGAGTCTCCTGCTCCATCACAGTGGGAAATTACTAGAGGAGGCTGGGCCCCTTTGACACAAGTAGCATCTTGCAGCACTGCACCAGTTGCTATGACATCATCATCATCATTCCATTAATGTGTATAGCTCTGTATTTATTTTTTAAAAGGCCCCATTTTAACTTGTTACTTGATGGAGTAACTTCAGAGCTCTGCATTTCACCAAGCACACCCTGCCTTACATCCACCCTGAATCTCACCTTGTCCTGGTTGAGCTTTACCACACCACAGAATAGGGCAGCACCTGTCAGTTTCGTCCTCCTTACTCTCAGAGTCTCCCCTTGTAGAACTCAGTGGGGAGGAGGATGGGAACAAAACTAGACTTGACTGGCTCTGCCTCCAATTGGCTCCATCTCCATCAGTCATTGGCTTTGGTTCCACCTACTGTTGACCTCCCTGCCTTCCAACCTACTAGTCTCAATGGGCACCAGTCACCACTGGGGTAAAACTTTAAATCAAGACTGCAGCACACTTCCCTCTGCTTGCCTGGAGTGGATTGAAGAATCCATGTTGATTGAGTTGACTGACACATTGTGCTGGAGAGGAATCGATCTTTTCCATATTCCACCCAAACTTTTCAGAGTAGAATAAACCCTTTCTTCCCAATCCTTCATTCTCCATCCAGCATTCTCAAAGCATTACAGTGATACCTTGGGTTACAGACGCTTCAGGTTACAGATGCTTCAGGTAACAGACTCCGCTAACTCAGAACTAGTACCTTGGGTTAAGAACTTTGCTTCAGGATGAGAACAGAAATCGTGCTCCGGCAGTGCGGTGGCAGCAGGAGGCCCCATTAGCTAAAGTGGTGCTTCAGGTTAAGAACAGTTTCAGGTTAAGAACGGACCTCCGGAATGAATTAAGTTCTTAACCTGTGGTACCACTGTAGTGCTCTTCCTTATCACACATTCCAGTCTTCCTGCAATATTAGACTAAGCCAGGGGTAACCCCCAATATGATGACCTCCAGAAGTTGTTGTTTTATAGTGCACATCAACTCTGACCAATGACACTGCTTTCTTTAGCTGATGGGAGTTAAAGTCCAACATCTAGAGGTTGCCAAATTGGCTACCCCCAGGTTAGACATTGAAAGAGGTTTAGGCTGAGAGAGAAGAAGAAGATGACATACAAGTGTTTCTAGATTTCATTGTGGTTTTTATATTCTGTTGGAAGCTGCCCAGAGTGGCTGGGGCAACCCAGTCAGATGGGTGGGGAATAAGTTGTTGTTGTTGTTGTTGTTGTTGTTGTTGTTGTTGTATTCTAACTTCTCCATCTCAAAGCTGAAATTATCTGCTGAGAAGTGAAGTTTAAATTTATGGCCTGACTCAGAAACCTCTTTTCCACTTTTTTATTGCCATCAAAAATCTGCCTTGTAAGCATGTCCTAATAAAAATTATCAATCCTAATAAAAGTTACTATTTGGGGTCATGTTTGCATTCTAAAAGTAAGCCATTCCCATAATCATCAAGTATCAGACTTCCCACCCGCCTCCCCTCCTGCCAATCTGAAACAAACAAAAAGGGCTACAAATTAGAAATAACTTGAAACTCATGAAATTTGCATGTGCAAAGATTTTTATAACTGCATTTTCACATGACAGCAGATGAAAATCTGCGCAGGAGAACAAAACCTGTGCAATATTTAACAAGACAGCCAACTGTAAAACTCTCCTGTTTTCCTTTCCCTGATAATTAAACCATTAAAAGTAGCATTTTCAAGAGCCAATTTCAATAGGACAGTTGGGAGAACCCTAGCAAAACAAAGGGAACAGAGGCACATACTGAAGCTGTGTTTAAGTAACTGTTGCCCATTAGCATTTTTAATTACTGCCTCATTACCATATAGTTCAACAAGCAAGTCAAAGCTGTTGATTTCATCATTTGTAAAAGAAGGTAAACTACCCCCCCTCCTCATTTTATTAATTTACACTCCATGGGAGCTTGTTGATGTCCCAGGCCTGAATGCAATTGCTTGGGTAATTCTCACAGAATAAAGAGTCCCCCCACTCTCTTTCTTCCTTTTTTTTTTAAGCATGAAAAAGTTTTGTTTGAGAAAAGCATGACCCTCGATTCTCATTGATAGCTTCCACCGAGTGTAGGATTCAGTACATTCGAGCACAAAAGCTGAGATTATCTCCTTCTGTTAAAGGCTTAAAATTCGACAACCAGCCCATGCCCGTTACCAGTATCAGATTATGATAACAAGATCATGTTCAGTTATAAAAACAAGTGTCAAAACTTTTCTCATGTCACTTTCGATCCAAGTCGCCCCCATTGCTGAGGGTGAAAGGATCCATCTGAATGCAGGCAGGCAGAAGCTCATTTTAAAGCTACCTCTTTGAACTGGATTCATGAGGTATTTGCATAAGAAGATTTGGCGAAAAAGAAAAGAGCTGGTGTTGCATCTGGCCATTAATATGCCTGCTAATACAACACATTGTAAGCCTATTGAAGTCATACAAAAGGCTGCGATTCAAGGACAGTTATCCTATTGCCATTGTTAACATTTGAATTCAAGTAATATGTTCACTCTAGGAGTACAGTTGTTACAATTAGATATATTTTCTAGAACAGCATAAAGAGATAACGGCGATCAGAATGACAATAACTTCTGCTTTGAAGGGAAAGAGAGAGAGAGAAAGAAAAGACCCTTTTTGAATTCAGGGATCCCTTTCTTTGGTGCTGAGTCATCATCATTATTTTAAACCTTAAACCAGGAAACATCTTTTGCCACATTATATATTTTTTTTAAAGAATAAAGACGGCAGTGGCCAGCAGTCCAAAAATATGAGTGAAGGTTGTCTTTTGCAAGAATTTTAATGATAATAAAGAAATCAAAAGTTGAAATGCCCCAAATTTAGGTTTCTTAAAACGTGATCGTCAAGAATCTTCTTCATGAGCAGAAGGGGAGTATTTTAATCCATCAGATGAACAATGCAACAGCTTTGCTTGCACCAAGAAGGGAGAGCTTACGCACAATTCTTTCTTTCCCCCTGCCTACGGATTCATGGAAGTTTCCGTATTTTCACAAACTTAAAATGCCAGACAGGGCGGGTTATTCGGCAAGAAGCCGGCGCTACAGCCGGGTGGTGGATTCACACTTGAAATGGTGGTGAGCAGAGAAATGGAAAGCTGTTTTCACAGAAAGCTGTTTTCAGAAAAGTCATGAGTTGCTTTTCAGTGAGGAACATCAACGCAAAGACAATGTGGGGAAGGGGGGGAGAGAGATTTGCAGGAAATAAACGAACAAACAAATACAGCAAATGAAAACATAGGTCTTTCCCGCACCCAACTCTTTGTATCATGGAATGGGCTAACTAGCAATAACCAACAAATCCAACACCCTTTTATAAAGAGAAGAAGAAATGTTCCTTATTTTTTGGGCCCCTGGGAAAGATATGATTTGGGGGGACACAGATGACCTCGTTGCAATTTTTGCTACCTACAACAAAAGTATTGTTGTGGGCCTAGTTGAAAATTCTGGATCCAAGGATTGTGTGGTGTCTCTTTCCTCTCTCATTCTCTCCCCCACTTTTTAAAAACTTTTTTTAAAACTTTGCATCCCTAAGAGAAGACTTCAAAGACCAGAGAGATATGTGCTTTGTCTTGTTTGGTCTCTGACTCTCAACATGTGGTTTTGCAGGCCCAAATACCGGCACCTTTTAACCTATTCTGTTCAGCTTAGGTCTTAACTCCATTTGAACATTAGGGAAACTATAGTAACCAATAATCTGGCCCCAGCACAATAGAAACTATGTATCTTGTCACACAAGAGCTGCCTGAAGATCACCATTCTAGACAAGTTTCTTTACAGGACTCGGGCTTTCTTTTCGTGGGGGCCCAGGCAGGCTCGCTGAAACGGTGTCAAAAGCCTGTCGCTTTTCTCCTCCCTCCCCTTCCCCCCTCTTTTGACTGAGCTGGTGGGGGGAGAGGCACGAGGGGGTGGTGGTGGAGATCTGTGTGGTTAATTTATATTTAACAGATAGGATGTCGGCCCTGGAAAACGTATCCGCGTTTTGATTGTCTATTACAAATGTTTTCATGAAGTTATAAATGACGGCTCTGGAGAAAAAGAAAAAAGGAGAAAGAATAGGGGGGGGGAAAACCAAGACATCTCTTGGAGAAAGAGAGTCCAGCCAGTGGGAAGGTAGAACATATTGCTCCCCTCCCCTCCCTCCTGTTCCCCTTAACATAACTTTGTTTAGGGTCAATGTGAATGCAAGCTGCGTTGGCAGATGTCCCCTCTTTTAAGGGATAGCGCCTCTTCTAGAGTACACCCATTGCCTAAAGTACAAGGGACACTTCTCTACTGTACAATTCCATTGCTCCCTTGGAATCTCAGGAGACTTGCTGCAGCTCTGTATAGCCCTTTAATTTAAAACTATTGATCTGACAACTCTAGTTCAAATGAATCACAAACACTTGCCTTAGCGTCTTGGGATGTTGGTTATGCCTAACCTGGAAGCCACACACTCTCAACTTTGGAGAGCCATGGTAGTGTAGGGTTTATAGAGTGTTGGACTAGAACCCAGGAGTTGTGGGTTCAAGTCCCCAGGAGGCCAGGCAGCTTGCGAAGTGACCTTGGACCAGGTACCGTTTCTCAGTCTAGCCTACCTCACAAGGTTGGGATGAAATGGGGAGCAGCATGTATGCCACCTTGAACGATTTGATGGAAAGGTGGACTATAAATGTAATAATGAATAAAAAGTTCATAAGCTTAGTTTCTTAACTAGGAACTGGCATGTGGATGTATGCAGAAACTGCTGGCTTTCACTTAGTTGGAATGTTGCCGTCTTTGCACAAAGGTAAGAGCCATGTCTGTTGCTCGACCACTTTTGCTTTTAGCCTGGCCCACTACTGACATACAGCCCCTGGAAATTTGCCCAGAAAGGAATGAGGCCCTCAGGATTGTTCCACAGCTCTGTTATAGTGGGTAGGTTCATCCATACAGGGAAGTCTCAGAACTATTGAACCCTGAGTGCTCTCTTTACCACAGACAAGAAGAGAATCTACGTGTTCTTCCATGGACAGGTGGGTTATGGGGAACGTCATGGCTGTTATCAGATAGCGGTGAGTAAAACATGACACATTTATTATGTATCACTTCACTTTGGTGCTTTCCTTCCAAGCTGCTCAGTGCACAAGAGAACACATAAATCATAAGCATATATTATATACATAACAGCATCCTCTTCTCACAGTGGCTGACCACCTATGGGAAGCAGATAAGCAGGACCAGAATATAACAGCATTCTCCACACTTTTAATGCCAAGCAAACATGCATTATAAACCTACAGAGGGCACTATCCCATGGGATAGTCTTCTGTAGAAGCCAGAGAACTCCTTGCCACGGGATCACATTCATCCAGTGCTTTACCAGCTGTACTTGCTCTCGGTGGAGTACAAGGTCAGGTTTTAGGTGCTGGATTTGACCTTTAAAGCCTTATGTGGCCTAGGATCCTCGTACCTATGGGACCACCTCTCCTGGTATGCCCCGTGGAGACCTTAAGGTCTATAAATAACAACACTTTGGCGGTTCCGAGCCTCAAGGAGGTTAGATTGGTTTCAACTAGGGCCAGGACCTTTTCAGCCCTGGCCCTGACGTGGTGGAATGCTCTGTCACAAGAGACTAGGGCCCTGCGGGATTTGACATCTTTCCGCAGGGCCTGCAAGACAGAGCTCTTCCGCCTGGCCTTTGGTTTAGACTCACTCTGACCCCTTATATGGGATTTGGTATATAAATTTTCTCTTGGCTTTTTTGCTGGCCCATGTAGGACCAGCATGGATAGCTGGCTCGAGTGAATATCTGATGTTTCCTCCCTTTACGGTCTTGATTTATGGGCTACTACTAAAATGAGGCTGCATTTTAAGCTGTATTTTAATTAACTGTTTGTTTGTTTGTTGTTGTTGTTGTTTCCTATTACATTTTATTGTAATTCATATTTGGTGTTAGCCATCCTGAGCCTGGCCCTGACCAGGGAGGGCGGGGTATAAATAAAAAATTATTATATTATTTATTATTGTTCATTTTGTTGGGGCAATCCTCAAGAGGATTGCGCCCACAATGCAGGTAACTGCACATATTTGGGATGTTTAAAAAAGCCCAATATAAACAATATAAACATATCACACAATGTGAAAGCAGCCTCCATTTGGAAGGACGTGGCATTATAATATGCTCAAGCAGTTTGATTGTTCCATGATGTAAATACAGCTTGGTATGTGATAGAAAACCTTCTGGTTTCTATGGAATCATTCTAGAATATCACACTCAGAGGGAAAAGTAACCCACCCTCTGGACTGAAACTAGAGTCACAGATTCCAGGATTTGGAATCACCCAACAAAGCTCTCAACCTGCTATACTGGGTTGCATTCAACTAAATAAGTTCTGTCTATTAATTTCAATGGGTCTACTCTGAGTAGGACCAGCATTGGCTACCACCCAATATTTCCTTACGGTACCGTCAAGGTTGCTTATTTTTCTTCCCTTGGTTCACCTGCTAATATTAAAAAGGCAGCAAAGTTTGGGAAACCTAAGAGCTAGTTGTACAAAGCTGTATTCAAACTGACCCAACATCCACGGGCAACTGGCTGCCGTCTGCTTTTGGCAGCTTTGGCATATTTGGTCATTTATTGGGTGCATGCAAAGATCAAATGGGTTCAGATTCTTCTCCTTAAACAGCAGGGAAAAGAACATCAAAAAGGTGTAAATTTCATTCCCCCAGTTTTGATTAAGTCAAGCATGAAATGAAATGTAATACTCTCAAGTGGCAAAGGGTTTAGACCATTGATGTTGTTACTTCTGCTTCACAAAGCCCAATCAGCCGACAGCGAGTTGAACAAGCTAAGAGAGTTTTAGGGTAGCCAGATGGAGGGTTTTTACTATGGTTGAAAAGAGGGCTTAGTGCTTGCCTCTTCAAGCCAAGTCAATGCCAACTGTGTGAAATTCTGGCCATAACACCTCCTCTTTCCACTGCCCCCTCCCTCTCATATCCAGCGTTGGTGACTAGCACCACACAGTTTTGATAAAAACACAAAAATACCACTCCTTAGTCAAGCAATACACCAACTGTGTAACTTTTCGGCCCAAATTGCTTCCTACCACCCACTAAAGTTCTGGTGTTTGTCACACGTTGCCTGAACTTTTGACTGAGTTTGGACAACGGTGTCTTCAATATACAGCTTCTGTACATGCCTTTTACTTAAAACAAGGTTACACTGATTTCCAGGATACTTTTATGGAAGCACCCAAAAGTTCTCTTTATGAAATATTTTTAAAAATCCTAGGGATTGAATTCCACCAAGTTTGCCAGAGTTTATGTCACTTAGAGAGGTAGGAGAGGGAAATGTAATGAAATATTTTTTAAAAAAAGAACGGTGGCTTAATTCATAATGAAAACAAGCTAATTGCTTTGGGGTAGGTTTAGGTTTTATTAAACTTAAATAAAATCAGATCAGTGTCTAGAAGGTTTTTTTTTTTTAATGCACCGGTAACAGGTATTCAATTGAGTGCAGCTTTGCTGCATTAGGAAATGTGTTTCTGCAACACACACACCCTATTGCCAGTGCAATAGTCTTACTGCCCTTACATTGTCAAATTTAATGCTCCAGCCACTATACAGCTTGAAGAGAAGCAAGTGGCTTTGGTAAAGACTTAATAGAATCTTTAATACTTCCAACAATCCAGTCCCATTGAACTGCATTAAGTAGATATTATGGAAGGACAAAGAGTTAAATAGCTCATCATCAACCTCATTAGGCATGCAGGCAGGCCTCAAACCATTTTATGGGCCAGTCTATTGTTAGTACACTCACCAGTTTAGCTTTAAATTGCAAATTATACTGTGAAAAGGCAAGGGGGGGGGAGGTGAAGAAGTGGCAAGGTTGGGTGTGTTTTAGGTTTTTCTTTTTATGGCCCCCCAGGAAGAAAATTATTTTCAGCAATTCAAAAATGAAAGGCATTGTTGCAACAGTTCTGACCGTAGCAAATGAAATACATCATGGGATTGAGAGCTCAATACCGCCCTTGAGACTTCTTTAAAGAAAAAAGAAAAAAGTTGGCTTCCTCTCTGCTATCAAATGTGGACCACATCAGAACATGAAACAATCTAAGCCATCAGGCTTAGAAAGGGTGCTGCAATAGAGGCCTCTGGGTCGTCGGCACTTAAACAAATGGGATACATTTCACAATTAGCTGGCAGGGATTTGAAAATAAAGAGGTCCCCGTCCCAAGGAAAAACAAAGCCCTACAAAACCCTGCACTGTATAAGCAAAATTTCCACATGCAAAAGCCAACATGCACAGAACTGTTCTTAGAACGGGTTTATACATTATGGATGTGGATTGCAGAAACACATCCAAACACCTTCTGATTATTCAGTGCAACCTGCAAAGCATAAGACTCATTGATCTCACCCCCTGGGTGACCTTGGGGGATACTGGATCTCACCTTAAGTCAGACTCTATTGTACTTCATTTGGCACAGCAGATATATTTTGGCAAGGCTCATAATGGATGTGCAATCCAAATCTACCAAATTGCTCTGAGGGATCAATAAGCCTATGTGATCCATAAGGGCATTCCGATATAGGAGCCTCTTATATTTCCTGAAATGCAGGAAGCCTTACCCACCCAAAGGGTGTATCTGTCCAGTGACTGATACATCACTACATGCCACTGGTGGCATGTTCCAGCTCTAACCATGGCAAGTTGCATCAATCAATTAAAGGATGAACAGGGAGGTGCCTTGGAAGTTTATTAAATGTAATTGATCAACAATCTCCTTTAGGACTCAGGGAGAGAGCTGTGTTGGTCTGACGCAGTCGAAATAAAAAAATATATATATAAAATTGTCCAGTAGCACCTTAGAGACGACCCTCTTTTTTCCAGGCAATGCAAGTTAATGAGAGGCAGAGATCTTTAGCAACAGCAGAGGTTTAATAAGGAGGAAAAAAGACCACAATCAAATCCAATGGGAGTTAAGTGTGCTTAAGTCCATTAATTTCAGTAGGCTTAAGAACACTTAAGGCTACTGACCTATACCCATTTACCTGGGAGTAAGCTCCATTGAACTCAATGGGATTTACTTGTGAATAGTCAAATACAGAATTGTGCTATAAATATTTGTTGGATTGTGGCTGCTAAGTACCACATTTTGAAAGCCAGGAGCCATGAAACAAATCTCTCACTGGCCACATCTGACCTATACATTTAAAGCACTGCTGAGAGTTGTTAGTTCTCAGAGTTCCCTATGGAGAGGGATTGGATATTACACACATCTGGGAATTGTAGCTCTGTGAGGGGGAATAGGGGTCTTCTAAGAACGTTCAGCACCCTTAACCAACTACAGTTTCCATGATGCTTTTGGAGAAGCCATGTGCTTTAAGTGTCTAGTGAGTACACAGCCTCTCTTTCTCTCTGCAGTGCAGCATAAATTAAGGCTCCCTTGCACGGTGATTTTTTTTGCCTTCTTAATATTTCAGAGATGTGAAATTTTTGGATTATTATTAGTATTATTAAAAAGGTCAACAGGCACCATGTTATATTAGGTAGGCCCTGGGTTTTCTAATATGCAGCTGTTTTGCAATCTTTTTAAGCAGAATTTTATCTTCAGTTTTGCTTTGTTTCCTTCTGAAAGTTGCTTGCCCTAATCTTGCTTCCTTCATTCACACCTTCCCCCTAAACCTTTTGGGCTTGTTATGTGATAGCTCTTAGGATTGTTATCCTCACTTCCCTCGAACCCTGCCCCCAAACCCCAAAGCCAAGAAGGGGGTTCCCTTCATTAATTTCTCTAAGAAGATTACCGACTGCTTGTTTGCTGTTGTTTAAGCAATTTATTTCCCTAAGCTCTTTGTTTTTCCAACTGGTTTACACTTTAATGCCCTTGATTGAATTTCAAACAAGGGATCAACTTGACCAACCAACTCTCCTTAGTGTAAGAAGGGTGAAAAGGACATGGAGGGGAGGGAGGAAGCAGATGAGAAGTTTGCTTCAACTGCAAAACCAGAAAGATTCTCTTCTCTCTTCTCTTCTCTTCTCTTCTCTTCTCTTCTCTTCTCTTCTCTTCTCTTTCCTTCTCTTCTCCTTTCTTTCTTTCTTTCTTTCTTTCTTTCTTTCTTTCTTTCTTTCTTTCTTTCTTTCTTTCTAAAATAACTTATCCAAATAAACTGTCAGTTTCTCATTTCCCCCCAATCTTTCCATATTTACACATCAGTCTGCAAAATTCTTAAGGAAAGCAGCCCTGAGTGTTCACTGGAAGGACAGATCCTGAAGCTGAGGCTCCAATACTTTGGCCACCTCATGAGAAAGGAAAGATGGAGGGCACAAGGAGAAGGGGACGGCAGAGGACTATATGGTTGGACAGTGTTCTCAAAGCTACCAGCATGAGTTTGACCAAACTGCAGGAGGCAGTGGAGGACAGGAGTGCCTGGCGTGCTCTGGTCCATGGGGTCACGAAGAGTCAGGCACGACTAAACAACTAAACAGCAACAACAACTGCAAAATTACTTTTAAAGTCCATAGGACAATTTTTGCAGAGCAGTTTTCATCCATCCACTGCATTAGTGTAGTGGTCCGAGTTTTGGACCAAACCCTTTGGAGGCTGGTATGTCATTCCCCACTCAGCTATGAAACTAAAGGTGACCTTGAGCCAATCACTGTCTCTCAGGCTAACCTACATCACAGTGTTGTTGTGAGGATGGAATGTGGTGAGGAAAGACTGTGTGCACCAGTTTGAGTTCTAGGAACGACAACATGAACAGAACCACGTTTACATGCTGTATATTTCAACCACCCACACCCTGAGAAACATACTCCCAATCTTCCTCGAGTGGAACCACTCAGGCTGCTTTAAATAGGAAGTTTCTTTTCAAATCAATAGACAAGGCAATAACTTTCTCTCTGCACCCAAGTGAGGAGCCCAGAGACTGTGCGATACAAGCTGGGTTCCTGGCTGCAATTTCCCCTTATACTTGCCCTCATGTAATTGCTACTTCACATTCAGCACTGATAAACCGCAACGAGACAGCTCAAACAGCTCCCAAGCATCTTAGAACGTGACCTTATGCACTATAATTTTTTATGATGCCACAGAAATGTAGGAAGCCGAGACCTTTTTGCCTTTGCAAGACAATATTAGCAGATTTTAAAATGCATGCAGCTTTTATTGCACTTGAAAGCTAGCACAGAAAGAAAACAAGTAGATGCTGATTTTAAAAGTTTTTATAGCTGGATGAATCAATTGCTTTATAGCTTGATGCATCAGTTTCACCACTGGAACCCCCATGCTTTCTCACAGTCAAGAGGTTGAGTCATCTGGCCGTCCGCCCATTTGAGACGTGTGTTGGCATATCATCCTCCCACACTGGAGTACGATCCTGCAATCACACAATCACCAAGGGTGTGTTCACAGATGTGGGGTAATGTGGGGATATCCTGAGTTCAGCTGCCCTTATATAACCTAGGATTTAGTGGTTCTCAAGATGGTTGAAGATAACATTTTGAGCAGAGGAAGTTGGTCCATTAGGGTGAATGGGACACCCTTATTCTGTCCACAGCTGGCTCCCTGCCCTCTTTCCTACAACCAGCTCAGCTGGTGACACTGCATGGGTAGCTTCCTCCTCCTCCTATGTCACCTTGTAGAACTCAGTGGGGAGGATGGGGACAAAACCAGAATTAGCCGGCTCTGCCTGGCTATGGCACCACCTACTGTTGATCTCCAGACCTGCTGCCCTATCAGCCACGACTGCTTTTAAGTGTAGCAGACATGGTTGTCCAAAACTCTATGTGTAACTGAAAGGTAAACCACATGTGACGCTAAATACAGAATTAAATATGCCAGTGTGGTGAAGTAATAGACTAGAACCTGGAAGACCAGGGCTCAAATCATTGCTCAGCCATGAAACCCTCTAGGAGTCCTTGGGACAGTCACAGTCTCACATTTGAACTTACTGCATAGGACCGCTGTGAGAATAACAAGAGGAGGAAGAAAACCATGTATGCCACCTTAGAGAAAAAGTGAGATAGCAATGTGATGAATAAAATAAAATAAAATGTAATTTTATTTTTTTTATTAAAAAATCCTCATGAAAGGTTATAAACATTTTTCTTGGATTTATTGTGCATGCTTTGGACAAATATACACATTTTTTGCAAGCAATTTCCCCTAACACAATGCATTTCAATGTTATTTTTGTTAAGACAAACATTTTTATGCTCATATTCCTGCATTGCAAAATTTGGGGAAGCGCAAACTCTGAAGGATAATTGTGTTGCTGTTTGTGTGCTGGTTTGAGAAGTACAGATTATGCAGCTTCTCACTAAAATGCAAACATAATCAATCTTCCCCCTCCATCCCTACCACCATATGCCCACTCCTAGTGTCCTCTAAGCCCTGAATAGCCTCTGAATGCAAACACCCAGCCTTCTTCACTCCAGCCAGTGGCGTAGCATGGGGGTGCAGGGGGGCTGGCCGCACCGGGCGCAACTTCTGGGGGTTATGGTTAGGGGGCGCAAATCCACAGGTTAGGGGGTGCAAATTACTTGCCTTGCCCCGGGTGCTGACAACCCACGCTACGCCACTGACTCCAGCTCCCCCTTGTCTCATATACTCCATTCCAACCTTTGCTGGGCGGAGTGGCATGATATTGCTCCTCATGCCGCTGCCGTCTCTCCCGCTAATAGTGTCTCCCTTTTTTGTGACAATGGGGAGATGGGAGTGAGTGCAGTGGATGGCCATCTACTTCCAGACCACCCACCTTCACGTCTGGTTGGCTGGTTGTGTCACAGTGCATAGGTCAGAAGCAGCCACCTCCAGCTCCTTACCCGATTCCTGGCAAAAAAAAAATCAACTGCAGTGAATTCCAAACCTGCACTGAGAGATGCCCAGAAGTTCATTTAGTCTGTGCATCAACTTCTCACTTAATTTAGGCCCTGAGCATCAGGCTGTGCAAGCAGCCATGATCAGCTGATTGCTGGGGCTGAATCTTGGCCCAGTTGCAAAAAAAAAGGATATCTGATGTCATTGTGGCATCGGGTAATTGACAGCTGGGCACTCACTTATAAAATTGGACCTTTGGGGGGAGAGGTTAAGGATCCAGCCTATTGGCTGGATCCAGGTCCCCTCCCCTTTGATTTAGGGCACCAAGAATTAATCTGTCCCGTGTAGTTTTCCCTATGAAGCACAATCACATCTTACTAAACCACAGGCATGTTTTCTCTTTTCTCTCTCCCCCCAACCTCCAATCTCATCTCTTGCTGTCAACACCATCCATTTCAGCCGGGCTCTATCCCCTATCTCTTTTCAACATCAAACTGTGGTCCTTCCAGTATCATTATGATCAACCTGAGCAAAGTAAATGTGAAGAGGTGTCTCTAATAGGACAGTTTTTGACATCGCATCTTGAACCAGAATAAGCAAACAGGCAAGTCGAATCTTCAGGGTCAAGCTCCGAAGTCAATTTTCTGACCTGGGAAATCATGTACTGTGACAACTGATGACAAATGCATGAGCACTTGCCCTGTATAAATATGTCTACGAATGTTGTGTTACAAAACATTCCCAGCCTCTGACTTACTGATGCCGAACCAGAGCTGGGAGGCGGAGGGAGAGGAATTGGCAACTCTTCTCTTCAAATGTCCATTTCTTGGCAAATCCCATTTCCTTCTGCATGTGTGCTGGAAAATGGGCATGTTTTAAAGGCATAAAAACAAAAAAGGGGGGTTGTTTGGGGTTTTCTGCCATTTGCAAAGGACAAATCACCTACCTACATTTGAAATGTTACAAAGAGATTCTGATAAGAAACACGGCACAACCTTCCCCCCCCCGCCATACCCGAAAGCCTTGTTTCCTTCATGCACTCTTTCTTTCAACCAGCTTCCAAAGTTCCATGCCAAAAAAGTCACCATTTATTGATTTCTAAATCTAACGGTCTAATTATATATTTGTAGATGACTCGACAGATTTGCAAACTCGCTCTATGATTTTATAATAGAACATGCTCACGTTAATCTCCATCTAGGGAGATAGCTGGAGGGGGGGCTGACCTTTATCTCATATTTAAAACACAAGCAATAACTGAAATTCATTTTCAATTTCTTTTCCAATCATATAAAAGGAATAGGAGGAAAGATTACTTTATTGAATCTTCTCTCTCTCCACCCCCTCTCCCTTTTATTTTATGTTTTGAAGGGGAGGGGAGTTGTTGGCGAAAGGTTGGCAGCGCATAGTCTTGAAGCTTTGTAGGGAGCTCCAGAGATGGTCTATAGGGAATAGCTTTAATCGAATAAACTAATCTTTGCTGTGGAGATTAACTAGGAAGGGGCTGCAGCAGTGGCTGAAATAGCGAAATTCAAAGTATCGTCTGCCCCGTCAGCTGCTGCTGCAGTGCCAAAGGCAGAAAGACAGCCTCCCCATTGGGTCCACCCTACTGATCTGGCAAATCTGGTCAACTTCTTGGAAATTTAATAATGCTGCCGCATTGTGTTAGCCTGCTGAGCAAACAGCCTGGCACTTCAAGGCACAAATGGGGTGATTTACAAGGATTTCTTTTTTAACACGGCGGCCGCTGCTGTTGCTGGAGCCTGAGGCAAATTCAGCTCTGGTGGGTACGCATGGTGTACGTCCTCGAGGTAAATATTATCTGGAGGTTAGGATGTGGATCAAAGCAAAACCTGACAGTTGCTAAATGACATTATTTTGTGAGTGTGGCTTTTCAAAGAGCGTTTGATTCCATGCACATCTGCACTCTTAAACACATGTGCAAGACATTTGCATTATGTTAACATAAATAGTAAAACTCATCTTTCCCAGGTAAAATGTTTCTTATGATCCTTAAAATAATTGCTAAATTCTCCACGAGTCTTTGTGTTAGTACTGTATTTGCATTGGGAGAATGTAATGTCAGTCAGATGCCTCATGCCAAGTGCAGATATATTTCCAAGGCATTCTGTAGCCTGCATAATATTGACTATGATGCATAACATTTTCAGTACAAAATGTCTAGCTCATTGCAAAGTTGTACACTTGGTGACTTAGATCTCATCACTACCATTTGGAGGTCCTAGAAAGCCATAACCATGTAATCAAAGCACATGGTAGCTGCTGTAGATTTTAGAACAACACCCCAGGATTTGCATGGCCATGTCAATTTTCCAGCTGTTGCCACCGGCAAATTTGTTGCCAGTTGTAGGAACAAGGGATTGTCCTTGCTCACGCTGTCAATGGTCTCTTAACTCCCCAGAGGGAGAAAGCAGGAGCTTAACTGAAAGATTATGTGGGCTACAGACCAGGCAACTCTGTATGCCCAAGCACTTGCCTTGGCCAATAGCTCTCCCGGCAGAGAATTCTGAATCCTACACATCTCCTGCCAGGCCCAGGGACATGGAATCCCCCATGGAGGCCAGAAGCTGCAATTTCGTCAAGGTGACAAACTCAGCTCGTCTCACCCGGCGAGATCCTCCATTTGGAGGAAGAGCCTGAACAACATGGATGCCATTCTCCTACTAAGGGCCTAAAATTGATTGACATCGCTTTGCTTTCCCCTCGACTATGAAAGAAACACTCGCTCCTGCAGAGCATAACATGTCGATCCAAAAAGGCGAATCACCAGTTTCTCAAGGCATCCTTCCAATCGTGCAGGAAACACAACATGTCCTCCAGCTGACAGGGTTCAGCAAATGAAGATGAGGATGGTGATCCTGTCTCTTTATCAGCCTGCCAACAATGATCAAAGTCCATTCTCCTTTCCCAAACCAAGCTAATTTTCCAACACTCTTCTGCTACTAGGAAATGCAAATCTCTCATTGTGATGGCTCTCAGGGAGAAAGGAACCTATCAAGAGCAATGCATACTGCTAGGGGGAAATTAAGAGTTTTAATCCATATTTATGAAATGCCATGGAGCAAATTCAAGACATATGTACAATGTATCTGATGGGAGATTTTCTATAATAGGGCCTACATTCACAGACCATGCTATCAGGAATGTATTTTCAATCATGGTGCCTGCTTTGTAGAACTTGCTACCTGGACAAGTTCCTCTACAACATAGAATGCTGTGTTAAACCAGATCAGAGTATTTGTCTGTCTATCCCAGGCCCCATCTGCACCATACATTTAAAGCAGTATGATACCACTTTGAACAGCCATAGAATCCTGGGAAGTACCATTTGTTAAGAGTGCTGTGAGTTGTTAGGAGACCCCTCAAAGAGCTACAGAGTTCCCTGTGAAGAGGGATTGATTGCTCAACCACTCTGAGAATTATACATTGGCAGTGTATTGTTGTGTGAAATGTCTCACGTTTGCCTGAATGGGGAATTGTATGTGGGTGAGTGGAAACCTCTGGCTTCTGCTTGGGTAGAATGTCACCCATAATATGGTGATTAAGAGTTCACATCCACCTTTGCCTCTTGACCACTGGCATACAACATAAGTTTGCTTATGACAAATTGTGGCCTGTGGGCTTCAAACAGGTTCCCCCCACCCAGGGGCGGAGGAAGGGGTGTGTGGTGGGGGCGGTCTGCCCTGGGTGTCACCACTGAGGGGGTGACAAAATGCCGGGCAGCACTCACCGCTGGCCCTGCAGTCCGCCCGAGCCACTGGGAGTGACGCAGTGGCTTGGGCACTCACAGGCTCTTCACGGTCTGCTCGCAGGCAGGCAGACTCCTCGGAGGCCCTGAGGGGCATGCTGCCCTAGCTGGCCCTGCCCCCGTGGGCGGCTGGCCCCATCCCTGGGTGCAGAGCATGCACGCTGCCCCTGGTGCCTGATCAGCTTGCTCTGCCACTGCCCCTACCCCATCCATGTGACGGAATAGGTTTTGTCTAACCACAGTGGAGACAGACATGTCTGGTTCTTTCCCTTGGCAAAACCAAGCATTTCCTGAGGAAAAGAGAAAGAGAAACTGAACAGACAATTCAGGAAGGTCCCTTTGGCCTTGTCCACACTTGTCCCTGCCTCTTTCCCACATGAAAATCGACTTCTTACTGGTTGAGCAAACTCAACCAGGCTTTCCACTGACTGATGTTTGCTCCAATTCAGCAGTAAAGTGTGGGTTTTTCTGGGGAAAGCAGTGGGGCAAATGGAAAACTGCTCAGATCCTTGCTTAGAAATAATGGGACAAGCAGAAAACCTCTTGGACCCATGCTTTCTAGGCACGGAACAAATGGGAATGTGGCTTTCTCTTCCTAGATACAGTAATCACTGAGTGGTTGGTTTTGTCTCAGGACACGGGGTGTTAATTTAAGGCTATTGCTTGTTCCAACAACATCAGACTCAATGGAATGTATAATGGAATTCCTCAGGACAGTTCCCAGGTTTTTGATATTTCTATGTTTTCCAAAGCAAAGGAAGGAGGGAATTGTCCACTACATAAACACACATGTACAACTAGAAAGGTCATAATGATATTTTCCTCACGAATTCAAGCATCTTTCAACAGGTATTAGTTTAAGTGGTATTTCACTATTTTCTAGAGATTGTGGTAGAAAATGGAACATTTCAAATATGCAAGCTTTAGTTAATCCCCCATCATGCAGCCTATGGACTTCGCAGGATTATCCCTTATTATAGTATTATTAAAAGTGATACAAAATTGCAGTTTGAGATTAAAAACTCCCCCGGTATTTCTAAATATGTACCTATCTTCTATTTCCTGCTTTCCTCTGTGAAAATATATAACCAATATTTTTATTTTATTTTATTTTTTAAAAAACACATATGGGAGCTGCAATAAAATATGGTTAAGGAATTCATAACATTTAAGACATGATCATTCATTTAAGCCTCATATGCATGATCAAGTGACATCTGCGCTTAGGGAAGCACCATAGCTGGGGGGTAGATTATATCATATCAATGCAACAAGTTCCAGATTAAATCATGAACATCTCTAAGTAGGGCTGGGAAGGACCCCTGTGTCCAAAAACATGTCCATGTAGACAATACTGAGCTAGGTAGAGTTATATGGCGGCTTTCTATGATGACTACAAATTGAGCTTCCTGCGAGGACTTGATTCCCAGGAGAGTTAAAAAAAAAACTGGTCTAAAAATAGAATGGTCAAAATATGTGGCCTTGATCCAACTTTGAGAATGTATTTCCTTGGACCAAAAAGCCCCAGTTGACTAAATTGTCAGTGGCAGTACCATCACACAAAGAGAAAGTAGATGGTGGCATTAAAATTTGTAAGTCCCCTCCCTCCAGACAAGCGATTGGTGCTATCTCTGATGTGGTTATGCTAGCAGAGTCCTGGCTCCTAGATACAGATTTTTGGACCTGGGAACCTCACATACAGCAGCTTGCTTTTGAGCATGTGCTGAGACAATTGACAACAAACAATTGGACCAGACTGAGGTTGGTAGGGCAGTGCCCCATTCACCCTACTGGACTGGGCTCTGCTGAACAGGCAGACATATACTTTCCCTTGCCTTGAAGAGAAAGGGTTTGGTTTTGGTTTACTCATTTGGGAGAAGGGGGAAGGTAAAAATGGTGCACACTTCCCCTCCTGAATATGGGTCAAACTGTCATTTAAAGCAGCAGTTGGCCACGCTGAGTGCTAAATCTCCCCCCCTCTCTTCCTCTCTCCCCCTTTGCCAGAGGAGAAAGAATTCTAATTTTCGACCAGTCTAAATTGTTCTGGGCAGCATTATCAGTTGGAAAGACCCTTCTGATTTGACAGAGCCCCAATGTATGATGATTAATTACCACTCAGCTTCATTGGACTTTTCTAATTTCCTTTTGCCACTCGCTGTAGGCAACAAGCGATAAGTACCGCTCTTATTATTTTCTGCAAAGGAAAATGTCCATTATGGCGCTGTCTTACAAGTAATCAGAATAAAGGATACAGCGGATTGGCAAACCTGCAAGGATCATTCTGTCTTTATTTAGCCAACTCCAGCTTTCTTTCTTCTGCTCTTGCATTCTGCTTGCTTCCCAAGCCCTCCGCCCCTCTCCTTCATCACCACAAGTTGTTTTACACCATTGCGTGTCCAAAAAAAGGGAAGATAAAAAATGCACACTCATAAAACTCTATCAAAGCTGGTGACATTTGAAAATCCATATAAAGGCTGGGGAGGAATTAATCCTCAATCTCAAAGGAACCATCCTTAAAATGATAATGTGTTGCAAAACGTCAGACACAGAGAGTTATAAATTGTCCAGAATCCAGTAGAGGTGTCCCAGAGGTGGTGTTCAGATCAGGAGGAGGATTGGGAGGAGCTCAGAGAGCTGCAGTCTAATCTCAGGAATGGTCCCAGTGGGTTGGGGAAGGCAAAGTCCGGACCCCAAGAAGCATCAGAGCTGAAGGAGAAGGAGGTCATGGAATGGGGAGTGTGAAACAGGATCCCAGAAGGGAACTGAATGGGAGGCCAGGGGGGAATCCTGCTTCTGTGCCTTTAGACACTTCTGTCACTTTGAATGTTCAGATTTTGAGGACAGATAAAATAAAGTACAGTGGTACCTCAGGTTACATACGCTTCAGGTTACAGACTCCGCTAACCCAGAAATAGTGCTTCAGGTTAAGAACTTTGCTTCAGGATGAGAACAGAAATCGTGCTCTGGCAGCGGGCGGCAGCAGGAGGCCCCATTAGCTAAAGTGGTGCTTTAGGTTAAGAAGAGTTTCAGGTTAAGTACAGACCTCCGGAACGAATTAAGTACTTAACCCGAGGTACCACTGTATTTTCTTCAAGCAGTCCATATTTACTTTCTGGAACTTTCACCTATAGGAGGCAGTGATAGCCTTTAAAAGAGGATTAGAGAAATTTATGGAGGAGAAGGCTATCAAACATTACTAGCCATGATGGCCATGCTGTGCTTCCACAGTTGGAGGTAGTGATATTTCTGAACACCAGTTGCTGGAAAGCACAGAAGGGGAAAGTGCTATTGTGCTCAAATCCTACTTGCGGGTTTCCCACAGAGGCATCTGGTTGGCCACTGTGAGAAGTTGGACTAGATGGGTCTTTGGCCTCATCCAACAGGTTCTTCTTATGTTCTTAAGTTCCAGTCAGGCTGCTCCTGCTCTGACACCCCTTCAGTCAGTGAGCCTCCATCCTTGGAGGAGGCGCTTGATGACAAGTTGAGCACTGAGCCAACATTGTCTCTCTTGCCATCTCCTAGGGTACAGCTATGGCAGTGCAGGTGGGACTCTTCCCAGACCACACACCCTTCCCACACCTTACTTGAGTGCCTTTGACTAGCTTTCCTGGAGGGGGTGTGTCTCTCTTTGTGTTGCTTGTGCGAAAGCTACTGAGTGCAAAGCCAAGCGTCATATCACATTTTTCATCTGGTCCCACCCACCACTGCTATAAGGCCCTTGGAAAGTGACCCACAATCGCTTTGATCCCTCGGTATGGTCACAAGGCTGAAGCTAAGCAATAGACCTTCAATCAGAAGAATGTCCTTTGTAAAGTAAGACAGCACACAAAAACCTTAAGAGCAGTACTGTAATATGGAAGCATTAAAAAAAACCCATCATGCATGCATCCCATCTCTACACTAGGGCTGTGTACACACTCTACCTTTAAAACACACCTGAAGCACATTCTTTGCCTCAAAGAATTCTGGGCACTGAGATTTATACCTCTTTGGGTTACAATCCCTACCTCTGTCTCTATCAGAGGCAGTAATGCTTGTGAATACCAGTTGCTAGAAACCGTAAGTGGAGAGAGTGCTCTGGTGGTTTTGCCCTGCATGAGCATGTATTTGGCCACCATGGGAACAGGGTGCTGGACTAGATGGGCCATTCACCTGACCCAGCATTCATAACATTCTTCTATTCTTATGACCATTAGTCACTAACTTCAATGGGTCTACTCTAAGTAGAACTTAGTTGGCAATAATAATAATAATAATAATAATAATAATAATAATAATAATAATAATTTATTATTTATACCCTGCCCATCTGGCTGGGTTTCCCCAGCCACCCTGGGTGGCTTCCCAAAAAAGTTTAAAATACAATAGTGCATCAAACATTAAAAGCTTCCCTAAACAGGGCTGCCTTCAGATGTCTTCTAAAAATCAGGTACCATAGTTGTTTTTCTCTTTGACATCTGGTGGGAGGGCGTTCCACAGGGTGGGTGCCACTACCCAGAAGGCTCTCTGCCTAGTTCCCTGTAACTTGACTTCTTGCAGCGAGGGAACCACCAGAAGGCCCTTGGTGCTGGACCTCAGCGTCCGGGCAGAACGATGGGGGTGGAGACGCTCCTTCAGGTATACTGGACCGAGGCCGTTTAGGGCTTTAAAGGTTAACACCAACACTTTGAATTGTGACCAGAAATGTACTGGGAGCCAATGTAGGTCTTTCAAGACCGGTGTTATGTGGTCTTGGCAGCCGCTCCCAGTCACCAGTGTAGCTGCTGCATTCTGGATTAGTTGTAGTTTCTGGGTCACCTTCAAAGATAGCCCCACATAGAGCGCATTGCAGTAGTCCAAGCGAGAGATAACATGCACCACTCTGGTGAGACAGTCCGTGGGCACATAGGCTCTCAGCCTGTGTACCAGATGGAGCTGGTAAACAGCTGCCCTGGACACAGAATTGACCTGCGCCTCCATGGACAGCTGTGAGCCCAAAATGACTCCCAGGCTGCACACCTGGTCCTTCAGGGGCACAGTTACCCCATTCAGGACCAGGGAGTCCTCCACACTCACCCGCCTCCTGTTTTGTTTAGACTGCCTTTTCTAAAAGGTTGTGGTGGGGTTTATTATTACTATTGAGAACAGGGCTGCTGCTGTTTTCAACTGTGTGTCAAATGTGGTGGTGGTTTGTACGGGGGAAGGAGTGCCACTTTGAGATATTTTATATCCTGCATGCTATTTTCTATGAGGGCTTGGTCAAACCACCCTCTGCAACTTGACCCAAAGATGCAACAGCAATTGAGGAATACATATAGAAAGCAAATCATAAAATTGTAGAATTGTAGAATTGGAAGGGATCATAAGGCCCATTGAGCCCAACTCCCTGCAATGCAGGAATATTTTGCCCATTGTAGGCCTTGATTCTATTACCCTGAGAATGCATCAGAATATTGATTCTGACCAATGGCAGAGTGGAGCACTATGGCGCCCTGGGCACAGCCAAAATTTGGTGAGCACACATAGGCTTTGGGCTGCCTTCCCAAAGGTGGGTAAGAAGGTGTCTGGCTTTGGGAAGAAGAAATGAGGACTCTGGCAGTGTTAGAGAGCTCTCCCACCTCCTTCCCAAAGCTGAGAAGGCACTAACTAGACTTTGGGAAGGAGGTGGGAAGACTCTCTGACCTGTCAGAGCCCCCACACCTCCTTTCCAAAGGCCAGCACCTCGCTTAATGGGCTTTGAGATGGCGCCCCCTCTCTTCAGCACCCAGTGTATGTGCAGAACTAAATCCACACAGCCCTAAATCCACCCCTGTTCTGACAATGTAAATGTTTTTATGTACACAGTAGCGTAAAGGCTGCAGACACAACTGAAATGCCACCATTTCCCCGCAGATAATCTAAACGTCTGTGTTCTGTTATCTCCAGCTATGACACATCAGCTGACGTCTAGATATGGTTACTTGCACAAATCAGTTCTCCTGAGTTCAGTGAGACTTACTTCAGAGCTAACTTTTAATTAATGAGACGTTGTTTGTCACTGAACAAAAAGGCTTGTTTTATACATTAGCTTGCTTGTGTTTTGTAAAGATACTTGTAGGCTGCTACAAGTATCTTTACAAAAAAAGATAAACATACAAAAAAATTATAGTTTTCTGGGCAAGATAATTCTAGTATGCACAGATATTTTGGAGTTTAATTTGGAATCTCATAAAAAGTGAACAAGAGAATTCTAGAAGGACTTTGGTCCCCCCCTTTTTCTCCCTAATAAAAGGTGGGATCTCTTGAGTGTTATTAATGGGGGGGGATAAGCCAGGCTTCTGTGCAGCATGACTTTGTATGTCTGAACCAGCAAAGAACCTTTGAAGAGCTCCTGCTTGTTAATTCTCCCATTTGTTTGATTTTTGGTACAAAGAAAATGAAAAGAATATGATGAGATTATGGCGTTTTAAGTCAATATTTATTAAAAAATCAATCTCGATGAAAATCTGGCCATCCCTCTAATTAGACGAGGCAACTTGAGGTTGATTTTTAATTGCAAAAGTAATTACACGGAGCAGATAGCCAGTGACATTTGATTATCTAGGTGATTGATTAAAAAGCCTAGCTCATGGAGCAGATTGTCAGCCAGGGGAATCGAGACAAAAGAGCAAATTAAAAAAGTTGTCCTGTTGGTAATCACAAAATTCAAGGATGAAATTACAAAGCCAAACACCTCCAGTGCTCCTCATCAAACACAGCGTGCTTCAGCCTGGGAGGAATGGATTGCTTTAAAGGCAATTGCGGGAGCATAAAAATGGAGGTGTAACATCGCAGCTGGCGAAAGGGGAATTGAGCCGCTGGAATGAATGTTGAAATAAAGATGCATCTGAGTTCTAATAAAAAGTTTCTTTTCAATACACTCCCATTTAAGTCCATTTACTGCCATCAATATTACTTAAATGGGTGGCAGAGTTGGTGTGGAATGCACATGTCAGATGCAGCAGTTTTCTTATTTTATTTTATTTTTTAAAGTGAGCAAACAGTTTTCATCACCATTATTCAGGGTGCCAACTTACCAGGAAAATAAAAACCTGGCCTGCTTTTGTGCATTAAACAGTAATCTTAGCAGCAGAAACTGGAAGCTGGTGAATTGCACTGTATGGGTATTCACTGAGTAGTATTCAGAGCAGAATCATTGGATTTGATGGGCCTAACTTAATTGTGTTCATTAATTTCAGTGGGTTTACTCTAAGTAAGACTTAGTTGAATATCACTCCTAGAATATTCAACCCCCAGTGTCTTATAAGTGGCCACTTTGGCTACAGGAACCTTTGATTGACATCAAAGCAACCAGAGATTGTGGAATCTTAAATGTTTTGCTGTGATATCTCTGTTATGTTATGCACCACAATATCTTCCTTACAGGGTATCAAAACTCAGAGGGAAAGTAGCTATGCAATTGTATACAGTGGTACCTCAGGTTACAAACACCTCGGGTTGCAGAATCCACTAACCCGGAAGCAGTACCTCAGGTTAAGAACTTTACCTCAGGATGAGAAATCACACGGCGGTGGCGCAGCAGCAGCAGGAAGCCCCATTACCTAAAGTGGTACCTCAGGTTAAGAACAGTTTCAGGTTAAGAATTAAGTTCGCAACCAGAGGTACCACTGTACATGTTTATTCATAGACCTCGCTGAGCACTTTTGTTCAATCCTATAACTGGGTGTAGGATTGCAGGCTACTATTGATCAAATTGTCCCACTGAGACAAAGGAGAAGGAAATATCCATAGCCTTTTAACTGGACCCCATAGCACAAGGGTGAGAAACCTGTAGACCTTCAGATGTTTGGAAGATGCATTTCAACTAAGACAGATCAAGGTAGAGGACCGTTCCAGTGTGTATTTAAGGGAGATGCATGTTTCCCAGCCCTGCAACAAGACCTACTTGCCACAGCACTGGAGAGCCTGTCTGGTGTAGTGGTGAGAGCAGTGTTTCCCAGCCTTGGGTCTTCAGCTGTTTTCAGACTACAGTTCCCATCATCCCTGACCACTGGTCTTGCTAGCTAGAGATGATGGGAGTTGTTGTCCAGAAACAGTTGGGAAACACTGGGTTAGAGTGTTGGACCAAATCCCATCTCAGCCAGGTGGCTTTGAGTCAGTCATTCTTCCAGTCTAAACCTACTACACAGGGTTATTGTGGGGTTAAAAAGGAGTGTGGCAACCATATTGGTCTCCTTGTGAGCTATAATCCTGGAGGGCCACAAGGTTCCTTACTCCTGCTATAGTTTTGGAAGGTGTTTCAGGAGAACTGAATTGACCTCACCCCAACCCTGGCCACCAAATCCCTGTCACTTTGTCTCCCTGCTAAGCCTACCAGGAAACTATAGTGTTGTCATGAATCTGGGGCACCAGAGTCTGTTAGTGAATGACAGAAATTAACAAATGGTAGTATACTAAATAGAATGAGGCAATATACATCCTCATTCCATAGTACCAATTTGTAATGGGGGGAAAAACCCCGACGGAAAATACCTATAGGATTTAAATATATTTATGGAAACCAGCACTCAGCAAAGTCAATAAATAATGTGGTTGACTGAATGACAAGAATAATCAATTTTAAAGGGGGTGAAATGCACTGCACAATTACAACTGGGCATCCTGCCATGAAAGCAAAAATGCGATCAAATTAAAAACAAACATTTTTTTTCTTTTTTAAAAAAAGACCCTAAACCCATCAACTTTTGTTAAAGTGAGTCCCAGTTAGCACAACTATAAATTACTTGCATACAGAACATCAGAGAGGAAAATGGCTAAATGATTCTTGCTGCGACTATTATAAAAATAAATAATAGCACCATTTGCTAGTTTACTTGTGAGTAATGCCACCGTATTTCTGCCTTTTTCCTTAGGAAGGTAAAAGCTTTCACAGCCACAGCGACGATGACAGAAAGGAAACCTTTTAGATTCATTGTCTGTAAAACCAGAAAGACTCTATAAATCTCATCCTCTTAGAAGGATATTGAGGCTGCTGGGAGAACACAAGCCATTCAGGTAGGCAAAATGCAACCGGGGGTTTTCTTCAGCAGAGAAAGCAGCATATAGAATTAAAGGGTTGCACCTGACAGAGTCAGAGCAGACCCACTAAAATCAAGCAGCGTGACTAAGAAGATTTCAATGGGTTTTACTCTGATCATGACTTCGTTGAATGCATGCCATCAGATTTTAGAACTGGCACCTCAAAGGTCATCTAGTCTAGGCCCCATTTGGTGTAGGAAACTTGCAACTGCGGCATCTCTGACAGATGCTGATTCTGCTTAAATACCTCCAGTGATGGCGAGTCCACCATTTCCCCAGACTGACTATGCCACTGTCAAGCAGTATATTTTATGTATTTTTGTGGTTTTACATTGCAAATGGCCCTGTGATCCTTGGGTGAACGGTGGTAAAGGTAAAGGTAAAGGTACCCCTGCCCGTACGGGCCAGTCGTGTCCGACTCTAGGGTTGTGTGCTCATCTCGCTCTAGAGGCCGTGAGCCGGCACCGTCCGAAGACACTTCTGGGTCACGTGGCCAGCGTGACGAAGCTGCTCTGGTGAGCCATCACCAGCGCAGCACACGGAAACGCCGTTTACCTTCCCGCTATAAAGCAGTCCCTATTTATCTACTTGCACTTAAGGGTGCTTTCGAACTGCTAGGTGGGCAGGAGCTGGGACCGAACGACGGGAGCTCACCCCATCACGGGGATTCGAACCACCGACCATACGATCGGCAAGTCCTAGGCACTGAGGTTTTACCCACAGCGCCACAGACATGTAATAAACTACATTAACTAACTAAATAAAATACTTATCATTAGGGATGAGGGGAAAATTCTATTTGGTTTGCATTTAGAGGCAAGCCTAGATAATGGAAGCTGCCCAGAGTGGCTGGGGAAACCCAGATGGTATCATCATCATCATCATCATCTGTACTTTCCAAAACAATACGAGAACTGAAACACTGCCACCTTTCCATATTCAAAGTTCTTGGAATTTTGCAACACAGTTCTGTGTACATTACTGTGTCAAGTATTGTGTACCAAAACACATATAGTGCAGCAAAATGTCCCTTCATATGTGTACGGTAGGGAAAATAGCATACCAATTTTTTTTTGCTATATTGGAGGAAACAAATGCTTATTAGGCAAAATCGCATAGAAACATGCATCTGTTATGAGATATCTGCAGCAAAATGCTGAATAATTTTCAAGCAGACCTCCTTTTTAAAAACATTTCAAACTGATGTGCAAATGTAGAGAACCTTTTTGAAGATTGGGAAAATAAGAACCTTGCCCATCCCAATTTTCATTAGGATGTTTCTGATAACATTTAGCTGAAATCTGCTTCCTTGCAGTTTTCAGTCATTGGCTTGAGTCCAGCCTTCTGGAGCAACTGAGAACAAGTCTGCTCTTATTTTCTCATTCCATGTTCTTATTTTGGGGTGAGGTGGTGCCATTGATTCAGCAGCTGCCTTCAGCAGGGATACTGGGATAGCTCAGTCATCAGAGCTTGAGACTCTTAATCCAAGGTCATGGGTTCAAGCCCGACGTTGGGCAAATGATTCCTGTGTTGCAGGGCATTGGTCTAGATGACTTTCATGGTCCCTCCACACTCTACAATTCTTTGTTGTTGTTGTTGTTGTTTAGTCGTTTAGTCATGTCCGGCTCTTCGTGACCCCATGGACCAGAGCATGCCAGGCACTCCTGTCTTCCACTGCCTCCCGCAGTTTGGTCAAACTCATGTTGGTAGCTTCGAGAACACTGTCCAACCATCTTTTCCTCTGTTGTCCCCTTCTCCTTGTGCCCTCCATCTTTCCCAACATCAGGGTCTTTTCCAGGGAGTCTTCTCTTCTCATGAGATGGCCAAAATATTGGAGCCTCAGCTTCATGATCTGTCCTTTCAGTGAGCACTCAGGGCTGATTTCCTTTCTATTATTCTACTTCTGGCCTCGGCAGGATTTTAAAAGAGCAGTTGTTGGACTGACCCACCACAAAGAGCTATTTATTTGTTTCATTTATATCCTCCTTATTGCTCCATGGAGCTCAAAGCAGGGTACATGGGCCTTCCACTGTCACCCTGCTTTATCCCTACCACAACCCTGTGGAGTAAGTTGGATAGAGAGTTGGCAACTGGCCCAAGTTCACCCAGTGAACTTCATTCCCCAGGTTTGTGGAGTCTGAATCAACATGAGATTGCATTAGCTCTGATCTTAAGGGTGTGCTCACACCAGAACCACTTCACGAGGGTCAGATTCATTTCTGTTTGTGTACATACCCGTGGAAGCAGGGTTGGGTGGCAGGGATGTCTTTACATTATGCAGATGAATTAGCAACAGCTTAAGGACTCCAGTCAATGTGAAGCAACTTATCAAACAGTGGCATTTCATAACAAAGTACATGTGCATTTTGGAGAGAGGATAACATCATGCAACTTAAAAAAAGAAGAAATGGATGTCCTCACCGAAACAGAACAACAAAATGAGGAAACCTTAATTTCTTAGAGAAGCTCTGCAAGATGTGAACTTGAGGAGTGAAAACTTAAGCCAAAGCTTAATTATAAATTCCTGCATGGCTTTGTAGTCTGTCCAAAAAAATGTTACATGCTTGCGGTGGTGGCGATCAGTATCCAAAGGTGCTCTAAGAACTGGCCCTATGCTTCACAGCTTATTTATCATTTGGGTGCAGGAATTTAAATCAATGGGGGATGCCTTTCTTTCTTAGAAAAACCCTTACAGTTACGATAGGAGGGCCAGGCAGAGCAAACAAGCTGTGTATACAGCAGAGCCAAAGATGAAAGGCATGAAGCTGCCCCTTCCATGGTCAGAAATTCTTATCTGGTGACTGAACCTTTGTTGGTTTCTGAAAGCAGAAGTGGTCTGTGTTGGCGGAAGGTTCAAAGCTAGGTTTTATATATTTATATATAAAAGAAGATAATGCAATCAAAAGTATGTCTATCTGTTGAAATATTTAGAAGAACAAGATATCGCTTCGACCTCCTTACACCTGTGACCCTTTTGAAAGGCTTCAAGGCGGGCTTTGGGTCTGTTTATGTTCGTTATCTTAAATGGGCTTCTGTATTTTTATTTTTTTTAATGTTGTAATGAAAAGATTAAGATTCATGGAGTCCTTTGAGCATGGAGAAGGCTATGATTTGACTCAATATTTTTAAACATTCAGGGAGAATGTATTTTTACATTCAGGGAGGACACCTATATTGTCCTTCCTGAATGTAAAAGTAAAACAAAAGGAACTCTGAAGCCACAGGAGAAGTATGAAAACTGCAGCAAGCCGAAATTTGCTGCACCAGTACAACAGGCAATATCTCCTGCTCTACTCCTAAAAACATAACAAGAGCCCTGCTGGATCAGGCCAAAGGTCCATTTAGTCTAGCATCCTGTTCTCACAGTGGCCAACCAGATGCCTAGCAGAAGCCTATGAGCAGAAACTGAGCAGAAGAACACTCTTGCCACCTGTGATTCCCAGAAACTGGTATTCAGAGGTATATTGACTCCATCAGTAGGAGTAGCAAGCTGACTGGCTGCTTTGGTGGTTTGGGTTCCTGTGCTGTCATCTGGGCTGGATCTAGACACATCAAAGAAATGCTTCAGTTAAACATGTTGTAAAATTTGTATGAAAAATTGGGTTGGCCAAAACGGAACTCCACAGCGCCATCTGATGTCACAGTGTTATAATGCACATAAAATGCATATAAAGCACTTTTTCTTTGCCAGTGTAGCTGAGTCCCCAATCGCAGAATTATAGAGTTGGAAGGGGCTCCAAGGGTCATCTAGTCCAACACTCTGCAGTGCAGGAATCTCAAGACACAATCCCCCACCCAATTTGAAATCATTCTGCACTCCGTTTAGCTTTGCAGTTTAATTGCTGCACTAGGCATGCTCATTGAATTTTCAGTTGGTCTTTAGACTTTGAAGTAGAGAAACACTATAGATACAGGCTTAAGAAAGGTCTCCTCTTTCAAGTGCCGTGGCTGCTGTTTTGAACTGTTGATAACCTGGGAAACAAGATGTGTTCACTGAAGCTGGTGGTTGAAGTTCATGTTGCCCCCACTAAGGTCTCACAGCTGAAACCCAGATCCCCCAGTCCCTGTTCCTCCCCCCTCCTCCAAGGGGGTCATGTGTCCAGATTGGCAGAGGAAAGTCCTCTAAAGGGATGGTCTTCTGTTTATGATGGTGTCCCCTGTTTGAAGGGCTGTCTAGGCCAAGTCTAGTTTAAAGATAAGGAACCCTAAGAAAGGAGAGCATTGGGGTGGGGGGAATTTGAAGTTGCCCATCAATGCAGATCAGCTGGGTAGCAGAAATAACAGGCACACAGGCTCCCCTGGTCACCATGCTATTTCTATTTAAACTATGGCCATCGTTTCTAAAATTGCATCTATGCATATAAATTTGTGCCCTTTTTAAAAAAACAACACACAAATACAAATTGATGTCATGTGTGGAGGGCAATGCATTGGTTGCCCACCTTATTGCTGTTGCTGCCTGTTTGCTGGCCTTGTCAAGTTAGTGAGCAGTGTTCACTGGCTGTGTCTTCTTCTGGGCAGTGTGTGGATTAGGTCCAATGGGCAGGCAACAGGCAGTGGTGAGAGAGGCAAGGAGGCAGGACTACTGATGGCATCTTGCTCAAACCCCACCTCCATCACCATCTGGAGTTGACACTGCACCCACACACTTCCAGAAACCTGGGGGAGAGGGCAGACCCTGAAAAATGATAAGTCTCGCAATTCATGTTCAAATCTGACCAAGGCAAGGATGAAGCAGTGGTAGAACATATGCTTTGCATCCAGAAGGGCCCAGGTTTCTCCAGGTGGAACTGGCCCTTGTCTGAGATCCTGGAGAGCTGCTGCCAGTTGTTGTAGGCCAAGGGGGAGGAGCCTTTTGCTAGACTCCAACTCCCATCAGGCCCAGTCAGCATGGCCAATGAGCAGGAATGATGGGAGTTTTAGTACAGCAGCACTAAGAGGACCACAGATTCTGCATCTCTGGTGCAGACAATACTGAGCTGGTCCAACCAATGATCTGACTCAGTAGAAGTCAGCATCCTGGGACCTTTCCTTGGAGAGTTCAAGATTGCTGTGGCCTAGTAATTTCAGCAGACCTGTTTGCACGGCTGGCGGACATATTGCAATGAACCATTTCAAACTATCAATTGGGGGGCGGGGGATGAGTTAGAAATAGGAAGAAAGAGCTTACAATTCGATACAAGCCAGAGAAAGAGGTTGGAAAGTGACAGATTTATAGCATTCATGAAAAGGAGACTATGAAACAATAACAAAAAATGTGGCAAATTAAGACAGGTATGTTGGTTTTTCCACTCTTTCTGAAAGTTTCTTTCTTTCTTTCCACCCCTCCAATTGAGTTTAATAGAATTCTTGGACTGACAGGATTCTTTTGTTATACCAGGTAATATTTTTGAAAAACAGCATTACCAAAGGTTAAACATAGAACAGATGTAAGTTGTAAAATACAAGCTGATCAAAGCTCAGATTTTGAGACAGAGACGTTAGCAAATGATGATAAATCAATCCCAGTAGAATTGTAAGAAGCAGACAAATGTAACCATGGAAGAGAGAAAGTCAAGGGTTGGATTTTGGGGAAGGGGGTAGTGCCGGAAGAGTAGAAACAAATGCTGGAGTTAATTCTAGACATCCGAGATGGAGAATTGAGCAAACATACAGCACAGAACATGGCAAAGCATGGGTAATAATCTGTAACTAGGTGAATCTTCAAGAAAGGCTCACATATTCTGTGATATAAGCCAGCCTTCCCCAACATGGTGCCCTCCAGATGTTTTAAACTATAACCATTGGCATCCCTGACCATTGGCCATGTTGACTGAGGCTGGTGGGAGTGCTTATTCAACATCATCTGGAGGGCACCATGCTGGGGAAGGCTGGTATGCACAGGTGCAAAAATACATAGAGCAGTTTGCTCTGGTGCAGCTACTGAAGTGGTCTTCTTCCATTGGCAGCCACAGTGAGTCCATCCTGCAATATTGTTTGTTTATTTCAAAAGGTTTACACGCTGCTTGATTGTAAAAGGGGGGATGGACCTCAGAGCAGTTTACCAAAGGATAAAACAATAAAATCAAGAGAAAAAAATCACAACCATACTGTTACACACCAAGAGCGGTGCAAGATCCCAGGAGTTGCAGATGTGCTTACAAGGGTTCGCGTTTCCTTTTGGGAATAAGGCATGACAGAGACTGTGGTGTCTTTATGATATATGGTTTTATTTGCACATATACACAACCTGTACCTAGATGGAGGTATTGCAGAGCATTCATACCCTATTAGGGTCTGGCTTCCCCCATAAGGGCAGCACTGTATTCAAAGGACAGCAAAAAGCCATCCTCTGTGTCTTATAAAAGCGGATTGTGGAAAACAATCATCTTTCAAAGGCTTGTCTGACTCACACACTTTTCATTAGACATTTGAGAGTAGGCAGGGAGTTCCACAGGGCAGGACCTTGTAAAGTCCCCTGTGAAGGCTGAGTGACCCTCGGGGATTTGAGGAAGCACCGTAAGATCACTGGGCAACCTTGGGCCAGCCACGCTTTCTCACCCTGACCTACCTCACAGCATTGTTGAGAGGATAAAACAGGGGAGGGGGAGAACCTCTGGATATATGGCAGCCCTATTAAAGTTAGCCCAAGAACCTTGAACCAGAAACAATGTGGCCAACTAAGTTTCAACAGTACATCCATGTTTGCTTCCCAGTTGCCCATTGACTTACGCTTTACAAATCTCACTGAGTCAAGTGTGGAGTTGCAGCCTTGATTGTTAGGGGCCTGTGAGGCAGGGCCGTCTCAGTTTTCCCTTCAAGAAATAATATTTGTTGAATAAAGCTTAAAACCCCCAAATGCCACAATACCCCACAAGCACTTTGCTTTGCCTTCAGCAAGCGTTTTGATGTCCTACAAAAACTGCAGCACCATGATAACGGCTCTGAGTCGGAGCACGAAACCGTGAGCAGCTGGCTCCCTGCTGAAACGCCGTCGTCAGTCCTATCATTATGTCGACCGCTGCTTGGAAGGAACTCTGAACTTCTTCAGAATTGGCCCTTGTTTGGATCAAAGCCCTACATGGTCCTTCATTCCTTCTTGCCAGTTTTTTTTCTTTTTTTTTTAAGAGGGCTAAAAAAAAAAAAGACGGAAAAGAAATAAAAAAACAGCAAGAAGCCCACTATTTATTGAGACTTAAGTGAAACTGAAAACATTTTAAAAGGCCAGAGAAGGGAGGGGTGGGGGGGGGCCAAGGAGGTAATTGTTAAGACTGTCAGCAGGGGACTTCTGTGATAATTTGATCTGAACTCTGCTAACAAATCACCGCGCCCATTTCTTTTGCTTTAGTATCTGTTTATGCTTCTACAAATTGAAACCCCACAGGCTATTCCTTGCAGAACGCGGCTCGGCACAATAACACATCAGCCTGTCAATTAGTTCAAGGTGGAGAAGGATTACTTGACCATCCCAAACCTACAGGCCGACTCGATATTTTGTCTTTCCCTGCTGAGGTAAAAGGGTGCAGACATATGTAAGTAATAAACTAACAGGCTTCCATCCACTTTAGGCTGAGTGGAAGGAATGCAGAACCAAACTATAAAATAATATGAGACGTAAAAGGGGGCAGCGGCAAGAGCTGGGGCAAACTCCGATCCTTCCCCCCCCCCCAAAGTCATCTAAATGAGGAGCTCCAAGATGCCCGTTAAGTTTTTAAAGATGTAACGATGGCTTTGTATTTTCTTTTTCTGCCCCCACCCCGCTCTTGCGGCATAACTGTTATGCTTTTGGCGTGCCAACCTTGAGAGCTGACATGAGATCAAAGAACTGATAAATGAGAGGAAAGGGGACGGCTGACCTCCTGGATTATTTTCTACAAGAATTTGGGGCTTTTTTAAAGCAATAAGAAAAGTCATAAATAACTGGCCCTCAAATATCTTGTGGCACCTTTCTTCCAGTGAAACACGAACAATAGCTAGATAACATTTGTATAGGGATATGTACATATGGCGGCACTTATACGTTTAAGGAGAAATAAATACTCCTTCCCCCCCCCCAGCAGAAAAAGGCCTTTGAACTGTTCCTTTTTTAAAAAAAGAAGCCAGCAGTTTATTTTAATGGAGCCTTGGAATAAATGTGATTTACAGGGTAGGGTTACCAGGCAAGCATATCTTGAAAAGGGCCCGAAATTTAGGCCAACATAATGAGATGCTTGAAGAATTGGACTCACCCCCCAAAATACCAGGAAATTTAATAAGCTGTGTGTTGACCTCTTACATGTCCTCTTAATTTTACAACCAACATGTAAAGATGATTAGCACCAATCTGGCTTACTCAGTATGATCCCAGACAGTTGTGTTTTCAGGGTAAAGGTTCAGAATGCAGCACATTTCTGAGGCCACTGGATGTCACATATGTGAAAGTGTATGTTATTCATTAACACTTGGCTAGAGAAGGTCCCAGGTGCTAGTTTGCCACACAACCAAATGTGTGTGCCGTTGGACACACAGGCGACTGTGTATACTATCAGATCTGGTTTGGGTACAAACATCTGAAGGAGTCTCTCCTCCTATACAGACCTGCCCATGTGTTGAGATCTGCAGAGGACGCCCTGCTGGCAGTTCTGCTGCCCTGAAAAGTTTGTGCAGTGGTGAGGCATGAGATAACCTACTTTGTGGTGGCTTCAGGGCTGTGGAATGCCCTCTCCTCCAAGTTGCATCTGACCTCATCAATGACATACATTGTGACATCAGGCTGAGACAAACCTTTCTGCACAGGCCTTTAGGGATGGAGGGTGAAATCAGAATATGCATTACTCGGTTAATTGTACTGAGCTGTTTGTAAAGCACCCTGGGGGTGTACGGTGAAGGGTGGAGTATAAATAAGAAAATGCTTGTGGTTGGATCTATTTTTGTTTCATCTTCAGGAGAGGCATGCATAGATAATACAATCATGGGAGGCTTGTCTTCTGCCCTTTTCTTGTCTGCATCTTTTCTTATTACACTGTCTGCATTTTGTTGCATTGCAGGTACTTTTCTGTTTGGAACTCAAAGCCTCCACTCTGTATGAGTGTCAAAAGAAAAGAAGGCAGGGAATGACAACCCTATGATGTATCTGTCTTCCTAGTACCATATTTTTCGCTCTATAAGACGCACCAGACCTCAAGACACACCTAGTTTTTGGAGGAGGAAAACAAGAAAAAAAATATTCTGAATCTCAGAAGCCAGAACAGCAAGAGGGATTGCTGCGCAGTGAAAGCAGCAATCCCTCTTGCTGTTCTGGCTTCTGGGATAGCTGTGCAGCCTGCATTCACTCCATAAGACGCACAAACATTTCCCCTTATTTTTTAGGAGGGGAAAAGTGAGTCTTATAGAGCAAAAAATACGGTAATTCTCTCCCCCCCCCCCCGCTCTTTGATAAGGATAAACATCTAAGATCATAATAGAGTTTGCAAACTTTATCACCCTTGCTACTCTGATTTTTACACAAACTGTCCTAGAAACTTTCTCAAGAGAGAGGGAGGGGAATCATATCACTGTGGGAACTTTGCCTTTCCGTGACTATGCATAGACCTCAGTATATAGAGATGAGCATATCTTCATAAAAGCAGAAGGAAAAACTTTGGGGAGGGTTTACACTCAGTGGTAGACAGCATCTTTTTTTGCAGCAGGTTTGTTTATCACATTTTTTTTATCTTGACCTTCTCCAGAAATCTCAAAGCAGCATATCTGTCTCCCCAAATTCATTTTATCTTCACAACAACCCTGTGAGGTAGGCCAGACTGGGATAGCACTCCCAGCTCTAGCATATGGTCCATCAGGGACTTACACTGTCTGAGCAGGGATTTAAACCTTGATATTTGAAGTCCTAGCCTGATTTGGAACCTGTGGCCCTCCAGATGTTGTTAGGTTTCAACTCCCATCTTCCCTGGCATTGGTCATGCTTACTATGGCTGATGGGTGTTGGAGTTTAGCAACATCTGCAGGGCCACTGGTCTCCCAGCTTGCTCTAGCCAGTACACTTGAGTTCTTTTATGCTCTGTTAGTTAACCTTATTTTTTGTTGTTGTTGCAAGGTGTGTTCAAATTGGCCATAAACTGATCAGAGCATCTAGAATCGGGCTAGCTCAAGAGAAGGTCCAAATACGTAAATGAGAAATAAAAAGGGAGTGGGGGGGGAATGGATAGATCCTTCCCTCCCCTTGCTTATCTTTCCCAATTAGAGCACCCCAAACCACAAAAGACAAGCAGAATGTTTGCTTCAATTGCTTGCTGGCATTGCTGGCTTTGTTGTGGACCCATTAGAATAAGCAGAAAATTAACTCTGACAACACGTTGCTTAGTAAACAAACATAGGTTGATTGATGAAGACAAACTGCAGAATTGCCCACAAAATGTTATTTGTCTGTCAAAGAGAAAGAGAGAGAGTCCTTTCTGAATCCTTTTACACCAGTTAAATGCAGCTTCCTTCTCAACAGAAGCAGCCAAGCAATTTAATAAATGTCTTTTAACATAATCTTAAATGACTTGGCTGCACAGAAATCCATTTATCATACAACAGAATTTCTATATAGGGAATACAGCACAGATTTTAATTGATGTGGAAACATAAGATTTTGTTTAATATCCTCATAATCCTGCCCATTTTGCTAATGAGATTATGGATTTTTTTCCAGGTTTTTGTTTCTTATTTAAAAAGCAAACCAATAAATTATGTGGTGTGCACTAACTATTCTTACACAGATAGAGAGTTTAATAAAACCCCTGCTTGGTTGCCATCCCAGCAAATCGCTTGCAACACAACTGTAAAGAAATTACATGGAATTAAGGGCCAAACTACATGTTAGATTTATTTAGTGGAGGTGGGAAATGGATCTGAGATAGCAAGGCTGCTTTGTACAGGTATGGCAAAGAGGGTGGATTCAGGGCACCCAACCTAAAACTATATTACAATGCCTTTCAGATTTGACATTGTTGAAGCTCATTAAGAATGAACCAGAGACTCACTCTATCCAACTATCAAGGCTCTTCCATTTCTGTCTACCTTGAAAAAAGGTATCCTTGAATTACATAATCCTTTTCTTCACCCCTCACTTAAAGTATGGGAATTACAGGTTCAGAAACTACCAGTAATTCCAGATTGTTCTCCTTTACTCCCTTTCTTAGACCACCTGCAAGTTTGTGACCTGTCAAAATATAGTCAATATAAGGGCTAGAAGGGAAAAAGTTCATACTCTATCCAAGATTTGTTCCCTTCACCTCCTAACAGTTAAAAGACTTATTAGCATCTGCACAAACTACTTGGCTTCAAAAGCTGCACGTGCAGACTTTTGCTGTTGCTTACCTTAACATTCACTTGCCATCTTTGAAAAACTGTGCTATGTCCATTCCAGATGGATGAAGAGTGAGATACCTGTTCTTTACCAGAGCAGGTACCTCACTTTTCATATCATATTCATGATAATCGGTATCAGAAGAAGGGGAGCTTGTATTGAATATGAGCAGATATAGGAGAAATATCTGAAGGTGACCGGAAGGCAGTATGGCGGCCATCCTCTTTTAAATTGATCTTTGCACTTGTCAAGGAACAATCACTTAAATTAATTCACTGGTGGTACCTATCACTAGTGTGTTCACATTATATTGGGGCTTGGTTTCTTCTCTTTGTTGTGGTGTGTGCTGTATTAATGGGACTTATTTTCTCTTATGATGGGAATATCAGGCCATAAGCAGCTTTTAAGACGAAGGGTTCAATGTGGTTTCTAACATTCTGAATATTACAGTGATTAAAGACCCAGGTTTGCTATCATTATACTGAGGTGCAAATAAATATATTTTGTTTAAGTCATCAACAATCCATTTCCTGGCAGCAGCCAAGTTAGAGATCTCATTCTTACAAAGAAATGATTGTTTATTAACTATGCAAAACTTGTATGATAGGGTTTGGCAGGTTGTGCTTGTCAACAAACTAACAAAATATTACAAAGTAGTCAGAGGCAAGATTACTTCTTCACCAGAGGAACCTCTGATCACTTTTCTCTATGGAGAGTTATGTTCTTCTGAACTTCATCTCGTTATTCCAGGTTTTCTTTATTTAGACACCATGTCACTGACTCTCTCCAAGGTTAACAGAGGCTACTGTTAACTTTGCAAGTCTGTTGCTGTCATCTGTCTTATATGTTTGATATTCTTTCCAAAGTGTGTAATGAGGACACATGGCTCACTTATGTTTCTATCTTTTCTCAGTGTGATCCTTGGATTGTTTTCATTGTTTTCTATCAGTTTCAATGTTTTGTCTGTAATAAAAAAATAAATTGCTAAACACTGCTGAAAGGCAGTGCACTTTTGAATGTTAAGAAAAATGTTTCTCCAATGTGCCCTCTTTCTGCTCAACCCTAGTTTTACCCCTTGGCCATACTGATCTGGACAGATAGATCCGTCTTATGGATCTGTCACTTGCTGTTTTTGTAAGCGTACATCTGTTTGGAGTGGGGGTTTTTTTTAGTACTTGCTTTCTAGAAACCTATTTTAAATTGTTCTTGTAAACCACTTCTGAACAGCAGGAGAGGTGCTGAAATAATAACAAAATAAAACAGTAACAACCAAATAAATAAAAATGAAGAGGGGATAGCGGCAAGGCTGAGTTTGATGCATTGCTTTCAACGAACCCGTCAAATCTTTGGCTGCATATCTCCAGCGCTGGCATCGTTTTTTGCTTCACCCACCGTTGAAATGAATGAAGCAGTCACAGTCAGTCAGTTGCAGCTGTTTGCTCCAGTCTTAATTCCGCAGAGATAATGCTAATTGTCAGCTTCTCCTGGATATGCCCCAACCTACTCATTGTGCTTTATTCTTTTTCCCAAGCAGCATGAGCTTCCACCCACTGTTCCTAATTGCTGTACATTTCCTGTTCTTACCATCCACACCTGAGTTTCCAGTCACAGGCTGATAAAAGGACAAATGAAGGGGAACCCACCTTCCAGCTGTTGTCCCATGGAGCATCAAAGCTTCAGCCGAGATGGGGAACGCCGCCGAAACAACGTGAGCAGTCCTTAGGAAAATCGTTTGCAATAGCAAATTCCCCACCCTGTTCGTCATGGGAATGGAAGGAGGAAACCACCGAAAGGAAGTGGGGGGAAATAGGAGAGAGAGAGAGAGAAATTAAAATATCAAAGCATGTTGGAAAGGATATTTTCATACAGCCACTACAGGCTTCATGATTTCATAGGGAAATGTTTGAAATGTTTTCCCTTCTTGAACTTCCTCCATCATTCATTTTTTAAAAAGCTATAGTCCTATCTATACTGTTGCTGTTCTTTTATCATCACCATCTAATGCTAAGTTCTGTAAGTGCTGCATAGCTACTGCTAAAATGAAGAAGTCCCTGCTTACGGGTTCATAATCTAATAGGCACAGAGCAAAAAGGGCAAAAAGCAATCAAGAGGAAAGAAAGCATTGGGGAAGGCATCAAGGACTAGGCTATCAGGGGCTACTAGCCGTGATGGCAGTGGTCACTGGTCCATTGGAGCAAATGGGGCACTGCCCAACATCAGACTGCCCTCAGCCAGCCTCCACCTGTCTGACTTATTAGGAAATTACTTAAAGGTAAAGGTACCCCTGCCCGTACAGGCCAGTCTTGCCGGACTCTAGGGTTGTGCGCTCATCTCACTCTATAGGCCGGGAGCCAGCGCTGTCCGCAGACACTTCCGGGTCACGTGGCCAGCGTGACAAGCTGCATCTGGCGAGCCAGCGCAGCACACGGAACGCTGTTTACTTTCCCGCTGGTAAGCGGTCCCTATTTATCTACTTGCACCCGTAGGTGCTTTCGAACTGCTAGGTTGGCAGGCAGGAAATTACTTACAACCAGCTTAATAGCTTCCTCTTCCTTAATTGTTGCCCCCTGCAGAATTAAGCAAGGAGGAGGATGTCTCTGACTTAGTAGTCTCTGCCTGCCATTAACTCTGGGTGCCACTTTCTGCTGGCCTCCCTGCCTTCTGCCCCACAACTTCCCAAGGGCACCCGCCACCACTGTGCAATGGTTATGCTGGCAGAGGCCCTATGCTTCTGAATTTCAGTTACAGTACTAGGAATTGCAAAAGGGGACATTGCTGTTGCACTCAGGTCCTTTTTGCAGTTTTCCCACAGGCAACTGATGAGCCACTGTGAGCACTGGATAATGGGCTAGATGGACGTTTGACCTGAACCAGCTGATATCTTCATTTGAAGCTGCTCCTTAAGTGGCCAGTGGGTGGGGCAAGGTTGGTTACCCCTTTGTCATTACGTTTTCTCCTTCTCTCATAACTTGTGGACATCCAGTGGCTTCCATTGGAAGATTCAGGACAGTTTTTTAAAAAAGGATTTCTTCATGCAGCACTTAGCTAAACTAGGGAACTCACTCCCATAGGAGGCAACAATGGCCACCAACTTGAATGTCTTTCAAGTTGGACAAATTCATGGTGGATAAGGATATCAATGCAAATGAATGCAAATTGTTGGGAACTGCAGGTGGGCAGATGCTCTTGTGCTCAGGTCCTGCTTGCAGGTTTCCCACGGGCATCTGGTTGGGCACTGTGAGACTGGCCATTAGCCTGATCCAGCAGGCTAATCTTATGTCATTATGCTCTTCCTGGGAGGCGAGGGGTACAGTTCCCCAGAGACCCTAGATCCCCATTCCAGGGGCAAAGGCCATAGTAGGCCTCCCTTCGGCCTTGCAATCCTGTGAAACTGGACGGAAATTTATTTAACAATCATCCTTTCCAAACAAGGCAGGAATTGTAGTCTTGTGACTAGGGCCCTCTTCGCAGGAATTCTCAGTACCTTGCCAAGCTGCAGTTCCTAGGATTCTTGGAGAAGTGGGGAGCCACAACATTTAGTCTGTTAGGGAGATTGGAATATGGGGTAATTTCGACAACTATAAAGATGACCAGGCAAATTCATGAAGAGTGATAGGTCTATCGGTGGTTATTAATAAAGAAAGCTTCCAGATATAGGGGTAAGCCAGTTTTATTTTGATGAAAGAAAGGAGAGGAAAGAGGGGGGGGGAATGGCAGCATGGCTCCAGTCTGGAAAGTGTTCTCAATCTGAACTCAAACCCTGCACCAGTTTCTTGCCCAAAATTGCCTCCTTCCCTATCTGCTGTTTGCACCCACCCACTCATGCCCACCAAATATTTTGCTGGGGGTCTTGCTTCAAATGGGCCTTCTTGTTCATTGTCCCTGGAGTCTTGGTCAACTTAATTCATAAAAAACATGGGTAAAGAAATAAAAAAATATAGATTCTTGTGTAGGCCTTCTGCCTCTTTTTGGAGATTCCTGGACATTTCTCCATACCAATAAGTTGTTTTCAGCAGAGCCATTCAGTGTATGTAATTAATTGCCAAGACACTTCTTGATAGTGACAATGCTAATGCACAATTCACAGAACTGAAAGGAAACTTTCATATTCTGTTGCTGTTGTTTTTCATTGTCATTGTTCTACATCAGAAAAACACAGAGTTCCTCAAGAGACATCTGAATTCTATTTGCCTAAAAGCATGTTCTTTAAATAAAAATTGTGTTTGGAGAAAAATCTATTCGTTTCCCCCTTGTAGACTGAAATGTCTGTCCTCTCATGGGGAATAAATTTTAATTTACTGTAATTTTTCTTATGGTTTTTCATTTAGCATATCACTGCAAACAAAGAAGGAGAGAACACAAGCTCCCTGTAAGCAGAATAGAGCAAAACCAAATTAAGCATATTTTTAAAAAAGAAAATCAATAAAGTAATTATCAGGCTGTACTCTAGAGGAGATTTAAAAAACAACATATGTACCTATGTTCTTAAGCAGCGTTCCTTTAAAAACATTTGTATAGCACCTTGTATAGTGTTCATGGCATTTCACATCACTATCTATGCTCCAATTGGGTGTTGGTTGTTTTTCCAGCACTTTTTCTCCACCCTGAGTTTCCTAGATTGAAAGTCTAAGATATGCATCAGAAGTCTTGTTTTTGTGCCCACCAGTGAAATCAGCTAGGTTGGTGGGCATACAGGTCCTTCTTCGTGGTGGCTCTACAACTGTGGAGCTTTCTTCCAGCTGACATTCACTTGAATCCTTCAGTGCTGGTATTCACAAAGGCCTTGAAAATTACATTTTTTGAATACTGCCGTTCCTTAATAGAATGTTGATCTAATTAAGTACTCCTGTGCATCTTTTGGATGTGTCCATTCAGTGCTTTGGACTCTCTCTCTATGTCACTCTGTAAGGACTTAAAAACGGAGGATAAATGCATTCAACTTACATTTGAATGCAAGTCCATCCAATATGAACTTCCTGAATCAATATGGGAACCGAAACACAAATTGTGTGATGCAGTCCTCCAAAGCCCCCCCCAAGTGTTATTAGGCTAAATGCTGCACAAAAATGTTTATATTAGTAAAAATAATATACAAAATGCATTACACTGGGAAAATTGCTTGCAAAAACAATCTAGATAAGGCGAAATTGTGTACAAAAATGCATATATTAGGTGACTTGCTGGTAAAAATGTGTACCAATTTTCATGTGGACTTTGAAAATATATTAACAAAATGTTTTGGAAATGGTGAAAACTCAGCGTAAGACTGAGGGGAAAGAGGTACTATGTGAAACTGAAATTGATAGCCTCTTCCATCCACAGAGGGCTGAGAAGTGAGGAATAAATAAATTAGAAATTGATAAATTGGAGTGCATTTGCAAGTAGCACAATTTTCTTCAGCGCTTTTTGAGGGAGCTTTTGGTGTATCAGTCATCTCCTAATCTTGATGTGTTGATTAGCTCTCCTGGACAGAATCAACATGGATACAGGCTGTACACCTGTTGGTCCCCATCACATGATCTCTAAAAATGCAAGGTAGCTAGAAATGATGCAGGGTAAATTTTTACAAGCATGAGGTGTGCACATCTGGAGGATCTGTGCAGAACAGCCAGTCAGTACACAGCAGAACTCAGACAAAGAGAAACCAAATAAGAACATAAGGACCTGCTGGATCAAGCCAAGGCTCATCTAGTCCAGCATCCTGTTCTCACAGTGGCCGACCAGATGCCTGTGGGAAACCTATAAGCAGAATGCGCGTGCAAGGGCACTCTCCCTTCCCATGGTTTACAGCAACTGATATTCAGAAGTGTTACTGTCTCTGGCCATAGAGGCAGAGTATAGCCATCATGGCTAGTAGCCACTGGTAGCCTTCTCCTCCATAAATTTATCCAATCCTCTTTTAAAGTTGGAGGTAATCAATGCATTCTGTAGGAATGAGGTACTTGTATTCAATATCTGTATGCTATTTGTATCCTGCCAAAGTTTTATTCTCTGTTCTCAGTTGTAGAGTGCATGATCCATAACCCAAATGTCTCATGGTTGTAAGTCTGTAACGGAGTTCATTGTTTTTATTCAGAAGGGCCCAAGTTCAATTTCCAGAATCTCTGCAGGGCTAGAAAGACTATTCTTGTCTGAAACCCTGAAAAGCCTTTGTCATTCTGCATGGACAATACTGAGCTAAATGGGCCAATGGTCTGGCTAAGTATAAGGCAGCACCCTCCACTCCTAAATTTCTTTCTTTTTAAAAAGTGAACCCCAAAACGTCAGTACAGTCCTCATTCTCAGTTATGAAAGAAAATGCACCTGCTCAGTTCATTTGTATGATTCTGTAACATGGTTCTGGGAACTGCAAGCCCGCAGTCATTGCTGAGATGGCTTCACATTTCTGTACCTCAACAAAATAGGTTTTCTCTTTCTTTCTTTTTTCCTTTCTTTTTAAAAAGCCAGTAATCTTTTAACGGCTTGCTTCTGTTAGACTGTGTTGTTCCTGCTGTGTTTTATTAGACACATATAAAATTAACAACAGAGCTATAATGATTTCCTAAACCGGCTCCGACACAAATTTCCAATTTGAGGTCAGATGCATTGACTAATAAAATTTTACTACTGTAGTCGAGCGGTGGTAGTTAGGCTTCCAGAAACGCAACTCTTAAGTCACCAGAATTAGCCACCACATAAAATGAAAATAAGCACATGCTCAACTTAATTTGTGTGGCCTTAATGGTGACCTATAGCAGCCTCGTCCAGTACATAAACATTTCATAGTAAGTCTTTCTGCATCAAAACCAGAAATAATGTTAAACTTTCTTATTAGATATACCATGGCTCCACCTTACAGATAGCGCTCTGCCTATTACTCCATACTCTAAAAAATAATATAAAACAAATAAGCTGCATATTAGACTATCCAAAAGCCAGGAATATTTTATAACCTGTATCGATTATGCAAATTGCCTATGACTACAATCTAACCTGTGCGTACTCAGTTTCCTAGGAGTAAGTCTAATTCAAGGGGATCTGCTTCCAAGTAGAAATGTATGTGATTGTAAGGTAAATGCGCCTGATTTCTCAATCTTTTGCACAAACTTTTTTTGGTAGCAGATTATACTGTAACTCTGTTCTTGCTAGTTATATGCAGGACCCAGAAAATCCAACCTCTCAAAAGAAAATATTACCTAACAACCTTTCCTGCAGCTGAACTGACAGCACAGTTCCTCCCAAAAGACTTTCAAGCATAATCTTGGCAGCTTTAACCTTGAAGGGGTTCATGGAGGTGTGCCTTTGCCATCTTGCCTTTACAACAACCCTGTGAAGTAGCCAAGACATAATTGTCCCAACCCACTGAGTTTCATTGCTGAATGGACATTTGAGCCTGGGTCTCTCAAGTCAAAAATGCATCTCTCTCTAGTCACAACACCACACTGAAATGAAAGCTATTTTAAAAATAAATAGAAGCACTAAAAATGGGGAGGAGGTACATATTTAGGCTACATTGGGGAAACATCTGAAACCCATCAATCCTGCAAACTGCAGTCCTGGCTTATCCATGGCCCACCCTGCCCCCAACAAAAACAACTGAATCCTTGGAGATCAGATCAAGAGATTAGTTTATGGTATTAGAGATTAGCTTCTCTCCCCCCCTCCCCCAACATAAGAGACTCTTTGGGGTTTTGTTATTTAACTTGTCCCTCAGGCCTGGGGCTAATGCCATTAAAACTATTTTACAGGCAGCAGGGTCCTCTCAATGAGGTGCTGTTTTAAACAGCGCCCCCCCGCAGAGCCTAGTGTCAAAGTTCTCAGCTATTTACAGGTGACATCACAAGAGCACCGCCCAGCCCAGCAAGCCTTCGTTTGCATTTACAGAAGCAAAGCCCAAGCAAGAGAATGGTATTCTGAAGTTCCAAATTGGCTTCTGGAATGGTGGGAGAGTTTGGCAACATTCCTGAAATTGTGCATTGTGCCTCAAGGGGAAGGCAGTGGGTAGCAAAGTGGCGAAAAGAGATGGATTCGCGTTCTTTAAAATGGGGAAAGGGGAAGCGTGACAAGGGAACAGAATTTATCTCTGGTTATTTTATTAGATTTGAAACCCACCTTTTCGTCTAAGATGCTCAAGGCGGTGTGCACGGTTCCGCCATTTTGTCCTCAGGCAGCAACACATCTCAGGCTGCCCTTCCAAGCAGTGGTACAGACTGGACCTAGAGGGGGAGGGCAGCAAACAGATGGCAGCAGCTAGGAGCAAGTGGGACCACTCAGGGCATCTTGCCCCAAAGTCCACCCAAATCTGTAGCCCACACTAATGGGAATGAGCTTTTTTTGGAGGGGATGAGGTGTTAAACTAACATTGATTTAGGTCGTTATAAGGCTTAGTCCTGCTATCCCTCAAAGTAAGATCCTAACTGGTGGTGGTGGTGGTGATGAGTTTGAAATATCAACCTCAACACAAGTGAATTCTTCTGATTTGCACCAGCCTTGAAGGAGCTTTTCTAATACGTTCCCTGAGCTGCATTTGCACATCTGCACTAATACAAAAGGCCGGTGAATTCACATGTGTCTATGTGTGTGCAAAATATGCATGGATGAGGAATATTAATTATAAAAGCTACTGCTATTTATTCCCGGGGGAATTCACATATGGCCAGATGTGCTGTATAGAGTTCAATCATAATTGCATTTATCTAGTTTAAGGTGTTCTTTTCTTTTTAATTTTTAGGGGTGGAGAGATTAAAAAAGAAGTAGATTCTTCACGCCTTCCTTAGCAGAATAATTAATGCAATTCTGCTACGGTGTTGGGAAAGCTGCCGCGATAATTAGCATATGCAGTTTCATATTCGGATACCTGATGTTCTTTAATGCCATTGCTGTCGCCTCACACCATATGAATGCACGGCAGACAATAAGAGGAACAACCACTGCCCCCCTCCTCTTTTAAGAAGCCCCTGTGACTCCATACAGCTTTTCTTTGGACCCCTCCTTGATGTAAAGAGAGAGAGACAGAAAGCTTCACTCCGCAGCTCCCACCAGTTTTGTTCGAAGTCAAAGCACCTCTCTCCGGGGCCGCACATTGTGTTAAAGTAACAGATTTGTGTTGGTTCCTGAAGAGAGGCGTAATGAAAAATATCGACACTCTGGGTTGCAAGGCCTTTTTAAAGACCAAAGTGCTGAGCAGGATCTCCCATGGAGAAACCTTTGTGTTTCGATGCAAATGAACCTCAGCAAAATAGACTGGGGACAATAACCCGGGCAGAATCAGAGCAGGGCAACCCATCTGTAACTATTTTGTTAACTCAACATTTCTTACATTCTCCTCCATGCAACAAAACATTCTATGTTGACAGCTGTGAATTTTAAAGCAACTCCTTGGTGTATGTTTTCCTAATTTTAGGTATTCAGACAGTGGCTCACCCACCCGCCTTGCAGTGCCAGGAGAAGCTCAGGATCCATAACTTACAGATTTTCTACACCCTTCGGAAAGTCCAAATGGACACAGGTTTTGCCAAACAAAGCCAGAATGTACATGTTTAATGACCAGGACCTCAAATAGCGAGGAAAATCAGGAGTTGTTGGACACACAACACACAATTCGTACAAAACAGGGAATTCAGCTAAGGGTTCAGTGTGAATTGCTGTAACTCTTATTGTGTGTTAGGGGGGATACATGCTAATTAAGGGAGATTAACAAAAAACATTCCCTGTTTGCTCACTCTTAATGCTGTACGTTGTTTAAATAACATCCTGTATAAATTAAAACGGACAGAAGATTTTGTCCACCATACCTGCTGAGGACAGGCCATGGGTGCAAAGAGTCAAGAAGGGTAGCAGTGGGGCAAGCAATCTCGGAAGGGTGTGGAGAAATCTGCTCCATTGGGGAGCCTGACATGTCTGTTAGGAACTGGGTGCAAAATGAAATTCTCCCCTAAGGAATCACAAAGAATGCATGTGTTTGGGGCAGGAGACTGAAGTGTGGTTTTCCTGCAGGGGCCCAAATGAATTGAAATGGGCTGGTGCAAGATAATGTTCTACTCAGTGGTACTCCTGAGTAGCTCCCACCTGGTGAATTCTGCAAACATTAAAGTTATAGAAAATGGAGGGGAAATGGGGTTGCGGTTATTTTATATTTGTTTATCACCGTGTCCAAAGGGTTTGGTATACCTTATGCTACTGGGCAGAGCAATTCCATGAGGGCTGGAGAGGGAGAAGTTGAGATGGAAGAAATGTAAAATTCAGCGCTCTCCAGTCTCTGTTGTTGGCAGGACAATGGATGATGACATATTTCCCTTTTCCATTGTCTTTTTCCATTGTCCACGGCAAGGATGCTTGTGAGGGTGGGTATCATTTTCCACGCACAAACCTCCCTCTCTGTGGGTGGAGGATCTGCAACAGCCCCTGTCCCCTGGGATATACCTGGGCATTCTTGCAGGGAGGGGAGCAGAATTGTGTCCCCGAATCACCCCCTTACATTTACAATAACATTTCATTTATTTTCTTTAAGGACTCATTTTAAAATATTTTCTCCATGGTGCTGCACATTTAAAAGCCCAAGACCTACAAAAAATGAATATATCATGAATGGTTTTTGCTTCATTTTAATTATAGTGCACAATGTTTATGTCACCATGATGAGGATAACGATGATAAACAGGATAGAAACTGAGTGTGGTGTATTTGTTTATTTATTGCATTTATATCCCAATTCCCCCCCACCCAAGGATCTCAAGGTGGCATATGTGATTGTCCCCTTCCTCATTTAATCCTCACAACACCCCTGCAAGGTAGGTTGGGCTGGAAGGCAGTGACTGGCCCAAGGTCAACCAGTGATCTTCATAGCCAAGTGAGGAGTTGAACCCTGGTCTCCCAGTTCTTAGTCCAACACTCTGACCACTACACAACACTGCGTCTCAATTAAGAGAACAAACTCTGCTACACAAAATACATCCATATAACCTCACCTCTCGGATTCAGGCTGTGTACACAGTATTCTGTACTCTGGCTCCAGTGCACTCCTGCCACTGTTGTTTGAAGCTGTACACACATGACATTGGTGCTATTCATATGTATCCTATTCATATGTATCCTGTAGTTTCTTGAGAAATACTGTTGTTTGGTGTGAATTCCCTCAAACCAGCTTCCCTCCAATTTGAAAACGCAAGCCGCAGTCAAACTGAGGTGTGTGCGTTTGTGACAGCTGGTGCACATGCGCAAATACATGCACAGGTGACAGCTTTGTTGAATAGATTTTAGGGATGGGGTTCAGGCGCATGAAAACAAATCAGGTCATGCACAGCAGGCGAAGGCATTCCTGCCCATCTCTGGTGTGTACAGCAAAGTGTAAATGCAACTTGAAACACAGTGTGGGAAAATGATATTGTTGCATTTCAGGGATAGTAATCAGTACCTAGCCTCAGATTCCAATCTGCAGTTTGGGGAGAATATTGCTCTGCTCTACCTAACAGGGTTGTTGTAATTATATTATAGGAAGACTCTAAAACACTATTATGCATTCCAAGTATATTGGATGAGAACCAGCATGATGCAGAGCTCAGAAGTCCTGAAGCTGGGAGACTAGAGTTCACATCCCCACTAGGCTATGAAGCTTGGGTGACATTGTGCCAGTCACTGCCTCACAGAGTTGTTGTGAGGATCAACTGGGGAGAGAAGAAGCACCTATGTCATCTTGAGCTACTTGGATGAAAACGGGAATATAAATGAAAACGATGGTGGTGGTGATATATTGACCTTTCGGGCTGTACATATTCAGGGGGCTCCATCTCTTGGCCCAGAATGCCTTGGCCCCCTCTCCTCACAAGAAGAGCTGTTAATACAGATTTACATGATTGGTTTACACTGAGCTATTATGATCTATCATGTAACTGAGCGCTTAACGACTGTTTAATACAAGGATTATTGACATAGAAGATGTAACAGCTGCTTGCGAGTTACCCTTGCAGTAGCTGACTGCTTCCCTCCCTGCCATGGCTCTGTCAGTTTTATTATTTATTTTCTTAACTATCCAAAGGCACATTACACTCCTCAAAGCTAGTGGGGGGAGGGGGAAGCTGAGGTAATTTAAACTTTTTGTTTGTTTGTTTTATCTAAATTTTTATTTTTTAAGAGAGATGGAAATGACACCTTCTTTGGGCTTGTTTCATTAGCTCTTCAGTGGCTTTAAAATAACTTGTTTAGCAATGAGGGGGGAAGAGAAAAGTGTTTTTATTTAGCCTGAGAGACTTAAAGTTGATGTTTAATTTTAAGAGGAAACTTCCAAACCTCCAAATAGTTTCTGGATACCTTGGCATGTCTTACTCTGTAGTGGAAGAAAATAGAAGTAATGTTCTGGAAGCAACAAAATCCTTGAAAGTGAAAAATGAAAAGAAAAATGGTGGGGGGGGGTGCGTTGAGGAGGGAAGTGAAGTCTTCCTTCCCTTCCCATCTTTTAACAATGAATATTTTTGCTAGCCAACTCTCTCAGAGACAGGGTCGGCTTCCTTTCATGTAATTGATGTCAACTTTCTCCAGCACTCGGCTGAGACAAGTTCTCAAAATGTGAAGCAGGAAATTGTACCGTCAAAAAAGGGGGGGTCGTGGGGGAAATGAGCATTCTTTCCACACAGTTTAGGTCAGGCCCCCGAATCTCCTCAAAAGAAACAGAATAAAATAAAATAATAAAATAAATGCTAGATTTATACCATGGCTGCCAAGAGCTCTTATATTTTCATGGCCTCCTGTTGCTAAGATAAAGGATGTTTCCTACTGACTCTAAAAAGCTGGCCTCATTTAAAACCCTGGCTATGTTCTGACAAAACTTGCTGCTGTCACCCCAAATTGAGCAAATGAGCCTATACTCTACAGTATAAAGGCAAAAAAGAGTTATTGAATATCACCCAGGGAGCAGAAAATGAACTGGCTCCAGTTTATAGCTGACCTCTTGGACATATTTTTCCCCCACCTGAAAATTGGCCTCACCACTCAGCCCTAATTTCTCTTGCTGTCGGAGGGCAGCAGGAAGGACTGCTAGAACTTTTCAACTCCAGACAAATCAAGTTTGCTTTGCTTTGCTTTTTCCTCCCCCCCCCCCCTTTGTATGTCTTCAGACCAAAAGGTGGTGGAAAGGAAGGCTCTGAAGTCAAAGGAGAGTGGCTTCAAATTGAAAAAGGTCTCTCAAGTCAACAGTGTTGCCCCCCCTTCCCCCAGCGCAATTGTTGGTTCTGTTTCAATATGGCTGCCACATGCAGAAAAGAACAGAGAGAACAGGGTGTGGGAGTGGTGGTTATCACTATTAATTCAATTTATATCTTGCCATTTCTCCCAGAGGAGGCCAGGGTGGCAAACACATCAACAATAAAATATAAAAATTAAAGCATTCTAAAAATTGTTACAAACAGTGCTTTTTTCTGGGGGGATGCAGGGGTATGCATACCCCTAAACATTTTGTGAATCTAAGTTCGGCCTCATTGAGGGGCAGTATTTCAATATGAGTAGGAAAATGAGAGTACTCCTAAATTTTGTTTTTTTAGAAAAAAGCACTGGTTACAAACACTCTTAAAAATATTTAAAAACAATATCTCAGGGTTGCCAAGAACGGTGTCTTTTGGCCATCAAATGCCTCGGTAAACAAGAATGGTTTTTATTTTTTCCTGAAAATCAATAAGTAGGAAGACAGATGCACTTCACCAGGAAGGGTGTTCCACAAATGCAGAACTGCCACCAAGAAGGCCCTACCATGGGTCAGCATCAGCAGTGGCGGTATCACCAACAAGGCCTCACCTGCCAATCACAGGGTCCGAGATGGTTAATAAAGTAGGATAGGGTGGGTTGGAAGCTGCTCAGTATTATCTGCACTGACTGTCAACATCTCTCCAGGGTTCCACGAAGCCCTAACTGGAGATGCTGGTAATTGAACCAGGGACTTTCTGCTTGTGTACCAGTTGCCCTTTCGCAGAGCTGTGACCCTCCCAAGCATACTTTGAAACCCTGTGGTGGTTGTTTTTTAAAATTAACCACCTGCACTACTGCTACTAACTCTTTCCTCAGCGTGACACCAGAAAAATAATAATTCTGGGGCAAGGCACAGAAGGGGCTCAGTATATTTCTAGGTGGATGAGCTGTGTCCCACAGGTTAATTTTTAGGCATCAGGCGAAAACGTTCCTCTTCACCCAGGCCTTTGGCTGATTAATATCCTACAGACTTTTAAATGTATCTGTGGGAAGGGGGGGCAGTTATTGTTTTGTTATTTCCGTTTAATTGTTTACTTGTGTTTTATCTTGTATTTTATTCTGTGAACCGCCCTGAGATCTTCTGATGAAGGGCGGTATATAAATTAAGCAAACAAACAAATTGCTGAAAGTAAAATCACAGTACAGTGGTACCTCTGGTTACGTATTTAATTCGTTCCGGAGGTCCGTTCTTAACCTGAAACTGTTCTTAACCTGAAGCACCACTTTAGCTACTGGGGCCTCCTGCTGCTGCCGCGCCGCCGGAGCATGATTTCTGTTCTCATCTTGAAGCAAAGTTCTTAACCCGAGGTAATATTTCTGGGTTAGCGGAGTCTGTAACCTGAAGTGTATGTAACCTGAAGCGTATGCAACCCAAGGTACCACTGTATCTGTTAATGTTGGGAGTCCAGCAATGGGGCAAGCAAGGGGGAGCTCCTTGTGTGACGACGCACTTGCCCACCTCTTGTACCAACCATGCTATCTCTCAATCTTTTAATTTTTTTCTCTTTTTTCTGCTCTCCTTGGTGAGGTTGCTTTAGCAGGGGTGCCCAAGCTTTTCTCAAAGAGGGCCACATTTGATGAAGTGAACATGTGTGAGGGCCGAGCAAAATTGTTGAGCTTTTTAAAAGGATTTTACTTCTTAAGCTTTTTGAGGGATTTGACCCCAATAAAGAAACTGCCACAGGGGCCAGATAAAACTCTGAACATGCCTGCTTTAAAGTTACTAGACAAACACACAACCTAGGAGCCTGACCTCTTCCAAAAACTGTCAGGAAGTAACAGTTTCCTAGCACACAAAACCATCTCTGACTCAAAGAGCCACCAAGCACTCAGACGGCTTGTGTGGCGGCGCCAGAGCACTGAAAGATGTAGGGGAGGCTGTGGTATAGAATGGGATTCTGACCACCATTAACTCTCTGTGTAAGAGCTAGATGGAACCACTCAAGCAGAGGGCCTGATCTCTGACAGCTCACTCAAAGGAAGATAAGCAAATGTTGCCACATTGCAGAGGCATCTGGAAGGGGAATCACCTTGCATTCATTCACTCTCCCTCAGGGAGAGAGCAGTACAAAGTACACACAGAGATCTGGGGGGTTGATACAATGGTCTTTTAAAGAAAGCATTTTGAAATGACAGTGGCACCAGATTTCTAAGCTACGGAACCTTCCATGTTGTTGATGTCGGAAATGCCTTGAGGTGTTCTCAAGCTTTGGATGCACTGATACAGAGGTACTTTTTATTGTCCTCCATGGGATCATGTAGGCAGGTATGTGGCTGTGCAGAGGAACTCCTGCAACCTGTGACCCACCAACCTCCCTGGGGAGAGCATTCCACAAATGGGGAGCCACTGCAGAAAAGGCCCAGTCTCATGTTGCCACCATATCATGGAAGAGACACCAAAAAAAAAAAAAAAGAGTCTCAGATGATTATCTCAGGGTCCAGGTAGGTTCATGTTGAGAGAGGCGGTCCTTGGGGTATGTAAGTGCATTTTACAGAATTTTAAATAAATAATACAAATAGGGCTGCACCCTAAATGATATTTCAAGCAGAAAAATGGCAAAAAGGCAAAAACAAGGTAAAAAAAGTAAAGAATTCCTGGACGGTTAAGTCCAGTCAAAGGCGACTATGGGGTTGCGGTGCTCATCTCGCTTTCAGGCCGAGGGAGCTGGCGTTTGTCCACAGACAGCTTTCCAGGTTATGTGGCCAGCATAACTAAACTGTTCTGGCACAACGGAACACTGTGATGGAAGCCAGAGCACATGGAAACGCTGTTTACTTTCCCACCACGGTGGTACCTATTTATCTACTTGCACTGGCATGCTTTCAAACTGCTAGGTTGACAGGAGCTGAGATAGAGCAGCAGGAGCTCACTCCGTCATGGGGATTTGAACTGCCGACCTTCCAATCGGCAAGCCCAAGAGGCTCAGTGGTTTAGACCACAGTGCCACTCACATCCCTAAGCAACTAAATCCAAGGTTCTCAAAGGTCTCCTGCGAGAACATGGTGGATTTTGCCTGGTACCTAAAAGATAACAATGCAAACGTCAGGTCAGGGGAAATCAATGTGGTAACTGCTACAATGCTGCTGGACCCCCATCTCCCACCACCCTGACATTTTTTCATGCTGTCTGAGGGTGGTGGGAGTTACAGTCCAAACAAGAAAGGAGAGAGTTCCCAAATTTGTATGCCACCACAGAAATGCCTTCCTTCTCTTTCTGATATGAACCTGTCTACTTTGTGATGGTGGAGAAGCCCAGTCTGTGTGCATTTTGAGGGTGAATTGAATGGACAGGAAGACTTGTATGGAGTTCTGTAGTTTTAAAAGGTAAGCAAGTATGACTTGACTGTAAATAAAAATTTATGCAGTGGAGAAATTGTTCTTTTTGGGGACACTGCCTCTTTTTCAGAAGATTAAAGATAAAAATCTGTGACGCAAAATCTCAAATGGTGCAGTACTTCTGACATTCACAGATTAAGCATATGCAAGTTTAGGCTTGATTACACACACACACACACACAATCTCAGGAATCCAATAATGTTATCTCTCTCGCACACTTCCATGTATGCAGTGACTTTTCAAGAGAGAAGTGACGACCTTAAAAAGGAAAACTGAAGGTGATATGAGGATACTGTCTTGCACAGTTAAAGGTCACCTTGACTTTTAATCTAGGCTGTCATCCTTTCTTTCTCATTAAAATATTTGATAAGAATTCTTTGCATGACCGAACAGCATGGAACACCTTAAAATGACACACTTTGCTCCCTAGGATGTTGCTGTGTCACACAGTAAATAATTGTCCTGCCTGCTAAAAAATAAAATCATGATCAGTGTTATGCGCAAGTAACAAATAAAATGGTGTATTTACACAGTGTTAATCTACCCTTTAAGACCAAAGCACATTTCAAGGTGGAATTTTCTCCCAATGTTGTTGACTCATGTCCTTCTGATTGAATCTCCTCCTACCCTTTTCCTGGTATCTATAATGTACTCTGGAGAGACGCCATGAAAATATGAGTAAGTCCTATTGAAATCAATTGGGTTTGGAGTGCAGGTCAAACCTATGCAGATTTACTTAGAAGTAAGTCCCATTGTATTCAATTGAATTTACTCCCAGGTAAGTGCATGTAGGATCACATTTTCTTTGTGTTGTATCCAACTAAGTTCTACAGTGGTACCTTGGTTTAACAATCCCCTCTCCCCAGAGGAACTCTGGGAATTGTAGCTCTGGAAGGGGAAAAGGGGTCTCTCAACAACTCTCAGCACCCTGAACAAATTACACTTCCCAGGATTTACTGGGGGAAATCCATGACTGTTTAAAGTGGTGTCATGGTGCTTTAAATGTATGGTGTGAATGCGGCCCAGGACCTGAGAAACCAGGGTTCAAATCCCCACTCAGCCATGAAGCACACTGGGTGACCTTCAGCTAATCACTGACTCACAGCCTAAGCTGTTTCACAGGAGCATGTGAGGATAAAATGAGGAGGGGGGAAACCATGCATGCCACCTTGAGCACCTTGGAAGAAAGGTGGGGTATACATGTAATAAAATAAAAAAATAATAATCTAGTTTTGTTGAAGTCTTTTCTGGCCAGCAGCGTAGGAATCCTGCTTGCAGATGCAAAACATGCATTAAATCTTGGTCTGGTACATTTTCCAAAGCACACACTTTGGAGGGGCGCCCAAAATGATCAAAATAAAACTGTCTCTGAAGCCATTCCGTCCCTGCGCTCTTTTATTACAAATCCATATTCAGATATGTTAATATATAAAGATGTACAATATTACATAAAGAGCACAAAACCTGACATCGTGACACCAGTGGCTGAATAGCTTGGTTATTATAGCTGCTCTCATTCAGCTATTTTCCCGTCCTCTCATCGGCCTTTTGTGTGGGAGCCTTTTGGCGAGAGAGTCAAGTCTTTACCGATAAGGCCTTGGAGACATAATCACTGGCCTTCATTCTCCATTGACGGCACCATGCGGCCAATTCACAAACATTTTCATATTAATATTGAGCAATTTCCCTACATTCTAATCCATCAAAGTAGGCTATTAATCCTTCCCTGTACCGTCTGCTATTCAAATGCTAACAATTTTCTTCTCAAAAGCTGAAACATTTGTCCTTACAGCCCCTCGCACAAAGACGGCGTATTGTCAGCTGTGATTGATCAGAGTATTAATATGAGGGATGCAATGTAAATCATATCAATGAAATTGTACATATGCGAGAAACAAGGAGGGAGGGAAGGAAATCTGAGGGATAATTTGAATGTTGAAGATAATGAAGATCTTGCCCTGATGACCACATTAAAACAAACAAACAAACAAACAAACAGATCTTGGGGTAGATTTTTCTGGAGTGTCAATAAACTCGAGCTTCTAACAGTGCAACTTGATTTACCAGTGATAGCATATGCAAAAGGGATGGGACTGAGCTTTTCTTTTAAAATTTGCTGTAATAAATACTGTACAAAAATACAGCCAAATCAGAGGGCAGAATTCCAAAGGGAGCGTCAGTGGTAATTTCTGTCACCAAGCAAAATAGAAGAATGAAACCAGTGAGCAGTCAGCTGCCCTTCTGTACAATTTTCCAGTGGTAGTGTGTGCATTCAAAACCCCACCTCCTCTGTGGGTGGGTCAGGGAAATAGCCAGCCCTTTCTTCAAGACAAATGTGGCTCGCCTTCCCCACAACAGCCATGTGAGTGAGGTAGCTTAGGGTGATAGAGAATGGCTGGTCCAAGGTCACCCACAGAGCTTTGAGAGTCTCAGAAGAGAATGGATTCCTGATCTTCTCCACTCCCAAATGCAATGACTTTTCCTCCACACCACACTGCTTCAGCATCATTCCCTTTCAGTTCTCTCCGTTCCCTCACCAAAAGAAGCTATATCACAGAGCATGAACAGCAAGCAGACTCAAACAAGAGTTCACGTAGATCATCTGGAGAAATCCTCCTTGGGGTGCCTCATACACGGTGGCAGTGACATGAAAATTGGCATTTTCTGCTATTGCCCCTGTACTATGGAATGTCCTTTCCTTACTCATACATGAAGCAGCAACCATCAGTGGCCTCAGACATCTTGTAAAGACGCATATTTTTTTGCACAGGCCTTGCACAACCCATAAGATTGGACTTTTTATCTGCATGAATCCCCCAAATAAATGTTTTATTTGTTTTTACATGCTTTTATGCTGCTGTTTTATTGGCTCGAGGTTGTGTTTTTTGTTGTAATGATATGTTTATATGGTACAAGGCTTAGAGAGTTTATTTTTTAAGTGGTTTATAAATGCTTTCAAATAAATAAAATAAAAACAAGTCTTTCTTGTTTGATAAAGTCCAGGCTGCTGCACATGGGCGTAGCCAGGATTTATACTGGTGGGGGAGGGCAGCCTTTATGTTAGGGTGGGCAGAACCTCAGTTACTTAAGTATTTTTATTGATTTACTTGATTTTGGGGGTAGCCCATGCTCCTGCACCTTGGCATGGTGGCATGTCTCTCCTTCTGTTTTCCAAGTTACTGTATTTTTTACTCTATAAGACTCACTTTTTCCCTCCTAAAAAGTAAGGGGAAATGTGTGTGCGTCTTATGGAGCGAATGCAGGCTGCTCAGCTATCCCAGAAGCCAGAACAGCAAGAGGGATTGCTGCTTTCACTGCGCAGCGATCCCTCTTGCTGTTCTGGCTTCTGAGATTCAGAATATTTTTTTTCTTGTTTTCCTCCTCCAAAAACTAGGTGTGTCTTGTAGTCTGGTACATCTTATAGAGTGAAAAATACGGTAAATATGTTGAGGTCTTCAACCTGAGAGGCTGCCTTAGATGACCTTCTTCAGAACTAAATGTGCTCTCTCTCCCCTGCCCTGATCCTATGCCTTTAGGAAGAGAAAAAGTTGCCTTATACTGAGTCACACCATTGATCCATCATGATCACTACTGTCTACACTGCCAGTGGCCCTCCAAGGTTTTAGACTTTTCCCAGTCCTACCTGGAGACTCCAAGGATTGAACTAGGTTCCTTCCCTCAACCTTTCCTCTTGGGGTTCTTATCAGAAGCAAAGTCAACCCAATAAGCCTGAAGTCTGCTCACATCTTCCATGACACATTAGATCCCAGTGAAAAGTTTGAACTTTTGTATTTGTCATCTTAAAAAGTGCACAGAGCTATCTCAGCATGGGCAAAATTTTGAGGTTCGTTCCAAAGTAAAGGCAGCAGCTTTCCCTGCTAGATAAAATATGATATTAATTGCTAGGAAATCTTAGAAGCACTGCCTAAATCAAGAGGAGTAACACATTTGTTTACAACACTGCCTTTTCATAAGGCACAAAGCTCTTTATTTGTGTGTGTGTGTGTGTGTGTGAGAGAGAGAGAGAGAGAGAGAGAGAGAGACAGAGACAGAGACAGAGACAGAGAGACAGAGAGACAGAGAGAGAGAGAACCACTGTTATATAAGTTAATACTAATCAAAGTACAGTACAGTGGTGGTTTTCTCCCACCAAATGGCATAGTGATTCAATGGACTGGTGAACCAGACTTTCTGAAGCCAGCAATTCAGAATCTGACTGCTATGAAGGGCAAATAAGGAGGTGAATTTAAAAGACTTAAATGACAAGGTTGAAAGTGGCTGACAGAACAGGTTGATATCAGCCCTTTTGCCTGCAGAGAAGTGACTACAGCAGCCCTGTTCAGACGCTGTTCTGAAATAAACTCAAGAATCCTCTCAGGGTATCAATAGCACCCTCAGAAGAACTGAAGGCATTCATCTTTATAGAGCCAACAAGCATACAGCAAATACGGAGTCATATATACGGCACCTAAATGATCCCTGCCCTGAAGAGGTTAAAATTGAAGAACCAGATTAGATGAAATAAAGGCTATCTGTGATCAAACAGAACCTTGTATACCAAAAAAGGTCCCTGCCTGGAAGAGCTTACAGTCAAAGGACCAAATTAAATGATAGTATTTTATTCATTCATTTATTAAACTGAATATTGGGGAGGTGGGGGTGTGGATGGGATTCAGATCAGCACTGTAGTGTTCTGAAGGGGTTACTTCACTTTGGCCTTGTACTGTTTTACTGATAGACCCAGGTTTCTGCATGCACAAGAACACACATATATACACATGCATCTCACCGCCAACTTAACAGAGTTTCTGCAAGGCAAAACTAAAAAACCACAAATACAATTTTAACCATTTCTACACTCCATGAAGTGGGAAGACCAGAAAAAATCAGTAAGTAGCCATCTTATCAGTGTCTACCCTTGATAGTTTGATAACAGGTTGTTGTTGTTATTTAAATTTAAAAATGGATCAGAGCAATATGCCATGGTGAGCCTACACTTGTTTAGGGATCTCCTAATTATTGTAAGTGGATCCTGCAGTTCTGGCACTTAAAAAGGAAAGTGGATTTGCATGATGCCACCCTTTCATACTATAATCTGTGCAGTAAATTTGCAGGGTTAGGAAAGGAAAATAATGTTTTTTAAAGTGTTCTGATAATCATTATTGAATAATGATTCTTTAAGGGGAAAAACCCTCTACTGTTAAGCACAAGTTTTTTTTTCTCCCTTGTGTTAGGGCAAAAAGAAAAGCTCAAACTTAGAAAACATGGATGCAATTAGCTATCAAGCTCCATAACAATGTTTTGTCCTGCAGTATTAAATGGGGAGCACTTTCCTACACACTGTTCCTCATAATGGGCCAAATGAGAGCCATATGTCAACAAAGGGGGAATCAGAAATGCACATTTCCTGTTATCTTTTACTTTGGGGGAGAGAGGGGGGGGGGAAGCAGACCTGACAAGGTGATCAGCAACAGTAAGATATAAACATCAGGGAATTTAGAAAACTCCTAAAGCAATCCGAGCAGGTAATAGATGTTATACTTTATAATGCTCCATCAGGAAATATTACAAGGCTCAGCTTCAGAACATGTGGTGCAGATTAGCAACCCAAGAAGATACTGTGGGGAATAGACGTGGCTGCTTATTTAGGATGGCATCCAACCTTCAGATTTAGAAGGCAAGTATGTTGGATAGCTCAGTCGGTAGAGCATGAGATTCTTAATCTCAGGGTTGTGGGTTCAAGCCCCACGTTGGGCAAAAGATTCCTGCATTGCAGGGGGTTGGTCTAGATGATCCTTGTGGTCCCTCCCTCCCAAATAATCCTGGGAGCTGTCTGGTTATAGGTGCTCGGAATTGTGTAGCTCCCTGAGGGGTAAACTACCCTTCCCATAATTCTCTGGGGGAAGACATGTGCTTTAAATGTGCAGCGTGTACGCAACCTTTCCTTCACTGGCCGCCATTATAACAACACTATAAAAATGAAGGAATTCTCTTTTGTGTGCTGCAGTTTTTTGTTTCCCGGCTAAAAAACTACACAAACAGATAAACACACCAGTTAACTGGCTTCACCCAAATTGTGTGCATGTTTTAATACTTTTTTAAAAGCTCCACTTCTCAGAGAAGTGTCCTGCCGCATCCTAATGGCTCCCTGTCAGTAGTGCTGAGAAAGAGGATGTCCCTTCACCGTGGGCCCTTTATTTTTGAAGCAAACCCCAACCACCCCACCCCCACACTGTTTCACTTAATTCTTTCACCTCCTTCAGTTCAGGGAGGCCATAAAAACCTTTCACTGGCTGACAAGTAAAAAGGCAGCGCAGCCTCCCAACTGCTGGATAATTCAGGAGGTCTCCTTTTCTCATTTTAATTGGCTGCCTAATTGGAATGTTTATGAGTCCTGCGATCGCCAGGGATGAAAAGGCAAAGGCGAGCAATTATGCCATAAGCATCGCTATCTGGCAGGGTTCATCTCCCACCCAGCCTACTCCCCCTCTTCTTTTTCTCTCTCTCTTTTGGAGAAAAGAAAAGTTCACTGGGATGCCATGCTTTCTTTGAAATACCTTGATTTGAAACAATGTAATCCCCCAAGTCAGAAATGTATGTCATGCTGGGCTTCTCCAGTAGCAAAATTGGGGCTTTTTTTCTTCTTCTTTCCATCAAGTCCCCCTTTTGAATACTCTCTCTCTCTCTCTCTCTCTCTCTCTCTCTCTCTCTCTCTCTCTCTCTCTCTCTCAAAATGTTAGCATAACATGAAGAACAGAAGGCTATCGGGTGGCTGTCAAGTTTATAACTGCTTGTGCTCCTTGGCTGGAGATAAGGCTGTAAGTAAGTAGAGGGCCCTTGATGGAGTTGATTAATTCTCTGGAACGAGGGTTTGTCTTCCCTGGCTCAGTGAATGACTTCATTCCAGCAGATGAGGTCATCCGAGTCAAGGCAATAAACTTTCAGATATCCACATGAAAGCCATTTTTTCAAAAGCTTCCAACTCTTAAAAGGAGGAGAGATAATAATAAGTACCTGCTCATTTACCTGCATTCAAGCGGCCACAGAAGGACCCACTCAGAGTGATGTTTTCTCATCTTTGAAGTACAAAGGTTTCCTAGCACAGTGTTTCCCAACCGGTGTTCCGCGGCACACTAGTGTGCCGTGAGACCTTGCCTGGTGTGCCGTGGGAGGGAGGCGGGCGAGAGGCGGGGCGGCGGCGGCGAGGATCCGCGTCGAGCCGGGGGCGGCTCCGCGGTGGCGGTGCCGAGGTTTCTCTCTCCATTCTCCCCTCACACACACACACAGGAAATAACACAGGATCAGCTGACAGGACCCGGCCAATGGGGCGGCGGCGGGGCAGCGCGCGCAAAAGGGAGGAGCGCGAGACAGCGGACGAGGAGGAGGCCGGCATGTCCGGGCAGCAGCATGGAGCCTTGCATGTCCTTTCAGCCCCGCACCCACCGCAGACCCCTTCCTATGCCACTGGTAGCTAGGCGAGGCGGGGGGCACTGGGCGCCACACCTCGGCGCCTGCAGCGTGCCTGAGCCATGCGTCTGCGGGCGAACTGCCCGCAAGCTCTGCTCTGGCCTCTGCCCACCGCCTCAGCCTCCCTACAGCTGAGGGGGAGGCTGCAGCGAGGCTCCACGCAGCGCGCCCTGCCATGGCTCGCCCCCATGGCACTCGCCCCTGGCTGCAGGACGCGCGCGCTGCCCCGGGCCCCTGAGCGGCTAGCTGCGCCGCTGCGCTGAGCGCAAGGAATACGTCCTCTCCGAGTTCGGCGTCGTCTTCGTGGGCAGCGCGAACCGCATCTCCAGCTTCGGGTGGAACTTTGGCCAGGTAGGGGGAAGCCTTTGGGCAGGGGGGGGGTGGAGACCGGGGTGGGGAGGGGTCAGGAGAGACGCTACCGGCGCCGTCCAGAAATGCCCAGAGCAACTGGAGCTCAGCTACGCGCACACATGCGCCCTCCAAATCCCGTTTCCCACCCCTTTCTCAAAAGAAGAGAGAAAAAATGGGTCCTGGGTGTGAAACCAAAGGACCTTTCCAGCTCCTCCTCAATTCCAGGTGTGGATGGCAATGCCTCGTGTCTCCTCCCCCGCGACCAGAGCACACTTCCTAGGCTGGTTGGACGGTCCCTGGGGGTCTTCGGGTTGCCATATTTTGAAGAGCAAAAAACAGGACACATTTGTCGACTTCTGCTTTTAGCTATGGATCAGTGGCCTAGCGTGGGGGGTGCAGGGGGGGCCGGCCACACCGGGCGCAACATCTGGGGGTTAGTGTTAGGGGGCGCAAATCCACGGGTTAGGGGGCGCAAATTACTTGCATTGCCCCGGGTGCTGACAACCCACGCTACGCCACTGCGGCCCTGAACGAGCAGGAGAAGGAGCTCAAGTGACGCTGCACGCTGACGTCACGGGGCTGTAATGGTGGTGTGCCTCGATATTTTTTTCATCAAACAAGTGTGCCTTTGCCCAAAAAAGGTTGGGAAACACTGTCCTAGCAGAAGGTGTGCAAGGAAAGTTGCTGTTGTTGCTGCTCTTGCTGTTGTTGTTGTTGCAATGTACGCTGCAGCTAAGCCTAATGCATGGGCACAGGTTCTGCTTTCTAAACTGCATCCAACTGTATTTGGATTAACACAATGACCCGATAATTGAGTTCAGCCCTGGAAAATGCTGGTTCATGTGCAGCACATACCTACAATGCTCACTTGTGGACTTGGGCACACACACACACTCAGCTCAGTCTACCTTGCAGAGTTGTTGTGGGGAGAAAATTCCAGTCTGTACTCCTTGGGGAGGGCAGGATATAAAAGAAAAACCCTATCAATGATGGTGTCATTGGATTGGAGCCAGACTTACAATGCAATCCTATGGGTGGTATCCACTGGCGGATGAAGAGGAGTGCGGGGGGAGCACCCCGCCCCCGGCAGCGCGATCCCCAGGGTGCCATTGCGGCTGTCCCCCCCAACCGTGCTGGGCACCCCGCCCCCATGGGTGGCGTGCCCCGCCCCCAGGACGCACACCCCCAGGACAATGCCACGCCCCTGCAGGCAACGCACGCCGCACCCGGAACACACACCCGCCCCGCCTCCTCTCTGCCCCCAGTGCTGGAGCATGAAGCTCCACCACTGGTGGTATCCAATGCTAATGTTATTTAGAGTGAGACCTCTGGTTATCCCTGTACAACAAAATGTGAATGGTGCTTCCATGCACAAGAAATATTTGATATTCTAGGCAACACAGTATAAATGTTCAACTATTTCATATCTAAATGTCAATATGTGTTTCTGAGAATATGAGGAAGTGGGTATTTGTCTGTTTGAACTGTTTATTAAAGTTGTCCACTCATTGGGCTAAGTGACTGATGTATTCTGGAATCCCGGTGTGCACCAAGGAACAAATCTGCTACAGAAATTACAGGATGCTGCTTTTTTGGCAACCTTACCTAACTTTTGAGTGAGCAAGAGGTGTTTGAGAATGACCTTTCTTTCATTCTACCATTCACATCACCAGAAGTCTGCACTTTTCAGCCTCCCTGGGTGCCCACACTTCAGTCAAAACCCAGGGAAAACATCATGGTGTGACTACTCCAGTGGGTTTTTTTTTCAGATCAGGAACCATGGGCAGCTAGGGCGACTGCAAGATACTGCTTGATAAATGTTTAATGGAAAGGAAATAACACACACCACCATTCTTGGGCACCTGGTAAAAAGGAGGTCATCTGAAAACCAAAATTCTCAAGGTATTCTTAAGAGCTTTGAGAATGAGGTGGAAATATGGGAAATCTATTTCACAGAGGAAGAACACTGTCAAGAAACTGAAGGCCAGATTTCAGCACAGCCTTACTCTGAGGAAAAGGAGCCAGAAGAAAGGGAGAGCAGGAGCGGCCTTGAAGTTGCCCATAAAAAGAACCTGCTGCATCTATCTACTATAGGATCCTGTTTTCATAGTGGCCAACCATATGCCTGTGGTAAACTAGTAAGCAAGACTCGAGCACAAGGGCATTATCCCCTCCTGTGGTTTCCAGCAGCTGGTGGTCAGAAGCATTTATGCCTCCAACTGTGAAAGCATGGAATAACTATTATGGCTAGAGGCATCGATAGCCCTTTCTTTCATGAATTTGTCTAAAAATCCCATCAACAGCTAATACATGGGCAGTTGTGTAAGCAGTTGCAGAGGCCACTTGGTAATAGTCTTCCTCACTGTGGCAAGATGTATAGTACATTGATGTAGATTACAGACATTATTTATCAATTGGCAGCTACACAGCTACACTAGCTTGTACATAGTTTATGCAAATCTGTGTATGGTTTTGCCCTCTTTTTTTTGGGGGGGGGACAATGTGCAAGTGGGCACCCTAATTGCTATAGGCATTGGCAATGGGTTTAAATGATTGCTGCAGTCGTTCAGGCTTGATCCCACCCCACCCCTGTGAAAGTAAGCTTCTCCACCTCTATAGCTTTAACATTTCCCATATTAAAGGCTTGCTAATGCATCTCCAGCTCATTTCTACCGACAACAGGCCCTGCAATTGCAGCATATGATATTTATGCATATCATTACGAGTTTCTACAGAATCCCGAAGCCCATGGTGGCTCTTTGTAAGTGTCACCTTTGTCGTACTGTCCATCACACGATGATCTCTGGAATGATATATATTAAGTTTCGATGCAGAAATAATAGGCCACTTCAAGACTGGAATAAAATATCAGGATCTGCTGACACACATGGGGTGTGTGTGTGTGTGTGTCCATGAGACCCTTAAAGAAGAAATGCATAAACTGTGAATTGATGCCACTTTAGCCCCCCATTAAAAATATTCAAACTATAAATCAAAATTCAAGGTGTATAAGTAATATTCAATTTCAAATTTATGGCATTTTCAAATAGGATGATTTTCCTCAAATGTGCAATAAATTTGGTTGCGGGGAATTGCATATGCCACCTTATCATGACAGTTGCTTTATCTACACAGTCCACTGAAGCCTCGTCACTTTATATAATCTGAATTCACAAATCAACTGTCGTCTTCACTTCACTGATTCATTGCTGATGGGCCTTTCACAATGTAAAGGGAGGGGGGAACCCTTTCCAAGTTGACAAGGCTAATAAATGGAGAGGTGAGCACAGCCCTTCCATTGCCCGCTGTTCTATTGTACTGTCTCAAGTGATACATGGCAGAATAACCTCATAAACCAACCTCATCTTTTGACCTCAGTAAAGTAAATGGAAACAGAGGGCTGTTTATGATGATCACTGCATTTAAGCACCAATAATGACCAGATAAAAACTGCCAAACTCTTAACTCGCTTGAGGAGACGAGGCCTATTTAACAAGCCAGCCCACCCTCTTCCTTAAACACACACGCAAACATGTAAATGTATATCTGTTATACACACATAACTCCCCTCCTTCACGGGCTATATTTAACCCCCTTCATTCTTTTCTTTTAAAGGGAAACAGTATTTTAAAATAAATTATAGCACTGTATGTGAACAAAGGGCAGGCAAAGCTCCATGAGCTCATTGCACTTCCGTGCTTCTCAGGAAGATGATGTGTGATGTCTTAGCCAAAGCAGTGGTTCACCTAGAGAGCCAAGATCGCTAGAGCCTTAGAAAGAACAGTGATAGCTAAGTCTTTTCAGCCCGAGGGCCACATTGGTGGCCAGTCAAAGGGCTGTACGACAGTGGTGGGTGGAACTATCATGCATGTACAACACACCTGCAGGCCACACACACTTGCCACACATGCACATTCCCTAAACATGCAGTACTCACATGCAAACACATGCAAACACATACATACACCACACTCAACTGCCAGAAATGCAGTCACAAAGCTCTTATCTCCCTCTCTTGCACACATGAATGCAGTCACAGTGCGGGATGCTGTCTTTTGCTCTTAAAAAGCAGGCAGAGGGCTTATCTCCACTATTAGGCTGGTGGTGCTTAGCTGACGTGGCTCAGCTAGCTTCCGGCCAGGTGGGTCCCTTCTGCTTACCAATAGGGAGAGGCAGAGGTGCAATATGATGGGGAAGTCAGCATGGCACAGATAGGTTGGTAAGCTGGAAGGGTGAATCTAGTGCTCCTGCTAGTGTTTTTGCACCATGCTGACCTACCCTCCACCACACCCTCCATGGCTGTAGCCAGGATTTTTGTTAAGGGTGGCAGGCCTTTTGTTAGGAGGACAGAACCTCAGTTTGCTATATATTTTTATTGATCTTTATTGATTGGGGGGCAGCTGTCCCACCCTGCTCATGACTCCCTCTCTCCCAGTAAGCAGCTAGCACCCTATCCAGTGAGAGACGTCCGGTGCTTAGCACTGAGATTGCAAATAAAAGCTCTCTCTGGCTGTGGTTTAGAAAGGGGTTGTATTTCTCAACTGCTGCAATCCAGAGATTTAGCACTCTGGCTGCTAGATGGCTCTCTAAAGGTGAGGCAGAGCACTTTTCTTAGGGTATGTGGGTTAGCCACCTTTGCCTTAGAACATTAGAACCTAGCAGTGCTAGCTGGCACCTATTGGAACTAGTAGGAGAGAAGACTAGGATATCAACAGTGGAGTTAGAAATAATGACAGGCAGAGCCAGTTAATTCTATTTGTGTCCCCATCCTCTTCCCTGCTGAGGCAACACTGAGACTAAGGAAGAGAAAGATGACTGGCATTCCACCCCCTGGACTGGTTATAAGTAAGAAGGCAGACAGGTGGGGCCTGATTGAGAGCAGGCTAAGGTTGGTGGGACTCTGCCCCATTTTCCCTAATGGACCAGCCTCCAACTAGAATTTAGAACCTGGAGAGAACCTCTGCTTGTACATAATAACATAAGCAGAGCCAGTTTGATCAGGTCAATGGCCCACCTAGTCCAGCATCCTGTTCTCACAGTGGCCAACCAGATGCCTATGGGAAACCTGTAAGCAGGTCCCAAGCACAAGAGCACGCTCCCCTCCTGCAGTTTCCACCAACTGGCATTCAGAAGCATCACTAGAGGCACAGCATAGCCATCATGACTACTGTCCATCAATAGCCTTCTCCTCCATGTCTAATCCCCTCTTAAAGCCATCCAAATTGGTGGCTGTCACTGCAGGAGTGAGTTCCGTAGTTTAATTATGTGCTGTGTGAAGAAGTCCTTTCTTTTATCTGTCCCAAATATTCCAACATCAAGCTTCATTGGTCGTCCACAAGTTCTAGAGTTACAACAGCTTTTAGCTGCATAACTTCTGGCCAGGAGATCAATGGCTGGAGGTCAGGCCAGGGGCAGCCGGTTCATTCTGACCTTCTATTCCACCACACCCATTAAGTTGAGCAAACCCTTATTTGGCCAACCAAAGAGGGTGCAAGTTAAGTGTGAAATGTGGAGAAATTGCAACAGTCAGTTGTTTGAACAGCATGGCTATTAAACATGGCCTAATTTGGCTCGTTCCGACTGTCAGGTGCACTGTTTGCTAATTAAATTATTCAACAAAACATTGACTATAAAGCATTCTGCTAAAACCTAATTAAGAGTGTGATTTGATAAAAGCCCATTCTGCAGTTTTCATTTGCATTCTCAAAGGTGGAGGGTTTGGGGGGGTGGATGTTGGCGGGGGGGGGGGGGGAGAGAGAGAAGAGAGAGAGAGAGAGACGGGGCAGGGAGGCTCAATGTCACTATTTCATGCCAGACGATATCTTCAGCTTCAGAGGTTCTTCAAATATTTCTCTTTTCCCAGTGAATATTTTTGAACTATACAGAGAAGTACTCCAGGCTCAGATCATATCAATTCATTAATGTCTGGCACTATTCCTCTTCACTGTTGCTTCTCCCTCCCTCCCTTCCTCCCTCCCTCTCCACTCCCCCTTTTTTAAAAAAGGAAGAAAGCACAACTTAACAAACCTAATATAAAGGCATCATTAAAAGAGGCCTCTTTGAAGACTTGGCCCCTGTTCAAGCTACATATGGCTGCATAATCTTTTAAAACGTGTGATTCAAGTCTCAATTTAATTATGTAATAGCCCCAAATGGAATTACACTGCGGATGAAGTGCAGCGCTTCAGCACAAACAGAGACTGGAATGGCACGGCTGACCTGCGCCTCTTGCATCTGGATACTTGCACTGCAGGCAAACACTCACAGGGCGTCTCTCTTCTGGTGCTCAGTTTCCTGGGTCTGGGTTTCCATGTTCTGTAGTGCAGGGAACATAGGAATCTGACTTCTACTGAGTCAGACCATTGATCCATCCAGCTCAGTTCTGCCAACACTGACTGGCAGCAGCACTCCAAGAGGTCAGTTGCTAGGGTTTGCACCCAGGGTTTGCTGAAAGGCAGTAATTGCCCAAGATCAGCAGATAAAACTTTGTGGTTAAGTCAGGATTTGAACTCTGGTTACCCAGCTCCTAATCAGATATTCTTCTACCATGCAACACTGGTCAAAACACGATCCAGGCCAACATGGTTCTCTCCAAATTTTGCTGAACTATAATTTCTATCACCCCTGACCATTAAGCTGGAAGCTGATAGGAGTTGGAGTCCCATGTGTTACACACAACCTGGGTACAGTCTGCCTCACTGGGGCAAGACCTACTGAGAAGAGTTGCTGGGATCACTAGGCTTGCACTGCTTTGGTTTCTTTGAATAAACAGTTAACTTCACTGACACTGGTGTTTTTTAATTGCAAACCTACACCTGACTCTGGTTCCTGACACTGGATCAGGTCAGTGGGCCATTTGGTCCAGCATCCGACCTCACAGTGGCTAGCCAGATATTCCTAAGAAACCCACAAGCAGGGCCCGTGAGCAAGAGCAGGGGGAGTAGGGCCCTGGCAACTGCCTAAGGGTGCTGTGTTCTGGTGCTGGGCCTCTTCCTGCTGTCATTCAGGGATGGCTGTGGCATGTGTGAACCAGCTACTGGCATGTGTGGTGGGCAGAAGAATTTGTGAGGCTGAGTTGCTGAAATATCATGTGACTCAGTAAGGTGGTCAGTAGATCTACATGCACCTCACGCAACCTAATCGGATATTGTGTGGAACATCATGTGTGCAAGCATCACATAAGATATCAGAAGTTGCGGCAGCTGCTGTGGTCACTTCTGAATATTAGGCAGAGTTGGCTGGTGCCCATTGGGACTGGAAGGAGATCAAAGAGACATGGAGATCAACAGTAGATGGAGCCAGAGCCAATAGCAGGCAAACTGACCAGTTGTTAAGTAGGAAGGCAGACAGACAGGAGATGGCTGAGGACAGACTGAGTTTGCTGGGGCAGCAGCACCCCATTTTTTCCAATGGACCAGCCTCTACTGAAATCAGGAGAGAATACAGTGATATAATCTGCCTCCTATTGAGTTTTGTACTCAACAGCTGCTAAGTATAGGGAAGGAGGCCTCTGCAGTAAGCATTCAACTATTAATTCACCTATCAAGAATTATTTGTGGTTGCCACATATTGGCATCTACAACCAGCTACACTTTCAGACTTCCGAAAGAGCAAAACCACATCATCAGATTCACTTACCTGGCCTGTTCGTCTTCTGTTCCGCCACGTGCCTTCCCAAACAGATTGCCCCAAGCCACACATGAAAGGAGGCTCTTCCCGTCTCTCCCCAACCCCCTGACCCTCGCATGCCAGCATGCAGATTTATACTGTTGTAGTCTATTTTGGCAGCTAATACCAAGTTGGGGATTCCAGTTTTGCGCATTATAATGTCCATAAGAACATAAGAAGAGCCCTGCAGATCACACCATCAACTGCATCATTCTGCTTCCTATCATGACCAAGCAGATGCCTTCAGGAAACCCATGAGCAAAGTGACTCCCCAGCTTTCACTTCTCAGGAACTGGTATTCAAAAACATACTGCCTCACAAAATCCCAGAGGATAAGTCTATCAATGGCTGCTACTCATGATGGCTATACTACTTCCAGGATCAGAGGGGCCATGCATCTGACTACTGGTCACTGGGGAACAACAGTGTGAGATAGTTCTTGCTCTCATGTCCTACTTGTAGGCTTCCCTTAGGCATCTGCTTGGCCATTGTTGTGAACAGTCTTCAGGACCAAACATGCCTTTGATTTAATCCTGCAGAGGTCTTATGTTCATATGGTCTCATGAACCTGGAGGTTCCCTAAAGCCATCATGTAACACTTTCAATCTGCACATATGAATATTAACATGAGACCACCCATGGCTGAGTTTAAATAAAGGATAATGGCTTGCAGGACCAGACTTCATGGAAAAGCACACTATGATTAGGCTAGCCTTCTAAGCCAATCAGAATAGCCATTCTTCAAAACAACAGATGTAAACACAACACAAATTTTCTTTGATTATATGTGATCCTATAATCACAACCCAGTGAGACATTCCAGCTACTTTGTTAAAAAGTCTGAAATTTACTCTGTAAAATTAATGCACAAGATCATAAAACTCTACCTTAGCAAATACAAAAGACCATTTGATTAGTTACAAATAAAAGCCCCTAGAGCAAAAATGAATAAGGTTTAAGCCACTTCAAATTATTTTCCCGCCTGATAAAGCCATTATCACATTTGCAGCATTTACAATGCAGAACTACATTCCTTTGATCATCTTATAAAATTAATTGATCTTGCTTATCTATTGTACTATTTAAAATTATTTTAATTGAGGACATTAAGAGAAGTAATGGTAACAACCAATGCATTTATTAGCTGCTGACGTTCAAGGCACCAATGTCATTTTCATAATCTGAATTTCTCTAAAACAAAATTCCATTCTTAATGGAATTTACATATAGATCACCTCCAGACACAAATAATTTACTATTGCTTCAAGTCCTAAAGGACAGGCAGAAAAACTGTGAAAAATCACTCCAGCCATACTTAATTTTAATTATTCTTTTAAATCAGATAAAAACCCTGAAGTTAAATTCTCATAATTAAATAGAAATTAAAAGTTTCTAAAAGCCTTATTTTTCAACTCCAATTTTAAATGCAAATGATCACACAGCAGTACAGAGTTTCACCCCTGTCAAATGAGTGGTGGAGTTATATGTACCTTGGCAAAAGTCAATGAGATGTTTAGCAAGAGCAATCTGTATGACTTTTGTGTGTTCCTGGACTGTGTGAACCATGCATTTACTGAATGTATTCTTATTTTTTCAACAATGGAGAAAATTGGAGAGCATTTACTCTCTGGCCACAGGGCCACAGTCTCTCTCCTATCAGGAAGTGCTCACAACAGGCTGAACTGATGACCCAAATGATGTCACATGAAAACTCAACATGTGTGCCACCATCCAGCTCTGGCCAGAGAAGGGTACTGCAAGGAGACTAGCCATGCCAGCCAAAGAAATCTTCCTGTAGCAATAGGCTAGAGAGGTGATTAATATGGTTGTTTTCTTGTGATTCTTGCATGCTGTTAGCCACCTTGAGCACTATTTTATAGTGGGAAGATGGGAGAAAAGAAATTCAAAGGAGATAAAGAAGATATGTTGCTTGAAAATGCTGGGGTAGGTTTCATGCTGCTTGTCCAGTTCTTTGGGAACTCAACACTTGCAAGGTGAAGGCAAATCAAAGTCAGGTCAATGCAGAGGATGGACAAAACAGGACCTTGGACAGCTCCAAGGAGGTCCTACTGGCTGGATCTGTCTCATCTTAAGGGAGCAGCAGGAAGATATTGTCTTAACAGGGAGCTAGAGCCAACTGAAGCCTCATGTAGGATGAAATGACTTGAAAATTAGTAGACTTCACCTCCCTGGAGGAACTGGTTGGTCAGTTAAAAGGCCCTCACCTTATTTGATGTCTGTGAGACTGGGAAGAGGTCCTGGAGGGGAGTCATTCTTTGAGTTAGAAGATGGTGGCATGACTGGAAGGGATCAAATAAGGTTTTGGTGGTTCTGCCCCACAAGAAAGCAGCCTGAACCTCATCAGAACCCACTGCTACACATGGCAAAGCCCCTGGGTCATGGGTCACCATTGAAAAGGTTGGATACAGAGGTCCAGCTTCTTCATTTCTGTAAATGAAGCCTTAGTGAACTTAGGAAAAAAAGATCTGAATATATCATACTTCATTTTTTGTCACCACAACACTACTTTTGTTTTTTTATTCAACACTGGGAACACCAAGGGAGGCCCACAAAAAACTCTCAACTCAGGAGTTAATCACTTGAGGTGCAACTGGAATAGAGCATTACAAGGAGGTGAAATTAGGTTCCCGATGAAGCATACCAGTCTCTAGACACACCAGCCATTGCTACATATCTTCCAGGCTTACTGTACTGCTTGCTGAACCGGTTACTCTGCTTTAAAACAAAAGACTAGGAAAGACAACCTATAGATCAAGGTGCAAAGGTATGTGGGGGAATTCAGGGAATGAAGCCGAATCTTAAGGCTGGCGATGTTAAAAGCAAACTAACTTGACACCCACACAGATGTACATATGCTCCAGGCTGGGGGAGACCAAATGCATCAAATACTATTTTTTTTAACTCCTCAGCCAGTGATGAGGGTTCAATAAACTTTTGCTGAGAAAATGAGATATTCAGGAGCAGAAGACAAGAGAAGTAATAGTACTGCTCTATTTTGCCTTGGTCTGGCCACACCTGGAGCACTGTGTCCAGTTCTGGGCACCATTATTAAAAGGGGATATTGACAAGCTGGAACATGTGCAGAGGAGAGGGTGACCAAGATGATCATGGGTCTGGAAACCAAGCCTTATGAGGAATGGTTGAGGGAGTTTGGGATGTTCAGCCTGGATAAGAAGAGACTAAGGGAAGATTTGATAGCCATCTTCAGATACCTAAAGGGCTGTCACATGGAAGATGGAGCAAGCTTGTTTTCTCCTGCTCTGGAGGGTAGGACCCGTACCAATGGATTCAAGTTACAAGAAAGGAGATTCCCACTAAACACCAGGAAGAACCTTTAACAGAGAGAGCTGTTTGACCATGGAACAGACTCCCTTGGGAGGTTGTGGAGGGTCATCTTTTCATAGAGACTTTAGCTGAGATTCCTGCATTGGACTAAATGGCCCTCAGGATCCCTTCCAACTCTAGAATTCTCTGATTCTCTGATTAAGGAGAAAGGATAGAAAGGATAGGATTCCTTTCTATCAAAGGAACATAGGAAATTGCCTTACACCAAGTTGGACTGGTTGCCCATCTATTCCGCTATCATCCTATGTTGACTACCAAGCTCTCTCCAGGATCTCAGTCTTTCTCAGCACCTGATTCTTTTTAAACTGGTGATGCCAGGGATTAAAACTATGACCATTTACACGCAGAGCATATGCTCTGTCATGACTGAGTGACCAATAAAGGTTGGCAAAAGTCGCTCACCTAATATGAACACAGGAGCCCCTTAGTATCCAGGCCTTTTAGTATCGTTCTGAGATATATAGGATAATCTGCATATGGAAAGCCAGGGGGTGGGTGGGGGAGGAATGTAGACACAGGCTGTATACATACTATAAGCATAATCACTAGAACACTGAAAAACCTTCTGTACAAGCTGAAACCGTTCCCAAGCCCATTTCCTACAGATGCACCAAAGAAATTCAAAAGCAGCTTCCTGTCCCTTTAACAAATCAGACATCCTAAATTGAAGGTTCAAGGTTGCTGGGCTGCATGCATTTGCCCTATAGCCAACAATCATGCCAGTTAAATAAACAATACATCGATGGATGCTAGCAATTAGCCTCCTCTATCTGCCCTCTCTGATTGCTGGTGGATAGGACCCATCAACACTGTTATGATTATTATTTGTAAGGAAAAGAGACCAAATACACCCAGACAAGTTTTCATTTGTTTTTATAGAAGGAATCAAAATACTTTCTGTCGGTGTGATAGGTTTCATTGGGGTGGGCAGCTAAGGTTGATTGTTTCACTGAAAACCATTACGGACAAAAAATGTCTATTTGGCATTTTAACCTGTTTTTTTACCTGCCGGAGTAACTGGGAGACATCCAAGGGTCATCTGTATTATTTGACAAGTGTTACATTTGGCAAGACAGGCGAAGACACAACCTTCTGCAGTGGTGTTTTGAACCCTTCCGGTGCTGGATTTTTACTTTTCTAATGTTAAGGATGTGATGCTCGATGGCTTAGCACCTAAAAGCCCAGGATGCGTAGGGAAGGATGGCACTCCAAACCAGTGGCGTAGCGTGGGGGTGCAGGGGGGGCCGGCCGCACTGGGCGCAACATCTGGGGGTTAGGGTTAGGAGGCGCAAATCCACGGGTTAGGGGGCGCAAATTACTTGCCTTGCCCCAGGTGCTGACAACCCACGCTACGCCACTGCTCCAAACGGAAGAGTAGAGTATTTGGGGCAGGGTCAGCTTATAGAGTCTGGCTTCTTCCCTGTCCTGATTGGTCTGATGACCCACATGACCCTTCCCCATCTCCTCCCTAGGGCAAAACCATTTTGAGTCTTCTTCCCAGGGGAGCTGGGTGTGGCAAATTCACCCTTACTGGAGAATGGGAGCAGCCTTTGAATGAATGGGGCGCCCAATTGCACAAAAGCTCCAGAGTGAACCACTTGATCACAGCTGTACAAGTTCCTTTAACACCTCCACCACACATGGACACCTCATGTTAAGCATGGCAAAGAATTTAGTTTTTCAACTAGCAATAACCAGGCAAGCCAGGAAGGATGGGAGATGCCTCTTTTCCCTCTGTATTACATGCATTTTTTTTCTTAAAAAAAATCCACTCTTGACTAATTACATTGTGGTACTTAACAAAGCCTCTGACCGATTAATAATGTTCTCAAGTGCTTTTCTTTTCTCTCTTCTAGCTGCCAGATGGAGCGGTGCAGATTAGTCTCTACACCATAATCGGCACACAGGCAGCTGAAAATGCTGGTGAGTGTTACCAACCCCAAGCTGACCTGCTTTGATGAACCTTGTGCGGCAAAAACTGGGTCCCTTAATAAATTCTGCGTCCCATTTTGTCTTTCATGAGCTGCCAGAGGCAGTCTGTTCTTCACTCAAAAATGGGTGTGGAGAATCCTAAACGTATATGTATGAAGCTGGTGGTAGGTTTTATCCTGGTGTTGGAAGATGCATTTGGATTCGGACACAAAGAAAAAAAATCACTGGGTGGCGTCTGAGATCAGCATCATAAGGCTTTCACTTCATCTGGGGCCTCACTGAACTGGTGCCACATGCTCACCCATCTTGGTCCAGAGGGTAAACACCAATAACTAGTGCAACGAGTAGAAGAAAAAGCAGCCGTCTTTGCTTTACTCATTCATCTACCCTTCTGCTCTGGGCAGCTATGAGGAATGGGACAGGAGGAAGTGGGCAACTGCAGGGAGATGTCCTCTGAAGGCATCTAGCTCAAACCCTCCCCTCACCAACCTGATGCTGACATTTTGTACATTTCATTCATTTTGCAGAGCGGCGGATTGTTTGCTACTGCATGCATTGCTACAGCATTCCATACTTACCATTTATGCTGGTACAGCTGCTGTTTGATCCAGCCTTTTTAAGAATGAATTGTCTGCACTACATGTCAGATGGCTGTTCCCACTACATGTCACCATTATTGGAGAGTGAGTGTGGGCTTTTCCTTTCCATGCTAATGGTCATGCTTGAATGGAAAAAAAGTTCCATAGCTATAGTCCCACTCCTTACATATTCCGGGTCATGTGGCCAGCATGACTAAGCCACTTCTGGCAAACCAGAGCAGTGCACAGAAACACCGTTTACCTTCCCACCAGAGCGGTACCTATTTATCTACTTGCACTTTGACGTGCTTTCGAACTGCTAGGTTGGAAGGAGCAGGGACCGAGCAACGGGAGCTCACCCAGTCACGGGGATTCGAACCACCAACCTTCTGATCGGCAAGTCCTAGGCTCTGTGGTTTAACCCACAGTGCCACCCATGTCCCTCAACTTGCATGTAGACATATGCTAATCATCTGCATACAATCCCTTGCTTTTTCCTGTAGGACTAACTGCAGTCGTTAACAGTCATCAACAGGTTTACCATACCCATTGAGTCAATCACCCATCTCCTTCTACTCTCCTGAGAAAAACCCCACCCCACCCTCCCACTATATACAAGGGTCTGGTGACTTCTGTTTCAGTGTATCTGAAGAAGTGTGCATGCACATGGAAGCTTATACCAAGAACAAACTTAGTTGGTCTCTAAGATGCTATTGGACAATATATATATATATATATATGAGAGACTGCGTCAGACCAACACGACTACCTACCTGAATCTAGACATACCGGTATGTGTAGCTGGGAACTCTGCACAGCGCCCTCGAGTTCACTTGCCCTCCATTTCCTGCCTTTGTCGTCTTCTGAACTCTCTCCCCAGAACTTCTCAGAGCCCACACAGCTGGGATGATATTTAGTCTCACCATGACAATAAATTAAGGGCAGCAATTAAGAAATCCTGGCAAGAACACCTGTCGGTGGACTGACCCACATCCGGAAGAAGCGCCTAATGACTGCGCATCTAATGATGGGCTCTCTGTAGTGTGAAGGAAAAGTAGGTTGAACTGCATAAATATGGAGAATGCATTCATTACCCACCCATTTGAACATTTGCCAATTAATCCCTGTCAGCACTAATCTGTGTTATTGCATTCCTAATGGCAGATGTGTTACTAATTCATTAAACAATGCAGAGAGTGGGGCCGGAAGTTTGCATATTCCCTCCTGTGACGGCAACAAAGCCATCGCAAGCATTCCCCTGGTGGTCTGTTGGTTTGGGTAAGTGGGGTGCATAGAACTGTCAAAGGTTTACATGACAAAAGTTTAGAAAATTATGCATTGCATAGCGAAAGTGGATAGAGAAAAGTCACACACACACCCTTGTAAATCTCAAACTCTCAAACCTCCAATGAAGCTTAATGTTGGAAGATTCAGGACAGATAAAAAGAAGTATAGTTAAAAGGATTTCAACCCTAGTCTCCTAGGTCTTAACCCAACTTTCTATCCACTGCAACCACACTGTCTGCCTTTCCATTGCATACAACAGGGGCAGCCAACATGGTGGAATGTAGGAACACAGGAAATAACCTTATAACAAGTCAGAACATTGGTCAAATTAGCTGAGGACTTTCTGCACCGACTGGAAATGTCTTTCCCGGGTTTCACGCAGGAGTGTCTCCCACTTCTCCCTGGAGGTGCTGATCTTGTACCTTTGAGCATACAAAGCTGATATTCGACCGCTGAGCTAAGATGCTCCCTATGCCTGCTTACCTATTGAACTCCCTGAATAAACACGGTGAATCTCCCTCTTGCACTTCAGAATCTCTGTAGCAAGGATGGAGGAATTACTGGTCTGATTTGTGGCCATTTTTATAGGCATGAAATCAGAAAGCATCGTACCTGAGCTCAATTACAAAGCCTTAAGATGTATACAAAGAAAAGCAGGTTGTATTTTTTTTTTTTTAATAATCCATTAAAAGCAAGTAATGAAGGGGAAGGATTTATGGGGTGTATAAAATTATACATTGAAGGTTATATGGGCATGGGAGGAGAACACCTTTTTTTAATCACATAAGGTAGGCGATTAATTGCTTTTATGAACGCACACACTACCCTATTCATTAACATAATAACCTCCTGGAGAATGTGTTCTACGTGCTAATAATATTAATTGCATCGGATTAATGAACAACATAAACATTCTTATGGACTACTTTTTTAAAAAAATGAAACAGTGATGTCCCGTACGGAGCAGCACAAAGATTGCAGCTGCTTTGCAAGATTTCTGGCATCGGAAGATTTTGCTACTTCACTGTGTTCTTGTAATTTTAATTTCTCTGTCACCAAAGCCAGCTTGTAAAAGTTGGGCTACGGCCAAAATGTCTGCAAATAAAAAAAAGTATTATTTATTAAATTTCTATACTGCCCTTCATCCAAGGATCACAGGGTGGTTTACAATATAGAAACACAAAAATGCATAACATAGCAACAAACAAAAACAATAATCCCAATACACAGTTTTAAAAGGCTATAGATTGTATCTATTATTTATTAAAATAAATCCTATGCCAATTTAAAATGTGTTTTTTTTGGGGGGGTGGGGGGTTATTGGGTTGTTGTTTTTATATTGATTATGTATTTTGTGGTTTTATATTTTGATTTTATTCTGTGAACTGCCCTGAGACCTCCAAGTATAGGGCAGTATATAAATTCAAAAAATAATAACAGTAGTAATAAAATTAGATAGGGAATGTGTGTGAAAAAGAGGCACACATTCAGAGTTTCAAGTTCTGCTGAAGCAATGGAATCACCAAACTTTTCAATGGGTGGCTGGTTTGAATCATAGAAGAGATGCTTCCCATAAAGACATCTAAATGGAACTGGAAGGAGTATAGGAAGGATGGGGCCTCCAGATGTTGTTGGACTCCAATTCACGTCTGGCCAAACCAGTATAGCCAATGGCTGTGGATAATGGGAGTTGTAAATGGGGGGGGGGGGTTGATGCTTTCACCAATGTTCCAGGAGAACTGGGGACACAGATCCCCAGCAGCTAGATTTAGAAGGCGAACCACACATGCAACCAGCTGCCCGTCTGTCTTCATTCTGGTAAGAGATACGCGTGAAATCCTGCTTTGACATGTCTAAGTTCCCTTGCCGGATCCGAATGAATAACTAGAGGACATCACCTTTCAATTCTCTCTTTAAAGTACCCTTGCTTTCCTTTAAATAGAAAAAGAGAGTGGAAGAGCTGCTATTTTGAAAGGGAGGAGAGGACAGATTCCCTTTGTGAAAGAACTTTTGAAATTCAACAGCTTCCCAAATAAATATTTACACTTCAAATGTGCGTTCCAAAGAAGCTGATCGGAAGGCATAGCAATGATGTTATTTTTGTGAAATTATTATTGCTTCCATGAAGATGACATTGGCTTCATTACTCCCCCTCCTCTCCAAAAACCTCTCTGACAGTTTTATACACTGTACAGGGCAATTAAGAGCAATTTCATTGAACTAGCTAAATCATAAAAACGGTTAAGGCCTTTAAGCTGCTCCTTATTAAAACAACTTTTGCAGCCTCTGGGGGGGGGGGTGGAATCCCTCTGCATTAATAGGCATCTCATAAACACTGAATACACAACAGAGAAGTTCTTCAGTAGCATGCTAAGATATTTCATTCTCCTGAAACACAAGGAAACAATAGGTGGCTAAATAAAAAGGGCACCAGCCTAACATCAGGGATAGGCAATGGGGTGCAGTTCCAATGTTGCTGGACTACAAATCCCATCAACCTTAACCAATGACTACATTGGCTGGGGCTGATGGGGCTTTGAGTCCAGCGACATCTGGAGGGACCCCCTTTGGCTGTTCCTGAGCTACAAAATTATTCTCTTCCAGAATTCACTCATTTGCTGATAATGTTAGAAGGGCCACATGGGCAGCAGTGCTAAGTAAGCTACAGAGCAATGTAGCCACACCACAGCTGGCCCTGGTTAAATCTCACGAGTGGCCAAAATGTGGTTGAATGCTACTGAATGCCAGTTACTGGAAATTGTAAGCAGAGGTGGATTTAGGCAAGTGCAACAGATTTGGTCGCGCCGGGTGCAGAGCCTTGGGGACACCATAGGGGACAACACAACTATTATTTAGAATGAAGTGCAAGAGATGAAGAGGCGTCAGATTTTGGCAGCACACAGGGTGCCACTGAAATTTAAAGCGCAAAGGACCACCGCTGTTGCAAGTGAGGAGAGTGCTGTTGTGCTCATGTCCGCTTGCTGGCTTCCCACAGGTTTCTGGTCAGCAACTGAGAGAACAGGATGCTGGACTTGATGGGCCACCGCCATGATCCAGCAGGCTCATCTTAAATTCTTATGAAAGTCCATCCTCAGAGTCGAGAATGAAGGATACTGTACCACAGTCATGAAAGAGGTTGATTTGAATTATTATTATTATTATTATTATTATTATTATTATTATTATTCCACCCATGTGACTGAGTTGCCCTAGCCACTCTGGGTGGCTTCCGACATAATAAAAACACAGCAAAACTTCAAACATTAAAAACTTCCCCATACAGGACTGCCTTCAGATGTCTTTTAAAAGTCGCATCTGTTGAAGACTTTTCCATGTCAACAGTCCTGTTCAGTGGTTCACACTTTTTAGACAAGCCAGTTGTTTTTATGACCATTCTGTATTGTAGTTAATGGTAACAGCAGAGCTAGGATGGTGTAGTGGTTTGAGCGTTATACTAGGAGCAAGGAGACTAGGGTTCGAATCCTCATTCGGACATGAAACTCACTGGGTGACCTTCGGACAGTCACTGCTTCTCACCCCAACCTACCTCACAATAATAATTTTTGCAATTATTGCCTTTTGCATAAAACACATGACTGCAGCCAGCACCCACAATTTTGAAGCAACTATGAAAGATAGTTGGAGCACTTAAGAACCTAATTTTTAAAGAATTAAGCTAGGTGCAGCTGACAATAGGAAGCGACTCTAAATCCTATTCTTCGTTATGCTTAACTCGAGGAATGACCTCTAGCTACATCTGGCCCTTGCTCCATCCTGCAAGTATGTTCTCGCACGCACACTCCCCCTTCTCTTTTCCCCCCTTACAGAAAATAAATTAAAAAGGTGTGACCTTGCTGAGGGCTTGCAGAGAAAATGAGGTACATCTTGTCACAAGCAGAAGAGCCTATTTGAAACATGGTTTGTTCAATTTGAAAGGCTGCCGCTTTGCCGAGATCAGGAGCTCAGATAAAGGCCGCTGGATGAAAAGGGGAGAAACATTTCCAAGAGACGAAATTAAACAGTTACATTGGAAACCTATTCAGCCACACAGTGGCTGTTTTGTGCACTGATTTATCTCAGACTCATCAGCCACACCTTGTCCCTATGCTTGGAGCGGCGCTCTCCACTAAGCGCACAAAAGCTGTCATGTAAAGAGAATGATGAGAACGGTGCCCTGATAAGGATCGGAGGACACTCGACACCCCCTTCCTCACATGGCAGGTCACAGCGCAAATTGAATAAGCCACCCTGATCCAACATATTGTGCCAAAAGAATCAAAGTCATTGAGGCACTTGATCTTGATGCCCAGCCATCCTGATATTTTATACTCTTTGCTCTTCATAAATCTCTTAAGAGGACATCTGCACCACCCAAGTTTCCCATGGTATCCTTTCCTAGTATGTGCTGATACTAGCTCATGCCATCCAGGTCATAATTGCTCATTTCTCTTCAGTGCCATTCCAAGGGGCCATGGCTCAGTGGTAGAGCATTCACTTTGCATGCAGAAGGTCCCTGGTTCTATCCCTGGTATCTCTGGGTAGGACTGGGATAGAGCCGAGCCTGAATTTCTAGACAGCCATTGCCAGTCAGTGTACAGAATCCTGAGATAGATGGACCAATGGTCTGATACAACTAAGATAACATCAGTAGCCACATGCCTCCATGGCAGAGTGCATGCTTTGCATATAAACAATCTCAAGTTGTTAATGTCTTCTGTCTCTAGGTCACATGAGAAAAGACACACTGGACAGCTACTTTCCATTAAGGTTGACCAGGGATGGGAAAGCTTCAGCCAGCCTGAGCAATGCTCAGGAATTATGAGAGTTGCACAGCATATGGAGGGTCACAGGTTCCTTTTCCCTGGTGTGGATAATACTGAGCTGGACACACCAATGAGATGCTCTGCATACCGAGCTCTATCACTGAACTATGGCCTCTCCCATATGTGCTACTTATTTTCTCCTGTGTGCTGTTATAAATTTCACATGTGGTCACCATGAAGTTTGTTCCATAACATTCCCACGCTGATTCTCCTGGGGGGGGGAGGGGGAAACTTTTCAAAATTTGCAAAGATTAACAGGAATTCAAAAAATGAAATAAAAACCCTTACATAAAATAAGAAGGTAAGGTTGTTGTCACATTGCAGTTCACTTGGCTGACACAGGTGGCGTTGCAAACTGCAGCATCTGCAGCAGATATCTGAGAGCTGCTCTGCCATTACAGCAGCATAGGAGCTTGAGAAGAAGGGAGGAGGAAGAGTGAAAAATAAATGGAGGCTTGGGCAAGCTACCCAGGCAAACCACAAAGGAAGTGTCAGGACAGACAGGGGCAGGACAGACAGATGGCGTCCTGCTCTGCCACCTTCCACTGCTTCCCTCCTCCTGGTCATCCATCGACGAGTCTGATATGGCATTGTCAGTGTGAACCAGGAAATATGAGGCGAAGCAGGAGGAACAGGGGCACACAGCCAAGCTGATCAGGATTTAACTCCACTCAAGAGCTGGGCAAAGATTGCATGGGCAAAGACTACACACACAAACACACATATGGCAGCAATCATATTTTTAATATACCTCCCTGCCCAGAATGATGGTACATCAAAATCCATCATTCCTCGGGGAGGGGGGTGCTTTATGTGCAAAGAATGTGATCACAAGGAGCTCCATGCACTATGCGCTGAATGTCATGGTGGACTTGGCTAGTGACAGTGGGCAGCAGCATGGCAAGCGGTACAGTATGGATGGGTCTAGCCGCCATTTTGATTTCTCAAAAAGCAGTGCTAGGTCAGTGGCACTGTGGGAAATGAAAATGGTGGCTAGATTTAAAGGGAGCAGGGCAGGCATCAGCAGCCAGCCCTGCTAGGGTGCCGAAAGCTTCCCAAGGAGGCCAGGTGCTGGCCTGGTCTCCTTCTGAGCACTCATCTCAGCTCCCTAGATCCTGAAGTTTCCATAAGATAAGACAGATACCTATTTCCCTCCAGCAAATGCTGAAGGGTCTGCTGGAGCAACAGCTGCAAGGAGATAGCCGGCGATTTCACTTAGCGGCCTCAAACGAAGGGTTGGATTTCACTCCCTGTCTCTTTCCAACTCCAGCTACAAAGAGCCAAATTGCTAGAACTTCATTGCCACGGGGAAGTGGATTTTGCCCAAATGGAACATGAGCATTAAAACAGATTATTTCCCCCCTCCTGTTCTTTATTTTTTTAGTGGTTTCAAATCCTAATTTCAAGGCTTTCTAATTGGAAAGCCTTCAGAATCCCACGGAAACAGCAGATGTGGCAAACTGAAGGTGATAGTTTACTAAAACTTAAACATGTGTCAGACTAATTCTCTCTCTCTCAAACACACACACAATTGAGAACTAAATAAATCTCAATGCCGCTTTACAAAGGATGATGGGATGAAGGAAGGCAGAGTGATTCCATTCAGAAGCAATTTTGTGTGTTTGCATGTGGTGTGTGTGCATGTCTACTTGTGAACATATCTTTACAGGTTGAAACACCTGTCTGAAACTGTTAATAACAGTTGTTTCCCCCATGGGTTATACTTCAAAGGCAGCAATGAAACTTTAAGTAGGGTAAAAACTTCTGAAGTAATATTAGCTAAATACTTCTGTGACAGTGATCTGAATCAATTTGTCGTGGCGAGCTATATTCTGATCTTAAAGTGCGCACACAGCAACAAAACCTTAAGTCTAGGGTATTATCAAAAAAGGTGAAAAGTTTGCATGAAGTCACAAACAATAAATAACGTGAATCAAAGCAGTGAGCAGGATGGCATGGCTCTGTTGTAATTATGTCTTAATTAATGTATAGAACTTGTTCGGATCAAGAGAACATCAGGTCACTGTTTTGAGTCAGAACAAAGTCCAGCTTCCTGCATCTCACGATGGCCAATCAGATCTCTCTGGCAAGCCCATGAGAACATCAAAAGAGCCCTGCTAGAGCTATTTGGTCCAGCATTCTGTGTTCAGTTACCAATCAGATGTCTAATGGGCAGCAGAGGCCCTCTCCCACTTGTGATCCCCCATAACTGATATGCAGCCGGTGGTTGGCAAGAACATAAAAAGTTCCCTTGCCCATCAAAACAACTGGTGTCTTGTGAGTTAGCCAAACAGCCAAGCAGCTATAACTCTTAGCTGTCTCTGAACAAAAAGAAAATAATAAAAGGGCAAACTAAATTAGTACCAGCTCTTCCCTTGCTTGCATAGAAGATAACTGCATAAAGCATTGGCATTGCACAGACAGGTGTCTCTTGCAGAGGAGAGACACAGACAGAAAACAGCAGGTGAGTGGGCTGTGCTCCCAAGTGCAGGAAAAGATACTGGCCATTCCCATGAGTTCTAAGGAGAGCCATTGATTCAGGTAAGGAGGAGAGGATCAAAGTATGGAGTAAAACAGCAAGCAATATATTTTTGGCCCTGTTTCTTACCCCCCCCCCCAACAAGAAATGCTGGCATACATTTGAAAGGTCAAAACAAAACACAGAAACATGGGGGGATTCATCAAGGATAGCCTCCGATCAAGCACTGCAGGCCAGAGATGAATAAAAAAGGAAGATGAAAGGGCACTAATAGCCTAGATTCCTTTTAATTGTTTATTTTAAAGTGATACCGGTGAGCCTTAATTGCAAGAGAGGAGAAATCAGCCAGGAGAAGGTCAAGCTGACCTCAAGATTCGGAGAGAGCCGGCCTCTTGAAATCCTAAACCTTACAAAGAGCCATGACTTCAAGGCACACAAATGTTAAGAGGATTAAGGTAAGTGTCCCCCCGCCCCCAAGCCTGAGAAAACAAAGATTAGGATTTGTGTGTGTGTGTGTGTGTGTAAAAAAAAAGTGCTGAAATGAAATGGCAGGTTCATATGGATACCTGATGCACTGAAGGAGAGGGGTGAGGAAGGAAGAATTTTACATACAGCCATGTTTGGAAGCCCAGGGAAAAAAGTAATAATAATAATATTTATTACCTACCCTTCACAAGAAGGTCCAGCAGAAAAATGCAACAAATTAAAATTCAGAACTGAGAACAGTTAAAACAGATTACAGTCACAGGAATAGGGTGGGTCCCGAAAAAGCAATTTCAGACGTCAAAGACCAGGGTCAAGGAGTGCATCTTCAGCATTTGCCGAAAGCTCTCAGGTCTCTCCCCAGGCCAAACTCCCTCCTCAGGCACATTCCTTAACAGTCCTGCTTTGCAACCCTCTGTTTGTGTTTATGCCTGCCTGGACTGTATTTTTGAACTCTCTATCTCTATCTCTCTCCCAGAATCAAGCCTACTTTGTAAAGATAAAACGAATATTTATTGCTATGCCCACTTTTCCTTCTGGTCCTGCCCACCACTGGCATATGGCCTCCAAAAGAACTCATAAAAGCCCACCTCAACTGAGAAATAGAATCGTCATACCTGCTGGATCAGGCCCCAGCCCCATGTAGTCCAGTAGTTCTCACAGTGACCAACTACATGTCTATGGGAGACCAACAAGGACATGAGCACAACAGAACTCTTCCACTCACAATCTCCAGCAATTGGTTTTCTGTCTACCTAGATGCAGCCACCATGACTTAGTAGAGTTATCCATGTCCAATTGCCTTTTAAAGCCATCTAAGTTGGTGGCTATCCCCATGATCCCCCCGGGAACTGGGAAACCTCTGCAAGCAGATATATATTGCTACTGGAAAAGCTCATGCTAAGACACAGGGAAGCTGCCATGTGACAACAGAAATGGAACTCAAGACACAACCTTGCAGCCCCATTCTACTTTGCTTGTCCCTACATAGCTGTAATGCCTGGAGAAGGCTGGATTAAGCAGGATAGCAGAAAACCTTGGATTCGTCACTGATACTGTTTTATTATGATGGTGTCTACCACTTGTGTGCCTCAGGAGTGGTCCCTCATCTTTTAACTCCTGATACAAATCACAAAACAACTATCACTCTGGGATCCTTCACCATGCCTTGCCTATTTTGCTTTGGACCCTGACCTATGCTTTATTTAGATTGGTCCCTGCTCCCAAGCATCACCATTGTACCAAATTCCTTTCCTTATTTATGAAAGCTTTTTTTGGGGGGGGGGGTAATCTTTGCCATCACAGTGCAGCCCGAGAAGCCGCCTTTACTTGTTGCGTACAATTAAGCAGCCACAAAAGCCAGCCTGAGCCTTTTCACATTTCATAGGCTGCAATTATGCTTTAACTGTTAAGAATATGCCGTCCCCCAGGAGCTAATTATAGAAAAGCTCTCATCACACACACAGGAAACACACAAACAAATCCTTCAAGCACAAAGTAAATGTTCAACATTAAAGGGACGCATTTGGGAAGTCACACCAATCAGTTTGGTTCAGCTAATTACTAATCTGATTTCTGGACTGGTTGCATTAGATAATTATGACACCAACAGCCCCCTTGCATTCATGCTTTGAAAGGCATAACTTTTGACTGATTGTAATAAAGATCTTGCAAACATTTTTTCAAAAAGAAAGCAGAACAAAAGCATGATACAGTATACACATCAGAATAGGATGGGAGTGATGGATTTGCTCATTGCCAGAGCCTTCCATTGACTTATTAAAGTACTATACTTACTTAGTACCTTATTCACACACCAGTGAACTCATTAGGGGACTCCTTTTTTTGCAGCTCACTAAGCTTTGGGTCTTAGTTCTTTTGGATTTTATTCTCTGGTCAAACATAGCAGTTTACTTTAACTTAATGGATAAATCTAACAATGCCATGTAGATTTAAAATCACATAAGCATTAGCTGCCATTTAATACACATTTACAGTGGGGCTGGAGGCAAGTCCCACAGTACTCAGCAGAACCTAGGGGCATAGGGATATAAGAAGAACCCTGTTAGATAACCAGTGGCTCATCTAGTCCAGCATCCACTTCTCACTGTGGCCAACCAGAGCACAGTAATCATGGCCAATAGTCATTGATATCCTTCACCTCCATATGCCTGTGGGGAGCCTAGAAGCATTCCACACTTTGATAACAATGTGCTTTGTGGAAGTCCTTTCTTTTGTTTGTCTTGAATCTCCCATCATCACCACCACCACCACCCTTGAATGGATGACCTCAGGTTCAAGTTTTATAGGAGATGGAGCAATTTTCTCCACATCCTGCATAACTATATACACCTCTATCATGTCCCTGCTTCCTCACACTTCCCCCCCAAACTAAAAAGCCCCAATGTAATCTTTCCTCATAGGGGAGTTGTTCTAGTTGACCACAGCCCCCTCAAAACAGCTAGATGAATTCTCCATCCTTTGAAGGAATTCAGTGAAATGGTTCCCCCGGTTTTTCTCCTCATAAATTGGCTGGATAATTTCTAGAGGCCAAATGCACACAGCTCTATGAACAACCTCTGTGTGGGGTCGCTGTGAGCACAAAATGCTGTAATTGCCTTTTTAATATTTGCTAACAGTTATTCCACCACAGGGCAATTTTACCAGTTGCTGGAATCCAAAGGAAGGCAGAGTGCTCTTGTGCTTGCTGGTTTCCCATAAGCATCTGGTTTACCACTGAGAACAGGATACTGGATTAGACAGGCCAGCAGTTGAATGAGAAGAAGATATTCATTCTATCGAAATATCTGTTGGTTGGTTTGTTGCATTTGCCACCTTTCCTCCAAGGAGCTCAAGGTGGTGTACAAAGTTCTTCTCTTTGTTTTATCCTCACAACAACCCTGTGAGGTGTGTTAGGCTGAGAGGCAAAAACTGTCCCAAGGTCACCCAGCGAGCTTCATGGCCTGATAGGGATTTGAACCCCAGTCTCCCCGATCCTAGTTTGACATTCTAACCATTGTGCCACACTTGCTAGTTAGTACTGGGGTGCAAGACAGGAAGAGTTAGGGCTTTTATTTTTTTAAAAAAATCAAAAGGCTACACACATCGACACCTTGTCAGAGCTGACAATCCCCCAGAATACAATAAAATGCCATGCTATTGTATGAATGAAAGATGGACATTTGTGGGATGTGAACCGAGGCTACATTTATATTTCACTTTAATGCTCTGGCTGTTTAATCAAAATATGAATAAAAGCACTCAAAAAAGACCAGCACACTTCAATATCATAGTTCTAGAAATTTAGCTATAGCTTCCTATTGTCAACCAATTACTGTACAATATTTTTTTTGGGGGGGGGGAATGCCTTGTGACTGAATAACTAACTGTTAGCAAATAATAAAAAGGCAATTACAGCAAAGCTTTGTTCATATTACCCTCTTCATTTTATTCAGGCGATAATTATTGTCAGTGCTGGAGGCTTACTGTACCATGTAAGAGGCACCAGGGAAGAAAATGGAATGGGCTGGGGCATGGAAAATTGCAAATGTCACAGCTACCTTCATCATCACCGTTGGACTTCCAAGATTAAAAAAAATAAAACAACAACAAGGGAAGACAACAAAGGCGAAGGAGCCACAGAAAACTCACCATGTGTGTTTTGCAAATGCTTTACTCCAAGCTGTTGATAAACAGCTGAAGGTATCATCGCAGAGGGGCAGGAAGAGGGCGACTGAATATTTTGTCCTTTCTTGTTCCTTTTTTAAAAGAAACCTAATATTACAATTAATGCCTAAGGGCAGCACTATTTATCATGCTAAGTTAGGAAAGACAAAAGCATTGTGGGGGGGGGGAGGAAGCATCTCCTTCTGACTAATAGGAAGGCACATGAAATTTGTATCACAGGTTAACAAACCTGTCCATTTGGTTCCTCGTGGTTTCTCATTTTTCCAATCGTAAGCTCAGCCCTTCACATTGGTTTGCAATTTATTTATTTTAAAAAGGTCATTATGGAATTTCCATCAGCATTTTAGTGAGGATTTCTCCTACTAGGCCCATTTTTTTTAGCATGCAGTTTGGCCAAATATATTATCATAGAATCATGGTTTTATTTTATGGTGCCTTTCCATCGTTAAAACTATGCTCAGTTCTCCACCTTTTCAAGATGGCTATGTCCTACCTCCACCATCAGAGGCATCATGCCTCTTAATAGCTGTGTGAGTAGAGTGCTATCAAGTTCATGCCCAGCTTGCAGGTTTCCCTTGGGCATCTGGTGGGCAACTCTGAGAACAGGATGCTGGACTAGATCAGCCATTGACCTGATCCAGCAGGGCTCTTCTTATGTTCTGTGATATATCTGAAAATTCATTAACATTTTTTGTGCATTTTTTTCCTAACAGACATGCTTTTGATGCTTCAGGACAGGGGTAGCCTAAATTCTGTCATCTATGCTCTGGCAACCTCCAAATTAGATGACTGCTGTGTGTTATACATGGGGCTGCCTCTGAATGCAGTTCAGAAACTTCAGCTGGTGCAGGATTTGGCTGTCAGGTGGCTCACCAAGGAAAGACAGTTTGGGCATATGATGCCAATCCTGGCCTAATTTCACTGGTTGCCACTTTGTTTCCAATATAAAGTGCTGGTTTTAACGTATAAAGCCTTAAACCGCTCAGGATAGCAATACCTTAATGACCACCTCTCCCCATATGAACCAACCCGGACCCAGAAACCATAATCTGAGGCCCTTCTTTGTGTGCCCCCTCCAAGAGGGTGACAACACAAGAACAGGCCTTTTCTGTGGTGGCTCCCCATTTGTGGAATGCTCTCCCCAGTGAGGCTTGTCTGGCACCTTCATTACATATCTTTAGGCTCCAAGCAACAATGCTTCTCTTTAACCAGGCCTTTGGCTGGTTAACATTCTACATCCTTAATGTTTTTTTTTGGGGGGGGGGGCATTATTAGTTTGTTTTTGTATTTGGTATTCTCATTTTGCATTTTTATGTTGTGACCCACCCTGTATACAAATTTAATGAATGAATAAAACCAAATCACATCAAATACAGTGCTGCCTCACAAGACGAAAATAATCCGTTCCGCGAGTCTCTTCGTCTAGCGTTTTTTTCGTCTTGCGAAGCAACCCTATTAGCGGCTTAGCGGATTAGCGCTATTAGCGGCTTAGCGGCTAAAAGGCTATTAGCGGCTTAGTGGCTTAGAAAAAGGGGGGGGAGCGAAAAAATCGCAAGACTCAAGCCCATAGGGAAATTTGTCTTGCAAAGCGCATCGAAAAATGGAAAACCCTTTCGTCTAGTGGGTTTTTCGTCTTGAGAGGCATTCGTCTTGCGGGGCACCACTGTAATAAGATCTAAAAATTAATGTAAAAAAAAATAATGTTATTAACAGCAACTAAACCCTAAGTGATACCCCAGCCCAAGGATCTGTTCAACAGCCTCAGAATTTGTAGCTATTTTCATCCATGGCCCTGCCCTCTCAGGCATAATGCATAATGCATACAAACAATAGAAAATAACAAAAAAGCAGTAAAATCATTTGTAGCATAATATGCAGTTAGAGAGGAGAAGACAAAACAAAAGAATCGCAATACTTTCTATGCAAATAGGCATTTCCTTTGAATAAGGTTTTCACATACAGACTTGCAAAAGGAAAAAAAGAAGGAATGGAGAGTCCACATCACTATTTCCCTTGCTTCCCAATTGCCAGTAGTCCAACGGAAACATAAGGAACAAATGTCTGCCTAAACATACTTTCACAAAACCCACAACTTGGAATTAACAGGAGGGACCATAGGGCCATGGGTTTCTTCATTTGTAAATAAAATAAAATCATGCCATATTGCAAACAAAACAAAAACCAGTCCCCTACCATTTGTCCTCTAGCTACTTTCAACTTGTGGGAAATCTTTTCCAGAAGAGCTATTTGCCAGATATTTGAATACCAGTAATCTAAGCTGTCCAAATCAAATGTCTTCAAGAATATTCCCACAGTTGCTTTTTACAACCATTAATAAGTGGGAAATGCTGTTAGACTCCAACTCCCATCAGCCCCAGCCAGCATGGTCAATGATCTGGGATGATGGGAGTTGTAGTCCAAGCGCATCTAAGATGACCACAGGTTCCCTGTCCCCAATATGATACTCAGTTCAATCCTCACCCCTTGAAAAAAAAGAAGACAGATATAGATCCACACTCTCTGCCAGATATTTAAATATGCATCTGGAAAGCAGGAGTGTTAAACAAAGGAAAAGAAAATAAATTGATTGCAAACAGACAGCACAAAAGCATTGCTCTCCATGACACATTCTTCACTGGGAATACTTCTGGGGCTTTGTGGTAAGTGGTTATTTTACAGTTGTATGTGTCAACAAAAACAAACTCTTCAGCTCCTAGAGGAATGCATTACACACTAAATCCTTACCAAATGTAAGTCTAGTCTGATGGATTGTTTCACAAAGTCCTGACTAATATCATAAACTTTGGGGATTACTGAAAATAATAATGACCAGAGCCTCAGAAATGTAAGCCTGCTGTAAAGCGTGAAAGTCTAATAACTTCTGGATGCCAACAGAGCAAAAGACTTTGCAAACATCCCACAAACAACTGCCAATTATCAAAACGTCCTCAACAGATAAACTCACTGGGGTTTTTTTTATACTGATTCCTCTCCAGTTCATATTATACAGGATGTCATCTGTATTGCAAGGCTGCCTCAAAATCCTGCCCACTTTGCATTTGCCAACACAACCTGATCCCGTTTTACTTCCAATGAATTCCTTACATTAAAAAGTGACTTGATTTATTGAAAAATGTGGTATGATGTCAGGAAGAATTAATGTTTCCCATAGGCATACTAATAAGCTCCATGACATAATAACTCGCTATCATACCCCAGTGGAACCAGAAAATTATTCCAAAGATAACATAACACAACACTCAAAGCAGCAGGAAACTTCCAGCGTCCTTTTAGATGTTTTACAGTGTTACTAATCTTTGAATTGCTTGGAAAAACAGAAAGGAAATGGAATCGTTTCAGGCTGGAAGAGCGAGTTATTCAGAGATGACTCCATTCCAAATTCCGAATCAGTTCGGATGATTAATGCCAATGAAGAGGACTAGCAGGAGTGGGTCGGTCTGATCATTATAACCTTTAGGGAATCTGCATTAATAGAAATGAGAAATATTTGGGAGCATATTCCTTCCCCCGCCCCCGAGACCCTGTGGTAGTGTTATTTGGATATGTCACGTGGGTACTGTACCAGAAGAGGATACAAAGATATGAATCCATGTGCTAATTGCAACCAGAATGGCAATATGCCAACAATGGAAAAATATTACCCCACCCTCTGCAAATTCATGACTAATTATGATTTGAGACATGCCCTGTACTGAAAAACTGGTGGTCCTGAACAGGATGAAAGAAAATAGACCAGGGTGTCCTAACCTTTTTGGGCTTGTGGGCACATCTGCAAACTGGAGATATTGTGGGCACTTTGCACCCTCTGTTACCAATCACACCCTGCAATCTGTTAGATTGGATACCATAGGATGTGTGGGGATGGGGATGGGGGTTGTAGGGGTGCCAGGGAAGGCCTGCATGGGCACCCACACTGGCAACCACTGGAGGAGCATGCAAGGAAATAAATTAATCACTGAGAAATAGAGTTTGCTACCCACCTCTGCAGCTACAAGCATGCATCAGTGAAAAGGAGGCTGATAGTACCATTAACATTGTAAGAAAGCAAGCAGAGCCTGCTGGATCAGGCCAATGTCCCATCTAGTCCAGCATTCTGTTTTCACAGATGCCGATGGGAGACCTGCAAATAGGAGTCAAGCACAAGAGCACACTCCCCTCTTGTGGTTTCCAGCGACTGGTATTCAGAAGCATTACTGTCCCCAATCTTGGAGGCAGAGCAGAGCCACCATGGCTTCATTGATAGTCTTCTTTGTCCAATCCTCTTTTAAAGCCACCCAACTTGGTGGCCATCACTGCCTCCTCTCGGAGCAAGTTCCATTGTTTAACTGTACGCTGCTTGAAGAAGTCCTTTCTTTTATCTGCCCTAAATCTTCCAACGTCCACCTTTATTGGATGTGCACAAGTTCTAGTGTTATGAGAGAGGGAGAAAAACTTTCACCTCTTACCTTTTCTCTAAACTAAAAAGTCCCAAATGCTGCAAGCTTTCCTCATAGGGGAGTTGCTCCAACTCAGGAGCTTCAGGAGGCCCTTTTCTGAACCTTCTCCTTTGGTACACCTATGAGTACTTCTCATGTTGAGTTTTGTGTTGAACATTGGGTTCTTTAAGTATCTATGGATTCCCATTTTGGATGTGGAGGAAGGCTTTCTGTGCCATTTGCTTCATTTTTAAGCGCCTGTCCAATGAAGCTGAACTTCAATAGGCTTGACCTCACAACACACATGTCTTGCTCTCAACATTCATTGCTCACTTTCTGAAATGGCCAACATTGCTTCAACAAGGTTTCCTAAATTTATTTTTTAACTACATCATCTTCGGTTTTATTGGCCACCTTTCTCTTGAACTTGGCCAAGAGTCATATGCTGCCAAAATCTTCTGCTTTGGACAATAATGGAAAGGGTGATTTCCTTTCTTCTTCTTCTTCTTCTTCCTTTTATGAAGGGGATAACTTATCCTCCAGCCATGGCTCCCAAATACACCGCGTGCAGGGTGTTAAACCGATGCTCGAAATGAATATTCCATCCATAAAATGTTAACCTTTGATCCAGACACATCACTGTAAGTAAACGAGCCTGTTCGCCGCAGCTCTTTGATCACCAAAATTGGAAACATTTGCAGAAACACAGCTTGCATGCACACACTCAGACCTGGCAAGATGCTCTGCAATCGGGAATGTTCCAGTGGATGTGAATGTGCACCAGAAACCACAACCAATACAGATCAGAAATGTCAGAGCATCTGAAGATGTGCAAGGTATGCTCTAGTTTGGAAACACATGATATGTTCTTAATTAAATCTTATTTATAATAATTTATAAAACACTTAATCTAACTATGAATAACCAAGCTATGTGCAGTTCACAGCATGAAAAGAAAAAGAAAACAAACCCCCTCCCATAGATTATTTAAGTAGCCCAAGGTTTGAGAGAAGAGGAACATTTTTGCCTGGTGCCTAAAGATATGCAATGAAGGCACCAGGTGAGTCTCCCTAGGGAGAGTATTCCGCAAGTGGGGAGCCACCGCAGAAAAGACTTGTTCTGGTGTTGCTGTCCTCCAGGGACTCAGATGAAGATTGCATGATCCAGGTTGGTTCATATGGGGAGAGGCTGTCCTTGATATATTGCAGTCCTGAGCCATTTGAGGCTTTATAGGCACTTTGAATTGGGCCCAGAAACTAATTAGCAGCCAGTGCAGTCAGGCCAGGATTGGTGTCAAACAACTTCTGCATCAAGTTTCCAAACTGTATTCAAAGGCAGCCCCGTGCAGTCCTTCCCCTTCCCCTAAAAAAGATGTTTAGAGGCACTCTCATTTTCCTACTCATATTGAAATAATGCCCCTCAATGAGGCCAAACCTAGATTCACAAAATGTTTAGGTGTATGCGTACCCCTGCATCCTCCCAGAAAAAAGCACTGGCCCCATGTATATATCACATAGCAGTGGCAGCAGAGCGTTCCCCACCTGTGCCCAGGGCAGGTGTGTGCAGGGCACACTGTGGGGGCAGGGCTGTGGGTGTGCTGCGGTGCTGGAGCAACCCCTACCCAATGCTGCAAAGCAGAGTGTGCTCACGGCACCCCATGAGCCCAGCATCACTTTGTGAGACTTGCAAAAACGATGCTAAGCTCACAGGGCACCGTGAGCAGGTGCGAGCCCTGGCCCTTGCAAGCCCAGCGCTGCTTTTGCGAGTGGCGCTGGGCTCATAGGGAGGGCACCATGAGCTATTGCAACCTCCTCATGGTGCCCTCCAGCTAGGGTGCAGCAGAGAAGGACGCAACAGGCATGTGCCCTGGCCCCTGCAAGCCCAGGGAGGGTGCCATGAACGGTTGCATGCTTCTCATCCACCCTCCAGCTGGAGGACGCTGAGAAGGAGGCAACAGCTCACAATGGGGTGCTGAGAAGGACACTGCAGCTCACAATCCATCTTGCACCTGGGGCGACAGTCCCCTCAGCCCCCCCCCCCACGTTATGCCAGTACATAGCAGTAATCTAATTTGGAGGTTAGCAGAGCATAGACAACAGAAGTCAGGATACCCCTGTCCATATAGCGGTCACCTGAGCGTCAAAGTTATGTCTGCCAGGACTTCATGCAAACTCAGGATCGAGATGCAACACTGCAATTCCTCCACTGGGGGTTGTGTGATGGCATTCTTACATTTTTATTGTACAGAGAGACAGAGAAGGCTATTCCAAAATTAACATGCTCACCTGCAGTGTGAAGTACTACAATCTAGAATTCTACCATCTCACTCTACCACCTCTTCCTGGGTAATGGGCAGAACAGCTTTCAGAAATCTGAGGAGGAAACAGAATAATCCAGGCATAGGGCTCCATAGCTTTGTTCAACCGGGGGGGGGGGGTATGCAAAATAAGGGCATGCATGCAATGTAAGAAATGTGCAAAAATTCTATCTAGATTGCACATATTTGAATAACATTCTTTTTTAAAAAAAATGCAGTTGGGGAAGGCTCAGTGGTAGAGCACATGCTTTGCATGCAAAAAGTCCCAGATGGGAGAGACTTTCCGGGAGAGACTTTGCCAGTCGATGCAAAAACTCCTAAGTTAGATGGACCAATGGTCTGGCTCAGTATCCAGCGGCTTCCTGTGTTCCTGTATATTCTCATTGTGACACAGGACACCAAGAGAAGACCTTCCCAGTCTTTAAAGGTTCATATTCCAAGCGGAAAGGAAGAGAAAAATCTCCACGGATCCCAAGGGTCAGTGGTGCATTTGGAACTGTGGCTCAGCCCCAGTTTCAAAGTGTTTTGCACAAACAACAGGAGACTCAAGGCAGAAGAAAAAATAATGAAACCTCAAAAAAAAGAAGAAGTGGGGGGAGGCTGGCTGGTTATTTATTTTAGAAATCTAACACAAAGTAAAGGCCCCCTGCATAAAAGCCCCCCTGTTCTTCAGGCTGTTTATTCAAACAAGACTTGCAAAGCAAAAATAAGCACACAAAAGAGGCCATACATTTGGAGTGCCCCTGGGGGGGGGGGAGTTTGCAAGGAGCAGTCGCCTTCGTAGTGAGCTGCTTCCTTTATACTCACTTCTGAAAACTCCACACAGCGATCTTCTCTCTTTCCACTCGAGCTCCTGAGGCGAGGCCTTTGGGTCAGGGATTCCCACCGGCTCAAGCAGATGCTACCTGGCTTTAATGAAGGAGACCAGCACAGGAGTTCATTGTGGCTGTCGGAGGCACCTTGAAGGCCCTGGCATCCCTCAGGGTGGGTTGGTGGGGGGCGGGGGGGAGGTGGGCTTGGAAGGGCCGTTTTCTTTCAGAGTGAGCTGCTTTTTACAACCCTCCCTCAACTGAGCATTTCGACACACTAGAGACTGGTGTACAGAGTTCCATTCTGAAAGCCTATGAATCCGTCACTTGTGAAACCGCCATGCCAGTGGAGGCTGATGCCCATTGGGACTGGTGAGGCAGAAGGCAAGGAGGCCCACAGCAGGTGGAGCCAGAGCCAACGATATATGGAGCCTATGAATTCTGCTTTTGTCCCCTTCCTCCTCCCTGTTGAATTCTGCAAGATGACGCTGAGATGGAAGATCAAGCTGGCAGGCAGTGCTGTGCCCTGGACTGGTTGTAAATACAGATGTAAGCAGGTAGGAACATGCTGAGGTTGGTTGGGCAGTGGCCCCCCCTTGCCCTAATGGACAAGCCAGTGATAAAAATGTATATTAAAACACTTAAACACAAAACAATCATTTAAAAAAATTAACAACTTCACAGGCCTGTCACGTACCTTCCAAGTTCTTCCAACCCAAAACTGGGAGGTGCTACTGGGAGAGTCATGTGACTTGCACCTCACTCTCACCCTGAAAAAATACATTTTCGGAGTGAAAGCACAGCACGCATGAGTGTGAGAAAGTGTCCGATTTTTTCCACGGCACTTGGAAGGTATGCTGTCAGCACAAAGAAGTCTTCAGAAGAGGCCTGAAAGTCAAAAGTGAGCATGCCTGCCAGATCTCTGGGGGGAAAGTGTTCCACAGCATGTGATCAGGGACACTAAAATGGCCATCGTCTGGTAAAGGGCAACAGAGCCTCAGTAACATTAAGAGTGTTCCTTCGAATGATCTCAGTTATTGGGTTGAGATATAAAAGCTATTGCAGGTGTGGCGAACCTTTGACCCTCCATGCTTGCTAGGGCTGGTGGGAGTTGTAGTTCATCCATATCTGGAGTGCCAAGGGTTCCCCAATCCTGCTCTATTACCTACAGGCTAAATGAATCAATCCCAACTGCACTGTGATCATTCTTGTAAAAGCAGGTGTCTTGTTTCATGCCTCCAGCCTCTGGTTCCCCATGTCTTCACTATGTCAGACAAGCTCTGACATAGGAATGTGTCATGCAAGATGACAGGAATTCTTGCAAAAATGCTGTCCTTTCCCCCACCCGCCCCCATCATTGATTTTCTGTATAATATTGGGGTTGGAAAGCTTTCAGGATTAAGACCACTTTCTATTCATAAAGATTTTTATAGAGATGCGAGAGCCCTGGGCAACCCCCTGCTTCTTCCTTCTTAGAAGGTCAAGTGTTTTTGCAGTCCAGAGAGGAAACATTTATTTTAATAAAAATGGATTTATGTTCAGAAGAACAAAACTGCATTAGACAGCCTCTCTGTGTGCTGCCTCTTATAACCAGGCAATTACTCTGCTATGATCTAGGTTAAAACCCATGGAGATTAGTTTGAGTCCTTCCATAGGCAGTTCATATTGTTGAAGAGACTCTTGTTCCCCCTACAAACAGCCCTATTGCTCTCTGGCTCCCCAAAAGCCCATAGCAGCTGGAGATCAGCACACAAGACATCCTTATACTTGCTGGAGTCATCAGCAGAAGCCATGAGCTGTAGACATTTCTGGAGCTGGTCCAGAAACCTTCTCTGTGGAAAAGAATAGGCTTGAGTAATTTCTCCAGTCCCAACATCTTTGCATTGTGATTGGTTACAGTCATCTCCTTTCTGGCCTATATAACTCCCTTTTCCTGGGAGGGGACTTCATCTGTGCAACAAGCCCCCTAACATCAAGGAATCTTGCACAGGGGGACCATCCATCCTACTTTAGTACAAGATTTTCCTCTGTTTGAAGCACTCCTCTATTTAACTGACATGGGGCCTTGGTCACACCATCACCAGTTGTGGGCATCATAGTTTAAGAAAGATATTGAAAAGATGGAGTGTCTTCAGAGGAGGATGAACAAGACAAAAAGGGGTCTGAAAATGAGGAACAATTGAAGGAGTTGGGTGTGTTTCACCTGGAAAAGGTAAGGCTGAGGTGTGCTATGATAGCAGGAGGCACCGTGAAGCACTGAATGGCCTGATTCTATCCCACAAGTGGCATTCTTAGAAAAATTGAGTAAGCAAATAAAAGCCTCAAGGCATGCTAGGAAAGAGGCTGATTTTGTTGCCCAGTAGTACGGTATCTTGAAATGAGCGTGGGGACAGCCTGCCTCTCAGAGATTGCTATGGAGGGACTCGTTGGGATAGATCATGTGAAACTAAAAAGGTGAATCTGAAGTTTGTTCACTGGAATGAGTATGTTGAATTCAGCGCTAAATTAAATACCCCATATACAGTATCCCCATTTGATCACTTCAGTCTGCAGAACTGGCACTGTAATAGGTGCCACATAATCAGTGGCAGCTCCAGCACCAGGGATGGAGAGCAGGTGGGGGCATGGCTGGCGTGCGTCCCAGGGGGGCGTGACACGCCTCCCGCAGGGGCATGGTGCACATCCCGGGGGCATGGCGTGCTGCCCACAGGGGCTTGGCATGCATCCTGGGGGCATGCTGCGCCGCCCACAGGGGCGTGGCGCCCAGCACAGGGGGGGCAGCCATGATGGCACCCCACCAGGATTGTGGTGCCAGGGGCGGTACGCCCCCCCGCCCCCTCTTCCTCCGCCAGTGCACATAATACCTGTTCTGCATTTGTAAGAAATTGGTCCTTTAGTGTGGCAACTTCTAAACTTTGGAACTCCCTGCTTATTGACATCAGGCCTTTGCTATACTCTTTTCATGTCTGCTAAAAACTATTTTGTTTAAGCAAGCCTCTCCAGACTTGAAGAAGTTAGTCTTATATTTCTTTTAGCTGCTGTTGATTTTAATCACTTTTTGAATATTTTAAACTTTTAGTAATTTTTTGTATCGATATTCTCAATGCTTTGCTTTATATTGCTTCAAACCACCTAGAGGTATTTGGAAAGTGAGGTTACAATTAAGCAGTCTATGAATTTTTTTTAAAATAATAATAATCAGTCCTACTGCAATTAATGGGCATTACTTGGAATGGGTCTACTCAACATGAATCTTAGTTGGATACAAGACTCAGACTGGCAGCTGTTCTCCAGGTTTTCCAGCAGCGTCCTTTAGCCTGACCATTTACGGTAACAGGAGATACCAAGGATTGAACCTAGGACATTCAGCATGCAAAGTATGCATGCACATTGCTACAGAGATACGTCCCATCCCCAAACCAGCTGCGCTGTTGGGTCTCTTCAATTCAACTGCAATGGATGCTGCTATGGAAGCAGACAGGTAGACGGAAGCAAGCACAGCCTCCCTGACAAGCGGCACTCTCTCCAGCATGATTGATGGGTTCTCTCTCGCCCGCTGCTTGACATGCCCGCAGCGCAGTCGATGTGACTGATAGATCTTCAAAGCCAGGGCCTGTCACAAATTATGTTTCAGAGCGTTTTCCTTCAACGAGTTCAAACGTAATCAGAAGAGAAATATTATTTCAGCTCAAAACCTTAAGCAAGTTCTTGAATAACTCTCTCAGAATGAGAAGGGCTCCCAAAGACTGGGCAGAAGCATCAGGCATGGGGTATGGTGTCCTTGGGTATAGTTCCATGAAATCAGGAAGGAAAAATCGACAAAGAAGCATTTTTTTTTTTGCATTAGCCAAATCTGCACTATACATTTAAAGCTGTATCATACTTGGGCTTCTCTCTCCACCCTCCCAGTTGTCATGGGAATTGTAGTTCATTAAGGGTGCTGAGTGTTGGTAGGAAAACCCCTATCCCCCTCATGGAGCTACAATCCCCCGAGTGTTTTAACAATCCTAGTTCCCAGGAACTAGCATCCACAAAATCAAATTTGGAGAAGCGATTTCCTCAGGATATTGACATGGGTTGTCATTCTGGTATTTTCACTTCTCACGGTCTCAAAGCAATCACTCAGTAAGCCTTGTGATCAGCCTCCAAACTCCTGATGGGGGTGGGAGACGTCCTCCCAAGGGGCAAACATGAGGGAAATCTGTTAGCCATGTGTCTTGCTCCTACCCATCAACAATGAGGTAAATAGGCAAGACTGGTTTTCTCAATTACCTTCGGCAGGCAACCAGCACACTCTTCTTTGTTTTAAGTTTTTTTTTGTCAACTGTAATCTAAGGGCTCCACTTGACCTAGTTATAAAGACTGGGGCTGTATACACACTCTATCTTTGAAGCACATTATTTCCCTCAAAGAATTCTGCACAGCATAGTTTGCTAAAGGCTGCTGGGAATTGTTACTCTGTGAGGGCTAAACTACAACACCCAGAATTCATTGAGGAAAAGAATGTGCTTCAAATGTGCTTTAAATGTGCCTAAGAGTAAAATTTCAAGGATCATTGCAGGCAGGTGTGTCAAACGCAATAGTTGATCTGCTTTAGATCTATATATGAGGGCTGCTGCTACTGATCTCACCTTCAAAGTCTTTCTGAGATGTTCTCTGCATCATGGGGGAAGTGTCTCCTAGACTAGAGGTGTTGGGGATTTCATAAATACAGCCACAGAGCTTTGCTTTTGTACACGTAAAGCACTGACCATTGTCCACCTCAAAGTAGGGATCAGCCTATTTCTGCTCCCAGACAGTTTTGCCTGTGTTCTTTCTTAAACCCATTTCATGCTATTTTTAAAACTGTGCCAAAAAGCATATCTAAATACCTATTTTATATCAATGAATGCAATTTGAAATGTATTTTATTCTAAAATACATATTCTTTTATGCATTCTCGTACTTTGTGTGGTAGGAGAGCCCTATTCCTCTCAGAAAGCTACAATTCCCAGAGTGGTTTAACCATCAATCTCACTTCCCAGGGAACTCTGGGAATTGTAACTCTTCGAGGGGTATAGGGGCTTCCTAACAACTCTCAGCACCCTTAACTACAGCTCCCAGAATTCTTTGGGGGAAGCCATGACTTTTAAGTGGTATCATGTTATGATTCATAATGCTTTAAATGTATGGTGTGAATGTGGTCTTAAGTGAACATGTCCCTTTTTAAAAGCTGAGAACTGTATTTCAAAATTCAGAGAAGTACAAAATCCAGAGCATAATTACATTAGGATCAATGTATTAGGCCAAGAGATAAAGAATTGTTCAGTTTATTTTAAAATATAGAGCAAACTAAATTCTTTAGTCCCACCTCAGTGACCAGTCTTGGACAAAAACTAGTCCTCATCATTCTGATAAATACAGGCTTAAGCAGTGTGTTGGAATTATTAGAAGACTCAGAGTTATGATCACATATCTTGGTTTTCAAATGCCTTGGGAGTCGAATGGTTTGGCTCACAAACGATTGTTCCGGTTTTTGAACGTTCTTTGGAACCTGAACATCCGACATGACTTCCACAGCTTCTGATTGGCCGCAGGAGCTTCAGGATCTGCGCCTTGGTTCCCGAATGTTTTGGAAGTCGAACGAGACATTCCGTTCGACTTCCAAGGTACCACTGTATTTGCCCAGCAATCAATTGATGCACCCATGCCATCACACCGAGAAATAGGACATCTTAATGCAAAAGGTTGACCACTGCCTAACATGTATCAATACCATGCAGCCCCCTTCTGTATCATCATTCAGTGTTGTCGGCAAATGTTACAGAAAAGGAAAATCAAGTCCAATGTTCACTGCAGACTCAAGATCCAAGCCAACAGATCTCAGTAATAGTTTTATAAGAAGAGTTCAAAAGGAAAAACGGAGGAGTCAGTGTCCGACTGTATCAAAAGAACTGATCAAAGGGTGAAAAGGGGATTAACAGCATCTTCAGGAAAAAAGAAAAAGAGGGAAGAAAATCTAGTATATTAGACAGGGGGCTTTTTTTGAAATGGTAATAGGCGCTACCTGAGCTGAAAAGACAATTAAGATAATGTGTTAATTTTTTTATGGTGTCTGGCAGTAATATTTTCATCCTGTTAATTACACCACAGACAGCAAATGTATATAATATGATAGCTCCATGCTGAGAGGACATGCTTGCTGCCTAGTTAAGTGATGGCATTTATCCTATAATTAGCTTGTTGGAATGCGATTTGCATTGCCTGCCGAAGAGTGTGTATCATATCAGCTCTGCCAAAGATACCTAAAATGGAAATGGACAATCTCTTAAGGTTGACCTCTGTGGATAACCAGGTGATGCTCTTGATGACCTTCTGGTCTTTGAAATCAGCTACACACACACACACACTGGGGGGGGGGATATGTTTAGGAAACATCCAAAATAAAGACATGCAAGAGAACACCAATTCAAAATGATTCCATAGATCGGTTTCAAGCATTTTCACAATGCAGTTGATTGCCACAGTTTTAGGTTGGCTCAAATGAGTAATGTAAGGTGAGGGACACACCTGCCCAGATCTGAAGTTCCCTAAGCTCCAGAATAATACAGAGGTGTTCACAGATTGTGAGATCTGCTTTGATTGATGACTAGAAGATTGCATCTCTCATACATTACATCATGCATGATAGTAGACCTCTCCTGTAAGTGTGGAGATAGACTAATTACAACCCTTCAATGGCCTCAGAACCAACAATGAATGGAAGATTGACTTTGTGGATTACACCATACAAATGAAATCAGTGGTATCAATTAGGACAGGCAAGGAGGGTGCACAATTGTTCCCAAACACCATCCCATCTTTTAGGGCACCAATATCTGGCTGTTACAAGACCTACAAATTGGAACAATAGCATTAAGTAAGTACTTAAAAACCTTAATACTCTTAAGTATATATACTGCAGGTTTTTGCAATTTAAGCTTGAAAGTATGCAAGAGCTGATCATTGAGTTTGGCTTTAGGAGCTGTCTTAAATCCAGTCAATCTGGTCTATCTACCTTAGGATCAACTAGACTGACTGGCAGGGCTTCAAGCGGGGACATTCCCTGTCCTACCTGGAGATGTGAGGGATTGGACCTGGAGCCATGGACCCCTGAAAAGTATGCCTCTGACCATTTTCACCAGTGATCCTAAGGCACTTCCGGATGGCGTAATGCTACATATGGGCTTTAGAAGACAGCCATATAGAAATGGAAATGGTCATCACTGAGATCAGCTTTGCTATTTTTAACGAAGTACTGGATTTATACCTAAACAACAATGAAACAAACTTTGGTTATTTTGTTGTTTAGGTATCAGTTCAGCGGTACGATTTATTCTATGTTGTGCCTGCCCTGCTACCAGCACTGACAAAGGGTGGGCTAGACATAGTTTTGGTAAATCCATAAAATAAATAAAAGCATTGTCATAACAATGTAAGAAACCCTCCCCCAGCCACACACACTAGATCAGACCAAAGGCCCATCGAGCTAGTGTGTCAGACTAGGACCTCAGAGACCAAGGTTCAAATTTCCTCTCAGCTATTAAACTCACTGGGCCAGTCACTGCCTCTTGGCCCAACCTACCTCACAAGGATGTTGTGGGGATTAAACGGGGAGTGAGGGAGAACCTAGTACAGTAGTACCTCTGGTTACGAACTTAATTTGTTCCAGAGGTCCGTTCTTAACCTGAAACCGTTCTTAACCTGAGGTACCACTTTAGCTAATGGGGCCTCCCACTGCCGCTGTGCCGCCACCACACGATTTCTGTTCTCATCCGGAGGTAAAGTTCTTAACCTGAGGTACTACTTCAGGGTTAGCAGAGTCTGTAACTCGAAGTGTTTGTAACCTAAGGTATTTGTAACCCGAGGTACCACTGTGTGCCACCTAGAGGACCCTTCCTTCCTTTCTTTCTTTCTTTCTTCCTCTTTATAAAGGAAATAAAATAATAAAATTAAATAAACAGTCTGGCATCCTGTTCCCACAAGGGCCATTCATGATGCCTATGGGCAACCCACATGGTTGGACCCATCAATGTAGCTCTTCCATGCCGTGTACTGTCAGTAGAAATTCCAAATGCCATTCTTAGCATCACCCTTTAAAATAGCTGCCAAAAAGAAGAAGTTGTTTGATCAGTATCCCCAGCTCCTCTCCCGTGTGCACATATGAACACAGACAATGACAGCCTAAGAAAAAAAAGGTTGCTGGAAGTTAATCGCCAGTTTGTGCAGCACCTGAAAAAATGTTGATTTCCCCCCTTTTTAAAAAAAGAGACAACAACTTCAAGGGAGCCCCTGCTTATGGGAAATCTCCTAAATGGTGTGAAAGAAACAGGGCATTAAGATCTCCTAGTTTAAACAAACATTTTTTTTTTGTCTTTAGCAGAGAAACTAATGAAGTGCCCCACTTATTCTGAATAGCTAAAGGGTGATAACAGCTAATACCAACATAGCCTTAGGTCAAGAAGCTGGAGCTCAGAAATTGCCTGTTAGTATTCAAGAGCTGTTGCTTAACATAAAATAAATAAATAAGTCATGGAAACCCAGATGCCTCCTCAGCTTGCTTTCTGCCTTAGCCTTATTTACTGAGGGAAGGAAGGAAGAAGCTGATTCAGCCTTATTTATTTAAGAAAGAAAGAAACCGATTCATCCTTCCAAATATGCAATGTATTTATTTCACGAAATCTATATACTGCTTGATTGTAAAAACAAACAAAACTTAAAGCAGTTTACAAAAAGGGGGGGGAAACACACAATGAAATCGTCAGCAAAAGAAACACAGTTAAAAACAACTGTTCAAAACATCAAAAAATAATTAAAAACCAACGATAAGCTGCAAAACAGATTAAGACATATGTCAGTGTTCTGCATGTCTGGAAAGGCTTGTCTAAGCAAAAAATGTTTTTAGCAGGTGCTGAAGGTGAAGGCACCTCCCTGATTTCAATAGGCGGGGAGTTCCAAAGTGTACACACTGCCACACTAAAAGATCAATTTCTTACATATGCAGGATGAGCATTATGCAGTGACTGTAACAGAATCCCCCCAGGAATTCTTCCTGAGCCAGTATTTTTCTCTGCTGGAGAAAGCTGCGTGTGCCATGCACTTTGCTGCCCTCCGTTGCCACGGAGGATTGCCACTGTAACAAAGTAAGATTTAACTCTGTTTAGTTAGCTTCTTTTGTTGCTGTTTGCAGACCGCATGTCACTTCCGTCTGTATTCCCCCACCCTGTTTTGCCACCATGCTGCCTCACTCTACCTAATGGTAGAGCTGGCCCTACCATTGTCCCTTGCCTCAGGCGGCAAAATGGCTGTGTGGGCCCTGCTGTGAACAGAGGGGCAAAAGAAAGGCAGGCACTGGGTTGACGGTGCACACTTAGAAAACAGAGAAATCCCCAATGTATGGTTTTCAGGCATCACCACTTGGAGAGACAGCACGTGAAAGCATTAGGAATGCTTTTGATCTTGGCAAAATTAGGAGATAGGACTGAATTTGGGTCACATCCCCTTTCCTTGTGCTCCCTATCGAAAAGGGGAGGGGGGAATCCGAAGACATACACACGCACTCACAAAGAGAAATCAAAAAGCAACAAAGGCTGGCATTTCAGCTTTGAATCAAGACAATGAAGTCAAAGCGTCCCTAAAATAAAGATATTGTGATTAGTTTATACCATCTCCTTTTAAGAAGCTGCATTAATTTTGATTTATATTTAAATAAAAATGATTAAATTTTATCTTCTAAGATGGAAATGTTGTGATAAATACTGGCTGGTAGCCAAAGTAATCTCTGAAGCCTAGAGCTTACGGCCCCTGTTGTCTTGTATGGATATTTGAATGGCAATGGGTTTTATCAGTATTTCTAAAGGCACTCATTTAATTATGTGGTTGTAAGAATTTTCAAAACCCCAAAGAATTAACACTCTCAATACATATTCATGTCCCTCACATTAATTCAACCTGAACAGTTAAAAAAATAATATTAAAAATAATATTAAAAAACAAAAAAAAAAGCAAAACATGAACACTCATTTATTTTTATTTCTGTAAACACTTCAGAGCAGTATCTAGGTCTCATTTGGGCTCTTGTTTTATTTGTGTATAATTAAAAATAATTAGATGTTATCAGCTCTTCTCTACATTGGCTAAAGGAAACCTGAATCACAATTAAGAGCAGAGATTTGGGCCTTGACACAGTGATCTGCTTTCCATTTGGTCCCAATGCTCGCATGAAGTTCCTATCCACATTTCAAAGAAAGCATCAGATCCGCATGTATACCTCTTTTGTACACGGAGACCTTGTTCGAAAAGAGGGTCTAATTTGCATGCACTGATTTATATGCATGGATGCAAATTTAGAAATAATTTATTCTATGCGATTAAGTCACAGTCGGGGTAGACCCACTGAAAACAGTCTTAACTAAGCCCCCCATCTGCACCACACATTTAAAGCAGTATCATACCACTTTAAACACCCATTGCTTCTTCCAAATAATCCTGCTAAGTATATATTGGTAAGGGTGCTGAGAGTTGTTAAGAGACCCTTATTCCTCCTCAGAAAGCTACAAACTCTGAGTGGTTTAACAATCAATCCTCCTTCCCAGAATACTCTGGAAATCATAGCTCTGTGAGTGGAATAAAACGACATTAAAACGGGAGAGCTGGTCGTCACAAATTAGCAACTGGCATTTGAATAACCTGCCAAAGATTATGGCAGAAAGGCTCTTCCCACAAGAGAATTACAAATATATTACAGTCAGAATATAACACAAGGGATGACTTATGAAATCATCAGGGAGGCAGTGACTGCTGTAGTGTTGTTGTTGTTGTTGAAACAGTCATCATATTTGAAGAAATCAAGAGAGAGAAGGAAATGACCAGGAATTAAGGCAAACTGCAATGTGCAGTGTAGGGGACTAGGATATGGGTTCACATTCCCATTCAGTTATGAAGCTCACATGGTAACACGCGGCCAGTCACTGGGCAGATCTACACCATACATTTAAATCACATCCGACTCACATTTAAAGCACACAATGCCTCCCAAAGAATCATGGGAACTGTAGCTGCACCCCTGCATAGCAACAATTCACAATACTAACAAATTAACAGGATCTTGGGGAAAAGTCATGGGCTTTAAATGTATGGTGTGGACCTGGCATTCATTTCTCAGGTCAACCTACCTCACATGGTTGGATAAAATGGGAGAGGGGATAATAATGTATGCTGCCTTGATCTCCTTATAGGAAATAAAAACAAATGCACAAACAAGGGTTTCTTTCTTTTTTTAAGTGAGTGCGGCAAACTGCTGAAATTATTATTATTATATTATTGCTACTATTATTAACAGCAGCAGCATTTGTGTGCAGAGGGTGACAACAGTTTAAGACAAAAACTGAACTATCTGGAACAAAGGATACTGAGTTTGGAAACAATCCAAGAAAACTCTTAGCTAATTAGCTACCAAAGCGAAAAGACACTAAACTTGATGCCGTCCTCTAAAGAAGAAACATATTACACTGTTCCCCAACAGAAGTATCAAGTGAGTTTGAGCAACTTAATAAGGGGGAAAAAAGTTGTACCATTCAGGAAACCCAGACCTGGATAAAAATATCGGAGTCCTTTGACAAACTTAATATGCCACAGTTTGCTGATAAAAGCGGTTAGATTGCCAGAAGCCCACATTACAAAAGGACAGTTTAAAGAATGCATTTTTAAAAATACATACATACATAAATAAAGGCATATTAAAGGGGAAGGGTGGTGGTAGAACATCTGCTTTGCATGCACAAGGACACAGGCTTGACCTCCGGCATCTTCTGAGAAAGGCCCCAGTCTGCAGCTCAAGACAGCAGCTGCCAGTCAGTGATTCCTGTATTTGGCTAGATGAACTGGTGGTCTGAGTTCACATAAGGCTGACTTGGATTAGGGTGACCTAGGTTCAAATCCAGGCTCAGCTGTGAAACTCACAGGAGGTCAATCTTACTTTGTTACTGAGTTAAATCTTACTTTGTTACAGTGGCAATCCTCTGTGGCAATGGAGGGCAGCAAAGTGCATGGCACACCCAGCTTTCTTCAGCAGAGAAAAATGCTGGCTCAAGAAGAATTCCTGGGGGAATTCTGTTACATTCCTTGCATAATGCTCATCCTGCATGTGTAAGAAATTGATCTTTTAGTGTGGCAGTGTGTACACTTTGGAACTCCCTACCTATTGACATGAGGCAGGTGCCTTCACCTTCAGCGCCTGCTAAAAACATTTTTTGCTTAGACAAGCCTTTCCAGACATGCAAAACACTGACATATGTCTCATTCTGTTTTGCAGCTTATCGTTGGTTTTTAATTATTTTTGGATGTTTTGAACAGTTGTTTTTAACTGTGTTTCTTTTGCCAATGATTTCCTTCCCTCTCACCTACCTCCCTGGGTGACCATGAGGATGAAAGAGGGGCACAGGCAACAGGTGTGATGGACCCCAGTCTCCTTGGAGAATGAGTGGGATAAAATGCAACAATAATCAAGCACTATCTAATAGCATTGCTTAACCTGGATATTAAACTAGGGACATTGTTTATTTATTAAATATTTTAGTAAACAGAATAAATAAATAACCTTCCCCCAATACAGGATTCCCCAAAAATTACATACAGGAAACTGATGATGCTGATTAATTGATGCCAGAGGCACAAAATAAACACATTACAAATGTATTATCTATATCACCTCATGCTTTTCATATTCCTGAGGCAGATATTTATAGGGGTCTTTGCATATTGTCATTAGCTACATTAGTTTTTTCCTAAAGTATCTCCTAAAGTCTGTTTTGTTAACTGTGTTGTTTTCTGATCCATGTATATGATGCACTTTTTCTATGCCAATAAAGGAGATTGGTTGAATGATTGAAATCAAATTCCAACTACTTTTATGCCAAGCGAATAAGTCTCGATCTTCCGAGGATTACCATCTCTGAACAGCTGATTACTGTGCAGCAATCAACAAATAAAATATTAATTCTTACATTTAATATTATGGTTTACTCCATCACATAACAATAAGAAAAACAATCCTGGGGGCTAAGGCAATATGTTTTCCTGTTATCTTAACAAGTTTTTGGTAGATCTTGTAGACTGCTATCATCACTATTAGGTTAAATACTGTTATTTTGAACAGCATTAATGAATATGCATTGGGAATGATAAAGCTGGCCAAGGAAGAAGGTGAAACTTTGCAGTTTCAGTCTAACCTCATCACCTGCCCTTGAAATGCCCCATTTTGGAGGGGGTATGCTGGCTTCCACTAATGTGGATATCAGCAGCAATAGGTTTCACCCACCTGTGCTTTTGGTGGCAGCAGAGCCTAGCATAGCTGGGGAGAAGAATGACTCCACCTCATGCAAACTTCCTCCAGTGTGACAGAACATGAGGTTTGGGTAGCTGTGTTCCTATTAGAGACATGTCTTCAGGATTGCCACCTATGTATTACGAATAAAAGGGAAACCCCCAAAAACTTGCATATTCATAGACACTGAAAAAGCCTTTGACAGATTGGAATGTTCCTCTTTCTTTTATCTACAAAAGTTTAAGGGGTAAAAGGTTTTTGTAAACTGCCCTTAGGAAGCTTTGCTAAAGGGTGATAAGCAAATCGTTGGAAGAATGAAATAAAAGTGTTTTTGTAAATATATAACTGAATTTTACAATAACTTCAGTGGTCATTTAAAGTTTTTGTTTTGCTTTTAAGTTAGCAGAATTTGCACTTGGCAGATGTACAAACCAAGACCGTCCATTATTCTCTTAAATCATTTTTCTTATATTCATACTTTCATAGAGACATCCCCAAGTGCAATTAGGGATAATCCCAACATGAAATGGACTGAATACAGCTATGAAGTTATTTTCTTTTATATGGCTATATTATATTGGTATAATTATACCCTACATAATTCTAGGGTCAATCCTGGGATCACTGGGAAACATTTTTTTTGTTGCATTGACACCTTTCAATTTCCGACTTTTACCGATATGTTATATTTACACAGGGGATAAATGGACACTGACATGTTGATCTACCCTAACAACATGGTAATTATTGTTTAGCAAACTTAATTTTTCTTTATTTTTATAGTTTTGTAACCTAAATATTTGTATTTTTCAGATCAGACCATGGCTTCTTCAAGTAGACAAAAATGTGTAAACAAGCCTGATGCCTTTTGTTATGCTATTTTTGTCTGGTCAATACGAAGGGTATGAGCAAGAAAAACCAATATTCTGTCACCTATCCCAGTATTCCTTCAGCAATTAACCTATCCCACACTCTGAGGAACTCCCAATTCCAGTTTTTAAGGGGTTTGTCACTTCTGAAGATGAAGGAAGTGAACATGGTGAGGAGCACAACTGGATCATCTGTGTGGATCTCAAAATGGTCAACTTCTTGCTTGGACAACAGAAAGGCTTTACCGAGTACCTGAATAACAACAGCTTGTAGATACCACTGGGAAACAAAAACATCAGTCACTTGTGTGATCCTTGGGTTCTCACCAAACCATGGGAACCCCAAAAGGCATACTTTTCCGTTTTCCTTTTGTTTTCCTTTTGTCCAGTCTCTAAGCATTTCCTCACAATTGTGACAAACAATATGCAGAGACCATTTCTTGTCTTGGTTGCCCAGGAGAATTTCAAAATAGCTTTTATAGGCATGCCTCACAAACACTGTTATATTGTGTCTTTGACGAGGAAGTGCGTAGCAGCCACATACATAACATAGACAATATAAAGCAGGGATGGGAAACTTGTGGCTCTCCAGAACTACAATTCCCATCAGCCCAGCCAGCATAGCCAATGCTCTAAGATGATAGGTGTTGTAGTCCAGCAGCATCTGGAGGACCACAGCTTCTCTATCCCTGGTCCAGACCTAATCAATCCCTGAACTGTTTCACTGGTAAACAGTTGTTGGCATTGCTCAAAACAGAAATGATTAAATATGTATCTTTGTATGGATTGCAAAATATATATTTTGGTGCATTTTTCTTAACTGAAAACTTGCAGAAGTACACAATCAGAAATATAGTGGGCTGGTTTGCTTAAAAATGCAGACCAAATCAAATCCTTAAATATAGGAACACAAGAAACGAACCTTAATCCAAGTCTAACTGGTGATTTATCTGGTTGAGTATTGTCTACACTGACTGGCAGAAGCTCTCTGGAGTTTCAGATGGGGACATTCCGAGCCCTAGCTGAAGATGCTGGGGACATTCTGCATGCAAAGCAGATGTTCTACCATTGAGCTGGCATACCTAAGATCAAACCATGCAGCCCCCCCCCAACAGAAATATTTCTACAACATATACAGAATGAAAGTACTATTGCAATTTTAATTCTACACACACACACACACACACACACACACACACACACCACAAACATAATCAAAATTGTATTAACCACCTCCAGCTCTATGAATCTTGACAATTCATTGTCTCAGAATCTGGGCAGAACTGACGTCTGTCAACAACAATTGCCTCCCCTTCTTTCAGCAAGAGAGAACCGACCCCACTTCTATGCACTCGTATTAAGAAGAAGAAGAAAATAAATCTGTATCCTCCTTTTAATATGTTTATCATCTCCTCTCCCCCCCCTTTTTGTGCCAGCGAGCTCAGAGATTGAGTCGCTGAACCCGTCTTTTCCAAGCGTGTCAATGCAATGCTCACTGTACATCTAAGTCTTATCCTCTGTTTCATTCTGACTGCCCCTTTGTTCTCTTTTCTACCGCTATGGTTTCAAATATCTTTTGACAGCAAATTTAAAGCAACTGCAGTTCCTTTACTGTAAGAGGATGGGGGGGGGGAGAGCCATTATTAACAGAGTTGTCAATAAACAATACCAACTTTGTAAGGCTGACTAGTTTTACAGGGTGGGGCATGGGGAAAGAAAATCAATAATTAGTGGTACGTCTGAGTGCTAGTAAAATATATATTTCCGACTATATCTTAAGAGCAACCAGAAAGCAAAGCACTTTAAATTGCATTTCAGACACTAATGCAGGCAGCTAATCCTATTTACATTCATATTAGTCCTGAGTATCTTTCTGGGGCCCCTTAAGATTTTCACATTTGTATGCTTGCATGAGTTGCAGAGCTTTTTACATGATATCAGGACTTTTGTAATTTAAATCTATAAAAAGCAATTGCTTTTAAATATACTTCCCAATGGTGGATGAAAAAAGAAGCCCTAAACTTATTGGAGAGCTCTACACATCACTAAACATGAGCGCCAAAAGTCTAGGCTGTGTGCACTGTGAGAAATTAATCTTCTACTGTATTAGCAAAACAGAGAGATCCAGAGGTTGGAAGGCGACAAGCTCTGAAATGTCCACATTGGATTTCTTCCCCACATCCGATAACTGGAAAATGTGTTTGTGGAAGGGCTGGTAGTTGGCTTTTTTTGTTAGCTTGCAATTTAGAAATTTAAACCATTATCATAATTATCTTAATCTATAAGAAGAGTTCCACTTGATCATACCTAAGGCTCACCTGCTCAGCGATAGCCCATTGGGATTGGTAGGGTGAGAGGCAGGGAGCCCAACAGTAGGGGGCGTCAGAGGCAATACAGGCATAGCCAACTAATTCTCGGTTCCCCCACCCCCTGCACAATCTCCTCCCTGCTGAGTTATACATGGGCAACCTGAGACTAAGGAGGAGGAAGAGGCTAATAGGCAGGAACAAATCCAAGACTGGCTGTAAGAACAAAGGCAGGAAGGTAGGAGCAGCCTCAGGTTGGTGAGGCAGTGCCCCATTCACCCAAATTGTTCAGACTCTACTGCATGGTGCTCTCACAGTGACAACCAGATACCCATGCAAAGCCCACCAAAGCAAGGCTTTAAGGAAATGTCTCCCTAGCACAACCATTCAGAGGTAAACTGCCTCTGAGCAAGAAGGCTCCATTTAATCCTAATGACTAATAGGCATGGATAGACATCTCCACTGCTCCATGAATTTATTTAATCCCCATTGAAAGCTATCCGAAGCACTGACCAGTGCTGTGAATGGAGATACCCAGTAAAATGATGCCTTCTGATTGGAATCTAGACCTGTTAACCACAAAAAGCACTCTCCCTTCTCGTTCTCCTTATATGCCATGTTTGGGGAAAAATACTTTGGTTTTGGAAGACATATCACCTCTAGCATCTGTTAAACACCTGGATTTCTGGAGCTTCCTGAAACACTTTGGAGACCCCCACTTTTTGTTCAGAGTGCTTTGAAGGGATCCAGCTTTGGCTTGGGGAATCCCCAAATCTGTCTGACCCCACTTCATTTCTTGATTTCATCTAGACATTTTGCATACGCCTGTCAGAAACTTCACTTTAATACCAAACATGCATGCAGAAGAAAATGGAGATGCAAAAATAACCATGTCAACAAAAGGTTCACATTGTATACACATACAGTCCCCATTGAATTGAAGAGGGCTTTCTCCCAGGTAATTGTGTATAAGATTGCAGCCTTAAGAGGTGACTAACCTAAGTGATCTTGAACATGGCGTCCAATTTCTGATGACATTTTGAGGCAGAAGCACGCACATAAGAAATATTTGCTGTTACTGTGTTCCAGAATCACCTGTGTGGAACTAGGATTTTTAATTCTCTCTCTGCTGATAATATTCTTGCTATTCACATCAACCAGTGGCTGTTATATTTCATCCATGTGTTTTCCATTAAAAATATCAAATACAACTGTCTTTTCTTTTTTAAAAGAATTGCTAACAGCAACCACCTTGATCAAGGCCAGATGTGAATACCTAAAACCATAGGTAGACTTTGTACATTTTGCTCAGCTGCTGACACAGTGCGGCAGCAATGCCTTTTCGGAAGGGAAAAAAAGAAAGAATATCAGCTCAGCTGCAGGTCCTTGAGAAGATCTCCACTGAACATCAGTGGCTCATGTTATTTTGTGCCCCCTTTTCTTACTCCACTTGATCACCATTCCAGGGAGAAACTCTCTTGTTATCAAGGTCTATAACAGTTTACCTTTGTGCAGGCACCTCTCGTACCAAGTAGCTCACGGGTTGTTTCAACATGACCTCCTTTCTATACCGTAGGAAATCACTTGGCAGGGGAGGAGGAGGAGAAGCAGGGGGAGAGAAAATCTTTTATTTTTAAGCCTCCTGCCATTTTCGACACATAGATCCTTGGAAGCTCAGAACATTTATGCAATTCCCAAGCTGTCCAATAGGATCAAGCAGGATTGATTGGCCTCCTTTGAAATTAGCAAGGAGTACAGTAACTTCCTTGTTGGTTAACCCTGTAAAACACACACACACACACACAGCGACTTTGGGAAGCAGGGGTAAGTGATAATAAGCCAGTCACAATAGATGGCCACATTATCTGAAAGAACAACACATTATTTTGGGTGCACATTCATGAACAGTTAAAGGGTTGTGCACCTTTATTTATTTTCCCCCAAACGGTTATTTGAATACAAAGTCGGTAGCAAACTTAGCATCCCCAACTTTAGTTTAAAAGAACTATATAAGACTCTGAAATGAATGTATAAATAACATGCAACTGTCTAGACAGTATAGGTCACTTACAAAGAGACTGGGTCAGGCAAAAATTGTCCATCAGCCAGACAACCATAACTGATTCTGATGCTAAGTAACGGTTTAGATATTCAGTATTCTATATATGCGAAAGGCTTCACTGAGCATTGGATTTTTCCAACCTGGCTAACCCTTCTACTTAAAACATATCTTTATGCAGCCTTAGGAAAATGCATGTGCTATTTAAACATTAAAATTAATGCCAAAGGAGGGGGGAGGGCAGAAATGCTCTTTTAACAAGGGACTTGAACCAAGCTGTGTAATTGGCTTTTGGTCAAGCAAAAAATAACAATTGTATCCCACCCTAGACAAATAACCTCACGTTACAACATTGGCAGAATCTTAAAGATGAGTGGGTATTTAACACCTTTCAGTCTAGCATATACAGCAACAACAAAATCCCACCAATTCTTTAAAAAAATGACATTTATGCCAGTATGCATGTGTGTGCGCTTCTTTCCAATTTCTCCATAGTTTTTAGGGCACAGTGCCTTCTATTTCAGGATCTGCTAATATCTGGCTGCCCTCAGAAAGGTCTCAGCCACATATTATTAGCATTAGGAGCAGTTCCTTTGACTGTTGTATGAAGTTATGGGAAGAAAGAAACTTTAAAATAATTCTGAATCAACAGACTGTGCATGCACCACAATCATTAGTTGATGTCGGTTTTTAATAGTTTTAGTATTTTAACTGATGCAAACCACTTTGATAAATGACATAACAGTATACGGTACATTAATCATTGTTGAGGTGTTTGGAACTAACCTACCCCACTTTATTCAGTTAGAGCATTTTTGTGCCCAGCTCTTCAGCCAGAAAGTTCCCAGGGTGGCTTATAAGACTTAAAGGGGGCAACATAAAAGGGGGAAAGGGACAGGGGTGGCAGAGGGAGGAAAGCAAGCTCTGGCACCAATTCTTAAGGTAGTTTTTATAATGAGCAAAGGGATATGATGCCTGTTGAGAACCAGGAGTGTAAAAATACCACCCTGTCCACCCATAAACAGAGGGGCAGGTTTGTTGATGCATCTTGCCATCCCTGCTTCCGCCATCTTTGCATGACCACATGGACATGTGCAGGTCAGCCACATGGATCCAACACACTCAAAATCCAACATGCACTGGCCAAAATTATAAAGCTGAACTCACAGATGAAAAATAAAAACTGGCTGCATGATTTTGGCTTATATGAATTGGATTTTGCACACACTGGCTGCATGTGAATCCCATGTATCTATTCCATGTATTTCTTCTATTATTTGTTTTCTTACATTTGGAGTCCACCTTTCTTCCATCGTGCAACCCAAGGCAATATCCATGTGGTTCTCAGGCAATCTCTCATCCCAGGCACAGACCAGGCCCAACTTCCCCAAGGTGGTGGCCTCATGGCGTGTGCAAAGATGAGTGGGCAGGTGGGTTGGGTGCTCATGGACTTGCACACAATGAGCTGGGTTGGGTGAGGGTTATCTTCTGATCTGTCCCCAAACATTCCATTATTAACTATGTTCTTCAGTCTGCTTCACACAGTACATAATTCTCACATATACATCTAAAGTGTGCAAGGCATGCTGAAAATATGTAAACTGTTTATGTAACAAATATTTGTGAAGACAACAGTGAGTTTGTTTTTTAAAGTCTAATTAGTACAAGCAGCCTGTGATCAAACTGTTTTTTTGATCCTGGTTTTCCACTAACTACAGTTTAAACAAGCTACAGTTACCCAAGTTTGGATGTAATTTGCCAGAGGAACCTATGGTTTCCTGTTATGTCTGAGACCGGCATCTATTTCTATTCTTGCCCCCTTCTTGAAAACCACTCCTTGATACCTGCTCTGGTAGCTTATCAGCACAGTTTCGGCCAATCTTCAATAGACTTTGAAGGTAGATTTCAATAGACCTAGGAAGAGAACAGATGAACTTTGGATCTAGACTGCTGATGGTGCATGTAGAATCATAAAATCGTAGAGCTGGAAGGGACCATGAGGGTAATCTAGTCCAACTGCCTACAATGCACAGATGTTTTCCCCATGTGGGGCTTGAACTCACAGCTCTGAGATTAAGAGTCTCATGCTATCCCAGGTCCAATGTGGTGAAAGGTGATGTAATCTCAAGCTTAATGCACTCAATAATTGGTCCTCATTTGAACTGATTCTATGGAGCAAGAATGGACATCATATTGAAAATGTGGGAGGGGTGAGGAGGGAACCACTTCCACTATAAAACATAGATCTTAAATCTGCTTTACCAGCTCTAAGTAAAAAGCATTATATTTGCTCCTTCCTATTAAATTTTCATAAACACTCTGATAGAAATTCCATTTTTGGAGAAGAGAAATGGATCATTACTATGCAGATAGCCATCTGCTTTCATTTTCACATAGGTGCCATTATTATTTCATCACTCCCCCCCCCCCCCCCGCGCTTTTTCTGCTAAATCCACTGTTCATCCAGCTACATTAACAGACTTGAAATATGCAACCATCCCACAATAGGACTGATATTGCTTCAACAATGCCACTTTGGTGGAAGGAGCAAGGTGGTCATTAAATGCTGCTCACTGAGAGCTTTAAGTAGTATATAAACCCAAACTTGGGAGTTGGGTTGGTTACCTTTTGGACTCTTTCAATAACTGATATTCTGAAAGTGATTGTGTGCGTGCGCACATGCACTAGGGCTGCCGCCCCGTGCACATTGCTCACAAACCTCGCCAACTCACCTCCCTTTATAACTTACTCAAGCCCCACCATCCCTTCATACACAGGCCCTCTGTGTCTTCCCAGCGCTGCTCCCCTCCTTTGCCCTTGATCTGAAAAAAGTTCTCCAACCACAATTCCATGCATAGATACTGCAATCCTAGGCAAGTCTGCTCATAAGCAAGTCCCTCTGCTGGAATGTTTAGCATTGTAGCTGCAAGATAATCATGAAGGAGACTATGGGGTCTCACAGCTATGTGTGGAGATATGTGTCTGAAAGGGACCACAGGTAAAACAGTATCCAGAAAGCCAAGTCTTTCAGTCTCCAAACTTTCCCTTGCATAATATTTTCTGAAGACGATGAGGTCAGTGTATGGATACATATCTAGTACTAGTAATCCCTCAATTATTTCTGAAACAGCTGTTCTTCCCAGGATATGCCTCGGGATATCCCCGGAACAGCTGGCACCACATCCCAACTCCTCCTCTGGCTGGAAATGTAGGCACCCACTTTCAAATGTTGGTCTATCAAAGGAAGTGCCTCAGACTAATTTGTCTGCAGTGCCTCTTATGATAAAGGAACGTTGACCCCATTTGGTTATCAATTCAAGTGGCAAGCTGGAGTGCCTTCCCACCAGTAAATTTACTTGTGTAAGAATGCAAGCCTGCCACTTCAGAGACAGCAAAGCTGGGACGGCTCAATGAACCTGCAAGAAAGCTTTCCAAGGGAAACAACATAAAAACATTAAAAAGAACCAGCTGGATGAGGCCAATGGCCCATCTAGTCCTGCATCCTGTTTTCACAGTGGCCAACCAGATGCCTGTGGGAAACCCTCAGCAGGATTCGAGCACAAGAGCACTCAACCCTCCTGCGGTTTCCAGCAACTGGTATTTAGAAGTATTTCTGTGGAGGCAGAGCATAGCCATCCTGGTTAGTAGCCATCAATAGCCCTCTCTTCCATGAATTTGCCTAACCCTCTTCTAAAGCTATCTAGGTTGATATCCATTGCTGCCTGTTGTAGGAGTGAGTCCCATAGTTTAACCATGCACTGGAGCCACTGATCAACAGGAAAAGCTTCAGATTTGCCCACCATTGCTTTTCTCCATGTCATTGGACTACAAACGGGCAACAAGGGCAGAAGACCCAAATATGAGACAATAAAGCAAAGCAAAACAGAAAAGAACTACAGAAATCCCTCCAAGGCAGCTATTTATATGATCACTTCCAAACAGAGCTGGATTGCAGCTGAGCTGATATTTCACAGAAGAAAATTGTCTCTCCCCGTCCCTGCAACACATACACACACACACACACACACACACACAGAAATTTTGCAAAATACTCTCCAGAATTTTTCCATATGTTGGCTAGTGGTCATCATTATTTCAGCACCATGTCTGGCCATGACTGATAATGACAATGATTAAATTAATTACCCACCGTTCACCAGCAGGTCCCAGAGTGGATTACAGCAATTTGAAATTCAGTAATAAAGACAATTAAAGCAGATTACAATATGGGAAAAGGTGAGTCTTGAAAACACACATCACATTTCTCAAAGGCCAGGGTAAAGTGGCCTGTACAATCAAAAGTTGTACAGTGAAGGTGCCAGGCAGAACTCTATGGGGAGAAAATTCCATAGCTTAGAAAATGGCCTCTCCGAATCCCCAACCCCAAATGCTTCTGAAACTGCAGAGTGCTGAGGGGAACTACCAAGAGGGCCCCCTCTGCTGAACTTAACACCTGAGAGGGTCCATAGGGAAGGAGGGTCCATAGAGAAGTAGGCTGCCTTTCAGATATTCAGGGCCTAAGTCATCTAGGGCTTTAAAGACACAAACTGGCAACCTTTGCAGCTTTATGGGGCTATATGAGTTCTAAAAGCAGGCCAGTGCATTTTGGACCAGTTGAAGTTTCTGAGTCATCATCAAAGCCAGTCCCAAATAGGTGCATGGCAATAACCATGCACTGTAGAAATTACTAGAGCATGCAGAGATGGTCAAGCCATCTCTGACAGTGTTATATTTAAATTCATTTTCTGTTTGAAAGGGTGTCCAGCCCTTTAAAGATAAAGAACCATCAGAAGCAGCCTTGAAGTTGTCCATCAACAGTGAGCAACTGCACAGCAGACTGAATAGGCATATAGGTCACCTGGTCACAGTTTCCCCCCACAATGGTGTGGTGCATTGTAGCTAGAGATGGTAAAAGGCTAGCTTCCTTAGGAGGAATAACTGCTGGCAGCTGTGGAACAGGGTCAGGTAGGCATCTCACCTCCTCCACTGGAGTTCTGCAGCTGCTCCTGCCTCCAAGGTTAAGGTGTCAGGTCTCCAATTCCTATTTAGTCCTACTACTAGGGCATTTTCAGTCCAGCTCATTGCCTGGTAGTAAGGGTCCGATGGAAATGGACACGATGAAATACACTAGATTGCCCTTCCCTATATCTTTCCCCAGAAGCAACTGGCCTTATGTGCAATATATACATTTAACACCACAAATAACAACCTGATCTCTTATAGAGGAAGTGAGAGAGTGGTAAAAGAGTCTGTCTCCATTTTTCAGGCCACTGATGTTTACAGTCTAGTGGTGGCAGATCAAGAGGGTTCTCCCGCAAAGCCTTCTTTATATATACTCCATTCTTAAAGGCAGATTCATAACCATGGCGAGCAATGAAATCTTCCTCTCCCAACCGAGCCTCGTGAAGAAATATTAAATCAAGGCTTGATAAATGATCTTGACAGTCGGATTTAATACTTTACTCTCAATCTGTCTTTTGAACAGTTATGTAAGTGTTAACATATTTCCCCCCTTCTTCCTAGCTCAAGCACATGGGGGTTTGGCGGGCAGAGTTGCCCCCTGAATTGCCTGCATTTTCACAGCAAAACCAACACTGCATCCTAATTGGTGATGTGAAGAGTTTACGCGACCGATTTAATGACCCTTGGGATGTTTCGGAAAAGGCGGGAGTACTTCATCCTACCCCCCCCCCCCCCGAACGTGCCATCCTGACAGTGGGAACTTTGGAATGTGTGCTAGCTGAAATTCAATCTGCAGTTGCAGTTATTTGAATAAACCTCTCAAACATTCACAGACACTAAGCACAGCTGAAGCAAATCCACAGTTAAGTTTGCATAAATGCCCAAGGGGACTTTCTTACCATATTCATGCCAGCTTTCCCCCTCTCTCTTTCTCACTTGGCTTCCACTTACCCAGTGTTATGTGATCGTCACAGTAATTATGGATGCCTTAGGAATACTGGTGGAGTTAGATGAGAATGATATGCCATAATGATAGCTGTTTTGCCAAATTTCTAGGGAAATGTTCCTTGGGCTCTTGGATCCACTGCTTCCATCTATTTGCTTATGAATTTCTGATGGAAAGGCAAAATTACTAATATATATACTATAGATATATAGTTATATAATGATACAGAACTGCTTGCGAGATTTATTTTCCATTTATTTCTTTTCATTCTTGAATCGCTTCCCATGGAACATCCTAAAGCAATTAACAATGATACATCAATAGAAACATCAACAGTAAAAAGAAAAGAAAAATCTATACACAACTTCAAATTTGTTTGAGTCTAGAAGAGAAACGCATTTTGCTAAAAAGTTGACCATTTTGTTATTGCAATCATTGGTGTCAAGCAAGGCATTAAAAGCCATACTTAGCTAAAAGTGAAATGACAAACAAATGGAGTTCCATCAGCCATAAAACATCATGCAAGGGACAGCGTCAGAAAACCTAAATGAATTAGGGGAAGAATCATTGAGGGGGAAAGTATGCAGAGAGGCAGAATAATCATGAAAATTAGATGGAGGTGGGGTCCAACAGAAGAGCAGAAGGAGCCAGTTTGATGTTGTGGTTAGAGGTACTGGGACCATAATGAAAGTATGTGTTATGTACTGAAGTTCTCACCCTGGGCCAGCAGGAGGATACTCTAGATAGTTATGCAAATGAAGGATCGAAAGTGACGTTCAGTGATTGGATGGATACTGTAGATAGTTATGCAAATGAAGGATCGAAAGTGACATTCAGTGATTGGATAGTTTTAGAAAGTTGTTACAGTAACGTGGTACTGGAGCTCTATATAAGCAGGCTGACTGAGCCCTTCAGTTCAGTTCAGTTCAGTTCAGTTCTGTCCTGGCCTGTGAATAAACAAGAGCTGTTTGAAGAATCGCTGTGTCGTCTGATATATTCACCCACAACTTAACAGTATGGGCGCTCCAGACTCTTGGGTCAGACCAGAGCCATGTTTTCAGAGATTGGGTGGAGAGACAATGAAAATCCAGACAGAAAGGTTGTTGAGCTTTTTTGGCATATTCGCAAAAAATAAGAAGTTTTTGAGCTTTTTTTGAGGGAAATCACCCAAAACACTGCTGACATGGGTATCCATACTTTGGGATATTAGCAATTTCAGCCTGGACACTGCTTCTGATGGCAGTGTTTTGGGATGTCTAGGAAATTCCAGACATAAGGCAACCTGGTAAGAGTGTTGGCGCAGGGCCTGAGAGAGACCAGGCTTCAAACCCCCACTCAGCTTCACTTTCCTCACAGGATTGTTGTGAGGATTAAATGGGGAGCGGGGGATCATGCACACCCTCCTGACTTCTTGAGGAAAGATGGGTCTTCATCATCACCATCTTCAGTCCTAATATACAGAAGACAGTGCTATATATGAAAGAACCTCCTATCTAAAGAGCTGTCCAAGCGTAGTAAAACCAGAAAAGGCAGATATCCAGGGGCTTCAAAGTTGCCTATGAACAATTAACAGAAAAACAGTTGACTGAACTCTCCCCACTGTAAAGAAATAAAAACATAAGATGGGGATCAGGCCAATGACCCATCTAGCCCAGCATCCTGTTCTCATGATGGCTCACCAGATGCCTGTGAGATGCCTGCAAGCTAGACTTGAGTACAGAAACACTCTCCCTATCTGTGACTCCCAGCAACTGGTACTGAGAGGCATAATGCCTCTGACAGTGGAGGTGGAACATAGCCATCATGAGTAAGCAAAGCTTATATGGCTTAGGCCCAGGTTATCTGAAGGACTGCATTCTCCCATAGGAACCTTCTCAGGCTTTTCAGGCTCTAAGATTTTTGGAGGAGGCCATTCTCTCAGTCACGCCAGCCTCACAGCTATGTTTGGTGGAAACACAAGAGAGGGACTTCTTGGTGTTCCCAGACTGGAACTCCATCCCTAGAAAATCTAGACTGGATCCCTACTGGTGCTTCTGCCAGCAGGTGGAGAATCTTTTATTCTGACAGACTTTTGGGCACTACCTTTTTTTTTAAGGAAAGGGTTTTCACAGTGCTGTGTTGTTTTTATGCTGTGCATTTTAACAGATTTGTTTTGATATTGTTTTAATTCTATTAGAGTTTCATTCCTTTTAAATTATTGCCTTTTATGTGTGTTTAGATTTTTGTATTTTACCTGTGTTTTAATTTGTGTGAGCCGCCTTGAGCCCTGGACTGGGAAATAGGCGGCATATTATTAATAGCAGTAACAAATCAGCCTTTTCTAATCTGCAGCTCTCCCATCATCCCTGACCGCTGGGAATTCTGGCTGAGGCTGATAGGAGACGCAGTCCAAAAGATGCACAGGGGAAAGACCGTGCTAGATAAATTGCAGTAGGCACAGTACTTCACACAAGTTAATCTCATTTACCCTGTGCTGACTCAAAACTCCTGTGAGGTAGCTTCATTTAGAAACATCAGCATGCCTGAGGGCACCTGGTGAGTTTCACGGCTGAGTGGGGATTTGGATCTGAGCCTCACAAGTCTCAACTGCCCTGCCATGACTCTACCAAAGTCAACAGAATCCTTTCCATTAAATAATCATCTCTTAAAGTTGAATGGCCAATTTTATCTTTTTCAGGGGATACTATGTCAAGCGATGATATCGGATTCTAGGACAAATGTGAGCACACTCGCTTTGAATTTGTTCCTTACATCTGTTGCCTGCTCCCAGCCAACATTTCCCGTGGTTTTCATTACCTTCTCTTCCACCGGTATAAGTTTTCCTTTGATATATCCCCCCCACTCCAATAACCATTTCCGCTTCTCCTATCTCTTAATCATTGTTCCCCTACATAGAGTGGAGCAAATGTTGAATATACACCAGTCTGTCTGTGATCATAACATGAGTACTGAGTTTAGCATCTGGAGGAGCTCAGTTTTCATTCATTTATATTTAAAAAACAAACTAAGTTGCTAGACCTTATTACTATGGTGTGGACAGACTTGGTGAAATCTTGGCATCTAGTAAAAGGGATAAGCCGGACTCTATGGAGACAGAGGATGGGCAGTGGTGCAACTAAGTACTTTTTAAAATCTGGATTTAATCGCCTTATTTGTGTGGGTCTTTAGATAGTAATCTGTATTATTTCACTAGCTTAAAAATGTTAAAAGGCAGCCTGGCTGCATTTGGGGGCTTTCCTGCTCCTTCTGTTGACTGAGACCCTGGACCTCTGCCCAAGAGTTCTGCTCTGATGGCACCACTGAATTTGTTGTTGTTGTTGTTTAGTCGTTTAGTCATGTCCGACTCTTCGTGACCCCATGGACTAGAGCACACCAGGCACTTCTGTCTTCCACTGCCTCCAGCAGTTTGGTCAAACTCATGCTGGTAGCTTCAAGAACACTATCCAACCATTGCATCCTCTGTCGTCCCCTTCTCCTTGTGCCCTCCATCTTTCCCAACATCAGGGTCTTTTCCAGGGAGTCTTCTCTTCTCATGAGGTGGCCAAAGTATTGGAGCCTCAGCTTCATGATCTGTCCTTCCAGTGAGCACTCAGGGCTGATTTCCTTAAGAATGGATTGGTTTGATCTTCTTGCAGTCCATGGGACTCTCAAGAGTCTCCTCCAACACCATAATTCAAAAGCATCAATTCTTTGGCGATCAGCCTTCTTTATGGTCCAGCTTTCACTGCCATACATCACTACTGGGCACCACTGAATATATAGGGTTAAATGCTCTAGGTTGCTCTAGCCTGATGAAAGCAGCCACCAAAAACCTGATCAATTTAATTGTGATGTTTGGCTAGGACTTCACAAACATGGGAGATCATGCAGCGCCAGGTAAGTGACAACACTTTTCTAGAGTGGTTGCAAAGAGCATGGAGCTTGATAAAGTTCTTAACGCATAGCTAGCAAAAGCAAAGTACATTACTAAGGACCCATCTGCACTGTGCATCCAAAGCAGCATCATACCACTTTCAACAGTCAAGGTTTCCCCCCAAGAATTTTGGGTGCTGTAGTTCATTAAGAGTGCTGAGAGTGGTTAGGAGGCCCCTATTTCCCTCACTGGGCTAAAATTCCCAGAGTTCCCTGGGAAGGTGGATTATTGTTAAACTGCTTTGGGGATTGTATGTCTCTGCAAAGCATCTCACCAGTGGTCTACACCCTGGAGCCTCCCCAGCTGCCCATCCTTCAGCTAAGGAGAAGACCTCATGAGCTAACTCCTTCCAGATCAGGAATTGTGGACAGCCAGGGAGGCTGCAAACTGCAGAGAAATGTTTAATGGAAACAGAAAGGCACACACACACTCCATCCTCATTCCCTTTATCAGCTAAGCTCAAAACCCTGCAGTAGGGATGGTTGAATCTGTCAATTTCAGGTTCTCTCAGTTCCGAATCTTAAAATTAAATTCCACAATTCCACATAAATTTACTTTTAATAAATAAATAAATAAATACTCATGAAAATTAATCAGCATCTTAGTGTAAATATATCCTAGTGCACAAGTTTTTGTATGCAGGTTTTTTTTACCTAATATACACATTTTTGCAAAATTCGTTTCCCAATACACTGCGCTAGCAGGCACACTTTTTTGCACACTTTACCCTAATCTATGCATTTGGTACAGATCATTTGGCTAGAGAACTTCATGGCAAAAATCTAGAGAAGTCTGAACTTCCAAAGATGGCCTGTGTTTCAGTTTACGTAGTACCTAAGATAGTGCCAGTTAGGTATGTTCTCCCTTAAATGCAAACTGGATCAAATTTCTCCACGGGCATGCACACCAAAACTCTGAAGAAATTCCAAAGTGCCCTGAGAATGGGGGGGGGGGATGGGAAGCCTACTTTGCAGGGGAAGATAACTTTCAAAAGTAAATGTAAAAGAGGGAGGGCAGATTTCAGCAGAGCACTAATTTCTAGCAGAGGCGTTGATCGATTTGGCTCGTTCTTTTGCCCCCAAATATGAAATGCCCCAAGAATTTCTTTGCTGAAGTGGAAAGCGGCATCAGCAACTTTGTAGTTATTGCTAAATCTTGACTTGCAGCCATTTCAGAGTCAGTTTGCTTCTCTTCTAAGACAGCATTTCCAAAACTTCACAATAAATGACAAAGCAACGTGCAAAGAATGAAGGAGAGATGAAGGTGGGGGTTTTTATTATTATTTTTAGAAAAATTGTTCCCCGAACCAAGTAGGTATCTGTAACAGCAGGTTTAATTTAAAGTGAATATCGCTTTCCTGGCTTTAAGCAACTTCAAAGCAAACGTCCTAATGCCTCTCATTTTGTATGTCTGTTTTACATCAGTCACAATTTTGTATCACCATTTCACTTCTGCCCGATACATATCATAAATTTTTGTAACTGGAAAGCACACTTAGTATATGGATTAAATTAAGAATGGTTTTCAAAGGGAAAAAAAGAACGACGAAAGATAGTGGGCATTTACATTATTAACTTGCCTCCCCCCTCCCCTTGCATCTGATGATGTGTTGTTAAGGGCATGTTAAAACATTGTAGGATAATCCACGCCCCATATATCAATAAGATTTTTTTTTAAGGGAGGGGGACCTCCAGTGGAATTCGAAATCAGGTTTTGAAAAAGCTCAGTGTAAGATAAGCAAAAGACAGTGGACAGCAGGAAGCCTGCCTCAGTTGCTGAGCATCCTTGCAGAGTCAGGTCAGGATCAACTGTAGGTGAGGTGGCTTTCACAACAGGTACTTACTATAGATTTTTCCAAACAATCTTCAAAGGCAGCCCCATGAATAACACACTGCAGTAATCTAAGTTGGAGGTTACCAAAACATAGACAACAGAAGTTAAGTTATTCTGGTCCAGATAGGGGTGCAGCTGGGCCACCAGCCAAAGTTGTGTGGGAATGTTCAGGGAGGCAGGAGAGGATCCTTCCCAACTTGTGTTAACAATTTCTACAATTTAGCAGAGTAACATTCCCCTTTTTAAACTTGTACAGTGGTACCTCGGGTTAAGAACTTAATTCATTCCAGAGGTCCATTCTTAACCTGAGGTACCACTTTAGCTAATGGGGCCTCCCACCACTGCCACATGATTTCTGTTCTCATCCTGAAGCAAAGTTCTTAACCTGAGGTACTATTTCTGGGTTAGTGGAGTCTGTAACCTGAAGCGTCTGTAACCTGAAGCATCTGTACCTGAGGTACCACTCTATAGTGGATAATATCTTTGCCAGGCTTGTTTAAGTTTCTGAAATAAGTTCCCTGGTAATTCCCCTTTATTCCCTCATAAAAAGATTAGACATGACACAGTCTTGTATAAAAGTATAAAAGAGTTTACTCACACACATTCTGTTCACAGATGGATCCCTGAAGGCTGACTTAAGTTACAAAAGATATACACGTGGAATCTATCCCATAAGGAGATAGTTCCTTTGTCCTCTCTTGGCTGGAAGCCAACAGAGCATCTCAGGCTAAGGAGATGTTGCTTCTCCGAGGAATTGAGTCAGAGATGGCTGCCTCCCCTGTGCTGTTTTGTTATCTGCATAGGTGAGGTCACGCCCACATCTGGTCACATGTAGAGGAAGTCTGTCCCAGCCCAGGAGGAAACAGGAAGTACCGACTGGCTGGTCCAGACATCCCCTTTTATGTCCACTCTAGGAATGTTGTATTTGACTGCTCTGTGTTTCACATCCCACACACTGCACCACGGAGGCCGCCTAACCATAAGCGACAGAAGTACTCCCAAGCTGCAAACCTGCTCTTTTGGAGGAAGTGTATCCCCATCAAGAGTAGGCCACCTCCCATCCATCGGTTCTAGGAAACTGCCTGCTAACAGTGGCTATGTCTTATCTGCATTGAGCTTCAGATTATTGGCTCTCATCCAGTCCATTACTGAGGCAAGACATCGGTCCAACACAGCCACACCTGCAGATGGTAAGGGAGAAGCAGAACTGTGTGTCATCTGCATATTGCTGACAACATACTCCCAAACTCCAGATAACCCCACTCAGCGATTTCATGTGGATGTTGAACAGCATAAGACCAAGGGATAAGACCAAGCCCTCAGGTACCCCAAACCAAAGGCTCCACGGGGCCAAACAGCACTCCACAAGCATCACCCTCTAGAAACGACCAGCCAAGTAGGACCGAAACCACTGCAAAGTGGTGCCACCCATCCCTAACTTGGAGAGCCGCTCCAGAATACCATGGTTGATGGTACCAGAAGCCACTGAGGGGTGAAGAAGAATTAGCAGGGACAAACTTCCCCTGTCTCTCTCTCTCCACAGAGGTCATCATATAGGGTGACCAAAGCTGTTTATTTTTCAGCCAACAAGGCTGTCAAAGCACCTTACAAAACTCAGTGCTAAGACAGGCCCAGCTCTCAAGCTTACAACCTAAAATGGTATGACACATGAGAAAAATGGAATGTGGTGGGAGAAATCTAAGCTCAGACAAAAGTTCTTAAAGTTACAGTCGCTGTCAGTGGTGTCTCTGGCTGATAAAGAGCAGCTCCTTTGCTGAAACAGTCTCCCCAGTGATCAGATCCAGGAGAAGAACTGCTGGCAGTGCCTAGTTCAGTAGGGTGCTTCTTCCCTCAGGCTATTTAATTTAGTGCTAAACCAAAAATTCCTTCTTTTTAGTCCTCTCTCATTGTCCATCAACTAATTACAAAAGAAACTGATAATAGTAATAGTAGTAGTAGTAGTAGTAGTAATATTTTATTATTATTTGTACCCCAACCATCTGACTGGGTTGCCCCAGCCACTCAAGGTAGCTTCCAGCATATATCAAGACATAGTAAAACATTAAAGCTTAAAAAGCTTTCCTATACAGGGCTGCTTTCAGATGTTTCCTGAAGGTAATATAGTTGCTTGTCTCCTTGACATCTGATGGGAGGGCATTCCACAGGGTGGGCACCACTACCAAGAAGGCCCTCTGCCTGGTTATGCATATTATCAAAGCAGGGGGAAGGGTTTTGTTGTTGCACTTACGTTACTTTTGAGGTGGATGAAGTTTAGAGAGTGGCTTGTCTTTCATTCTGCAAATCATCTCTTCTGTGGCCTGCATTCTGCAACCTTCCTGGCTGCCCAAGGTTCCTGAAACTTGGAGCACCGAAAAAAGGTATCTGAACTGGACAACTTTCAAGACACATGGAACATTTTTATTACATTTGTTATTAGAGAAGAAAAATTATTGCAGCCTACCCACACCTGGTCAATTTTGGCTATGTGCTCTGAGTTAATGCCAAGCCACATGGGTGGGGTATAAATAATAAATTAATATTAATTAATTAATTAATAATAACTAAATGGAATAGGTCCAGCTATAGTTAGGAGCACAAGGAGAGAGCATTCTCTGTGGCAGCCCCAAAGTAGTGGAATTCCCTCCCAACAGAGCGGTTCTTCACTTATATAACTTTTGGCTAACGGTGAAGAAACCCTTCTCAAGCCTGGCCTTTGACACCTAGCCTATTTTTGTGTCTAGCTTTCTGTTGTTTTCCAGCTCTGCATTTTTTCCCTGAAACGTCCTTTGCTATGCTTTTAATACTATAAAATTGTATCTCCCAGAGTCCAATTTGGGAGGGATCATTGTTGGCCATTAGAGAATGAAAAAACTCCAGAAGTTCAGATGCAGAGTCCCAGTCCCAGCAATTTATTACAATCTCTTAGATTCATCATGATGAGAAACGAAAACACACAGAGAATCCTGGCTTATGTAAAACATGATTTAGCTGCGTGACCCTGAAAAGGTTATATTCCTTTGCCACATGTACAATGTAACATCATTTCCTGCCTGGCTTGATCTTCTTCTGGTGCCCATATGTCATTTCAAAAGACGCAGCGATCTCCTTTATCATACGCACAAAACTCATTGGGTGTAGCTTTGTTTGATCTAGCAGCAAATATTAAATCAAGCTTGGGCTTCATTAGGACAACCAATGCAGATAAATAAAAGTTTAAAGGCATTTTGATCCCTGAAACCAACAAGATAAATAAAATAAGGTAAATTATTTTTATCCAGCCAGCTTATTTAGCTGGACAGACTCAGACCACCACCAGCCACCCAATAAGTTACACTTCAGTCCATTGAAGTCACTCAGAAGAAGGATCCCAGTAAAGAAGAAAATAGCCAAGGAGGAGATTACCTAAGGAAGAGAAGATGATCTCAAGCCCAGGTAGGCTTGTGTAGGAGAAAGCAGTTCTTCAGGCATGCTGGTCCTCAGATGGATAGTAGGAATGGGGAATCCAGCCCTCCAAATGTTTGTTTATTTATTATTGCATTTATATCCCACCATTCCCCCAAGGAGCTCAAGGTGGCAGTCACAGTTCTCATCCCATTCCTCTTTTTATCCTCACAATAGCCCTGGTCACCCACTGGACTTCACGGTTGTGCAGGATTTGAACCCTGCTCGTTGAGTTCCTAGTCCAGCACTCTAACCACTACACCACACTAACTGCTTGGACTCCAGCTGCTGTCAGCCCCAGCCAGCCTGGCCAATGAATGGCCAGGGATGGTAGCAGATGTGTTCCCGCATCATCTGAAGGACACACTTCCGACACTGCTGCTGTATGAGGCATGGAAGAGAATTGCCTCCAGAAGTCAATGCATTTGCTTCAAGACTTATATGAAAAGTTCTGAATCTGTGATCCATGAAAGTGAAGGCAGCCAACATAGAGAAATATGGCAACCTACTTTGCAAAAAGAAAGAAAGAAAAACCCTCTGCATTTGGTGTCAGCAAAAATAGGCTAGCTGTTGAACACTGGGGGTGGGGCATACAAATATATTTGTATGCTAGTTGTGGTCTGCCTTGGTCTCTCTCAACTTGGTCTGCTCTCTTTGCTGTGATCTCACCTTGACATAATAGCCTATTTTATTGTCTCTGTGAGTCGATCCAGAGGTAAATTTCCTCTAGCCCTCAATAGTTGTTGGTTTTCTTTTTTAAATAAATAAATAAAACATAATATTTTTGTTTGTGATAATGCTTAAGTCACATTAATTATGGCTGGCAAAATAACAACAACAACAACAACAACAATATTTATTACGGCCATAGGCCCATACAGGTAAAAACAACACATAAATAACAGCTTGTGCACATGGGTAAAAAAAAACAGTCGCTAAAACACCACAGTAACAATAAAATACTATAAAATGGAATGGCATATGACGCCTTAGTTAGTTTGTAGTGCTCCTTGGCGTCGCTTTTGGGTAAGGACAGCGACCAGGAACCTAGCCACATTCAGGGTCGTATGGGTATCCTTATCCTGCAAAATTTGAGCAAGGTGGAATTTTGGTGGGGTACCCTCTAGTTTCTGTATGATTGATCCCAACAGATTTGCCCGTGGCACATTGAACAGGGGGCAAGTGAACATGATATGCTGGAGCGACTCCGGCGTCTCCTTATCACATTCACACGTGGCGGGGGCTTGGCCCTTTGAGAATCTATGACTCAGGACGTTGGAGGGAAAAACGTTGAACCTCGCTTTGGTGAAGGCCAGTCTATGGGCAACAGTCGAGAGGGAGGAGAGGTATGATGGAACGCAGTAAGTTAAAGTGATAAAATAACAACAACAACAACAACGGCTGGCAAAATAACCATGGCTAACACTAACTTATGCAGATTTGCGCACCATAATGCAAAGTAGGGGAACAACATTTCAGAAGGACCATATAATAAGATTTTCAGTTAAAAGAGTACTGGGAATTAAATAAAGTATACTTTTAATTATTGGCTTTGTTGTTGTTGCCATAGGAAACATAATGTAATGGGGAGGTGTTGGTCCAAAACTTAACAAAAGTTAAATTAAAGAAAGAAAATCTGAAAGATTGTGGTGCAATAGAATCCATGCTATCAAATTGGTTAAGAACAAAAGGAATTTTAGATCAGGTATTGTCTATCACTCACCTCAGCTGCCTTTGTGATCACAACTTCCGTGCTCCTGTTTCATCTGCCGTTTCATCTATGTGCCAAACTTTATCCTGGCCTCCATGAACTGATCGAACAGCAAAACTCCAGCACCTTCGCTGCACTCCAGGTCTTCTGTAAAGCCACGGCTGACAAGATGACTCAAAACCAACAGGGATTTGTTTTCCTTATGCCGCCACCCCACCCCCCTCTTTTTACACCAGAGGTTACCTCGACCTCATGAAAGGCTTGAAGCCTCCAGGATGACAAACTTTGTTTACTGCTGAATAGGATAAGACATAAAAGAGAACCCACTCCATAAGACGCAAGTTCTTTTATCATCACAGACTCTATCCGGTGTGTGATCTGTGTGTTGTACATCAGGGGTGGCTAACCTGTGGCCCTTGAGATATTGCTGGATGCCAACTCCCATCAGCCCCAGCCAGTGTGGCTAATAGTCAGGGAAGATGGTAATTCTGGTCTAATAACATTGAGGGCTGCAAACCTAGCCATCTTGGTTGTACATCAAGGCTATACTTTGCCAAACCAAACTGAACATGAGTTAAGTGTGTTTTGGGATTGAACTTTGAACTCTTCAAGTTCATTCTCTTACATGTGGGGTGGGTAGGTTTGTAGTTACTCTTTATAGACTTTTTGAACTGTGCAAGACATGGTTACCATGATGGCTATCACTACTAGCCATGATGGTTATTATTCTACTTCCACTGAGAGGGTTCATCCACACAAAATGGAACACATACGTACTATTTAAAATAGATATATTCTCCTTGAGGTACAGATTTGCCCGTGTCTTTCCTTTTCATGGACACTGTTGTCTGGTAGATCTGCCTGATGGGCAAATTTGTTGTTAAAACCTGCCCTTACAGCTCTGCGAGTGATTCCACTCTGCTGTCAGTTGTGTAATGCAGGCAATGTGGTTCCTAGCCATGCGTAAAAGACAGTGTGGATAGGGAGGGGAATTCTGCACACTGCGTGTGGCATTGCACTGCAGAAGTGAGCATTAAATTAGAGTGAGAGGTTATAAGTCTGACAGAAACTTGATCTGTATTCCCTAATTATAGAGTCTCCCTTTCACGAAACTGACACAAAAATGTTAAGCCAAATTACATGTTGTCTAATTAACTATCATATACAAGGCTTCAAAAAAGAGAGAGAGAGAGAGAGGAGTGGGGGGGGGAGAATGTCTTACATGTTATTTAGTAAAGCGGCATTTCACACTTGCAAATGATCAGTCAACATGGATATTGCATCTTGGTTAACCTGCTGCAAGGTTAAGTCATTTCAGTTTCAGAAGCCGGGCCTTTGAAGTGTGCTGCTCATGATATTTATTGAGGTGGGAGAGGCGATGGGGCAACAGTTCAATAACTCCAAACTCCAGTGATGGACTGCCCAGAGTGGTTGCAGATGGATTAATGACTGATAAATGATGTGCTGGGGGAGGAGGCAGGGGACCAACAGTAAGGGGAAGTTTTATTAGACATGACAGGACCAAGGGCAGTGACCAATCACAGTGTGAAGGGGTGGAGCTGGTGAAATTACTCGCACCCTCCATAGCACTCTTTAAATACTTTGATTGGACAACCCTTCAGACAGAGTATATGCAAATCTGTGTCCTCTTTTGTCTTTTTTTCTTAGCGATGCATCACACTACTTCCTCCAATGCCTGAAAAAAGAAGGTGAGAACAGGACTTTTGTTCCTTAGCTCTGAGAAAGTCTGAGAACTTGCTGAACTTCTAAAAGCACCATAAAATACAAGAGGACCAAGCAGTTCCTTGTAAAATTACTCATTTACAGCAAATGCTATTACTGTAAGTAATTGCAGACATGGGAAAAAAATGCAGAAGTCCTTTAATAAATGCACTTAAAAACTCTGTTCTAGTCCAAAGTCTTTCATTAACGAAAATTGCTACATACACTTAAACCGCTGAGGTTACTTCATTTTTAAGAGACAGAGAAGAACTTCTTTTTTTATCAGCAAATATAATAAAGCTTTCAAGTGACTAAAAGTGTCATCTGTTGTTTCCTTCATTAAAATGTTAGTGGTGTGAGATAACCACAGTCTACTTTTCTATGGAGAGGTCAGCCTAAATTTGGGTTGTACCACTAGATTGCAGGGCAGGGGTCACATGGCTGATTGTTGTCCATTAAAAAATGAGATCAAAACTGGCATCTCAAGGAGAAGGCTATGATAGAGCCCTTGTTCCCAACATGTGGAGGGATTTATTTGTTTTTTGTATATATGGATTTATATATGTCCAACACTCTTGCAGATTTGAGAATCATAGCTATGTGGTTTGTCGGCTCAGCAAGTACAATTTAATTTGAAAAAGTACCAATAACTGAGGAGGGTCCAGGGATCAAACAGAGAACAGACATTTTGCACTCATGTGTATAATGGCTGTTTGCTAAAACACAATAAACTGACTGAGACATTTTGCACACTCAAGATCCTAGATTCAGTTCCTAGTGTATCCAGGTAAAGAGGACCTCAGGTAGAAAGGCTGTGGGGTCTCAGAGATCACACCCAATTAGAGTAGATGAAGAGGCAGCTTCAGATGATGCAGTACTATAGGATATATTTCTTACTCGATCTTCACTGTAAGGTCTCACAGGGGGTTACAACAATATGAAAATACAATATTAAAATCTGCACTCAGCTGTCATCTGTAGCTCCTAGAAGGTGTCAGCTTGCAACAGCAGCCACATTCCATGAATAGCTTTGATTGGCCAGCTAAACCAGATGAGGGTAGCCAATGAGTCTCAAACCCTCAGTGAGTTAGGACCTACCCCAGCATGCGAAGGCAGGCTCTGACAAATTGAGCAGACAAGAGCAATAGGCCAACGGTCAAGAAAGCAGTTTCTGCACATGCTGTAGAGGGGAATGAGGGGCAGATGGGGCTCACCAATCTGGGAATGTAGCCCATCTAGGAGAAGGAAAACTCTGATCATAAACATCTGCTGCCTTGTGGAACATCTTCAGGAGAAGAAAAGGTTAAGGCAGGGGCCAGCAAACTTTTTCAGCAGGGGGCTGGTCCATTGCCCCTCAGACCTTGTGGGGGGACCAGACTATATTTTGAAGGGGGTTGAACAAATTCCTATGCCCCACAAATAACCCAGAAATGCATTTTAAATAAAAGGACACATTCTACTCATGTAAAAACACACTGATTCCTGGACCGTCCACGGGCCAGATTTAGAAGGCGATTGGGCTGGATCTGGCCCCCAGGCATTAGTTTGCCTACCCACGGGTTAAGGAAGTCTGGATTGGAGTCCCTAAGATGTTTGAACAGTGCCTTATAGCCTCCTTCTGGCAACTCCTGCAGCTGGTGCCAAACCACATCAGCGAGGCCGAGAGCGAGATATTGTCATCTGCGCAGCTCAGGACCTCCATGCGTACTGCCCAGGCTTGTGCCCTGAGAGGTCACTTCAGATGAGTGTAGGCAAGGGGGCAGGGGGGCATAATATTATCTGGGGGGGTTACCTGTGATCTCCCAAATTTCTGAGTGTGGCAAAACTACCAGACTTAACACCTGAAAATGGACTCTCTTTCAGATAGTTGATATATAGACTTGGGCCACATTTATACCATACATTTGAATCACTATGATACCACTTTCCACAGTCATAGCTTCCCCCAAAGAACTCTGGGAGCTGCAGTTTATTAAGGGCGCTGAGAGTTGTAAGGAGATCCTATTCCCCTCCCAGAGCTACAATTCACAGAGTGGTTCAACAATCAAGTCCTCTTCACAAAGAACTATGTAGAACTGTAGCTCTGGAAGAGAAATGAGGTCTTCTAGCAACTCTCTGCACCCTTTAAACACTAGAGTTCTCAGGGTTGAGTGGGTGTGCGAAGCTGTGCGTGTTTAAAGTGATATCGCAGTACTTTAAAATGAGCACACTCTGTACCTCCCTTTTGCCAGATAGCTTCTGAATTTCAGTTCAGGAGGTTTAAGGTTCCATATGACTTTTCAAGCATGGTTGACTGGAAGGTGGCTTTGTTAGGAGATGATAGCTGGGATTAAGACAGCATTGTAGGTTTTATTGTTCTTTTATGCTCCCAGAGATGAAAAATGTCTAAGAAAGTCACAAGCCAAGTGGAGAGCCGCTTGCTCGTTTTGCCAACCTTGCTCGGCCTTGTTCAAACCTGTAAGGTGGCTGTCAAACAATCTTGGCCACATCTGAACCAGAACTGACACTTGTTCCAAAACAATTTGGTGGCTTTGCTGTGGGAATGTGCAGCTATGAATGCCAGCTTGCACCCTCCCCTGCAAAGACACACAAATAAATGCATTTTATATACTATTTGCTTTGATGCAAAAGGCATTGCCGCATCTTCTGCTACTGCACTGTAACCCTTATGGCCACCTCATTCCTGTTGCTGCCTCCACTATATTTAAAAAGCAGGTACAGTGTATTTGATTTGCAACCTGTCATGTCTCATTGCTGCGATGAACTCATTGTGCGAGAATGCTTTTGACATCTTACACCGGCCTACTACATGATTCCAATGGAAAGAGACACGATGCAATGAAACGACTGCGATAACACTTAAAAGCTACACTGATCTGACTCTCTAAAATTGCTTAAGCAGTTGAGAAATATCCAGAACTGTAAAAATGCACACACGCTGAATTCCCCCTCATGTTCAGTTACTTTTGGAGATGCTTAATGTGCCAGACTTTTGGTACGTGCTGATGGCTTCTCATCAGCTCCAAAAGCTACCGAGCACGATGCCTATGTTCTACCTCTGCTGTTAAAGGAATTGTCCCTCTCAATACCGGTTGCTGGGAATCGGGGGTGGGCAAGCTATTCCACTTGCCTTACCCCACCACCTTGCCTGAGACCCTTAAAAGGAGGAGCTGCTACCTGGCAAGTATTGCTACAGCAGAGAGACTGTAGGTAAGTATGTGCAATATTGTGCACATTATTTTATGTATAATATTACGTGCATGTTATACGTCTAAACACTTCAGGTTTCCTAAAGCAACCAACACATACAAAAATCCATATCACTGTATAGAATTGTATGTGAACACTTATATAATGATGCTGCAGAAATATAGTACCACATGGACCTTCCCTCTTATACAAATAACATGCATATTATTATGTATTATTTTTGTGCATAGTTTTGCACATGATTCTTCTTTCCTTATGGCAATGTATAAGTGGCTAAGTTGTGCAGTGGGTACTCAATTCAGGAGGCTTGTCTGTTGAGGGCAAAGCCCGATTGGGTCAGAAGCACTATATTCCATGTACAAATCCAGTTGAAACAGATTCCTCATCCATCCCTAGTTCCAAGTGCCTGCTGGATTTCTGAGGGAGGGAAATCTTGATGCCCTTTATGCTTGTGGGCTTCCTGAATGCCCCTGGTTAGCCATGGTGGGGAAGCAGGTGCCAGGCTGGGTGGACCTGTAGGTTTCTCTGGTTATGTTCTTGTGATGTTAATACTAGGGAAATGGCCTACTAATGGACAATAGAAAAGAAAGCCATCATAAAAAGAAGTTAATTTTATCATTGGTACAACAGATCCTATTTTCTCAATCCAATGGTGCATTCCTCTATTTCCCCCAATTCTTTTGTACAACAAGTATTTTTGCAGCTGTTAATAAATTAAGTACCACCTCTGAATCATTTTTTATGATTGTATCAGTTTAAAACCCTAAAAGTACTAGCTTGGGCTCATGAGGTATAAGTTACCAGTTATGGTATTATGGACTGGATTTTGAAGGGGGAAAAATGAAGGACAGAGTACGCTCAAAATTTATGCATAAACTTGGCTCTTCTTGCCCCACATCTCAAACAGTCATCCTGTCCTGTTTTGTATTTCAGATTTAGCTTATATGGTTTAAGGTGCCATTGGTGCCATTGATTTTAAAATGGGTTTTCTTTAATTCAGCAGATGCTGACCCAGGTGGACTACGAGTCCCTTGCATTTCCATTCATCTGTTCTTATATCATGTATAAATTAGCCAAACAGATGTATCAAAAAAATGGGCCATGTTTCTTACATTTGGCAAAAATAAAGTACCAAGAAAATGTACAACCATATGATGCTTTTAATGCATTATTATCTCATAAAAATTGTATTTGTGTATATGATTGTTGCTGCTGCTGCCGTTCTTATTCTTATTAATTTTTTGAAAAGAAAGGTTTCATTAGGACGACTGCTTCTTGACCGTTTTCTAAAGCAGGAAATAGCAAAATAGGGAGTTGCCTTATATGTACTGAGTCAGACCAGAGCTCAGTATAGTGCTATAGTGACTAGCAGTGGCTCTCCAGGGTTTCAGACAGGGGTCTTTTACAGCCCTACCTGGTAATGCCAGGCATTGGACCAGGGATCTTCTGCATGCAAAGCAGATGCTCTGTCACTGAGCAATGGCAAGCTGATTTCCTTCTTCTACAACCCAGCTGCCCATAAAGAGAAAGGAATTAAAGCAAGGTTCAAAGGACTTGATCCCATCCTTGACAGATGAGAGGCAAGCACTAACAACCTTTCAGAGGGGGAAACGTTTGTTGAAATTGAGTCTAATCTAAATAAGTTGTCCAAGTGCACACAAAGAAGTACTTTTTTAGATCAATTGTCAACATGATAAATTTCAGCAGCTCCACTATCAGGTCTGTGCAGTGGCTGCCATCAGCACCAAGGAAACAGCACAATTTTCAGAAGTACAAACTGAAAGCACTGTAGATCAATTAAACTATTCCAGTGCAAAGTGCTTAGGGATTAGGGAACAAAAGAAACTGCCTTGTGGTCAGACCATTGGTCAGACCATCTAGCTCTGGGATGGAGAACCTGTGGCCCTCCCGATGTCGTTGGACTGCAACTAACTTCATTCTGGATGACTAGCCATGCTAGCTGAGCCTGACGTGAGTTTGAATCTGAGAACATATGGAGAGTTGCAGGAGCTAGTGGGAATATACAGTCCAACAACCTCTGGAGGATTGCAGGTTCCCCATTCCTGAGTTAGCTCAGTATTGTCTACAGTGACTAGCAGTGGCTTACAAGGAATTAAGGCAGTGGGGGTGACTCCCAGACCCACTTGGAAATGCTGGCAATACAACCTGGGACCCTCTGTTTGCAGAGCATGTGCTCTACCACTGAGCTAAAGGCCTTCTCTGGAATAAGATTGGTTTCCAAACGAGAAGCCATGTTGATTCATTATGTTCTGTAGGACCCAGAATCCAATGGCACCAGAGTTCATGGTGGCCAGAGGTCTTGTAGGTTTTGAACAGAGTGAACCTATGGCCCTCCAGATGTTGCTGGACTACACCTACCATCCTCCCAGTCCCTTAACCATGCTGATCAGAGTTGGGAGCCAACAACATCTGGGCAGCAACAGGTTAGCCACCTACGACCTTGAGTCTTCTTCATTATGTGGATGTAAGGTAAAGGTACACCTGACCATTAGGTCCAGTCACGGACAACTCTGGGGTTGCGGCGCTCATCTCACTCTATAGGCCCACGAGTTGGCGTTTGTCTGCAGACAGCTTCTGGGTCATGTGGCCAGCATGACTAAATCGCTTCTGGCGAACCAGAGCAATGCACGGAAACGCCGTTTACCTTCCCGCCGGAGTGGTACCTATTTATCTACTTGACTTTGACGTGCTTTCGAACTGCTAGGTTGGCAGGAGCAGGGGTGAAGATGTCTAAAACAGTGTTCCCCAACCTTGGGCCTCCAGCTGTTTTTGGACTACAATTCCCATCATCCTTGACCACTGGTCTTGCTAGCGAGGGATGATGGAAGTTGTAGTCCAAAAACAGCTGGAGGCCCAAGGTTGGGGAACACTGGTCTAAAGGAATCAATGTAAAACAGCAATAAACTATGTTAGCCAACATGGTATCTTCCAGATGTTGTGGACTACAACTCCCATCAGGCCCAGTCAGCATAGCCATCATCTGGGATGATATGGAGTTTTAACACAAAACATCTGAATAGTATTAAGCTGGAGAAGAGTGCCTTTGAGCACACCTTCTAAAAACAGAAGGGCACCTTTGAACCCAGTATGTTTCCTGATGCACAGACTTATTCAATCAATATTTAGAGAAAATCTCTTTTCAGAGCTAGAGTGGAGCACCTCCTCTTAGTTACAAATTTTTTCAGCTTTCATTTCCCCTCATTGGCATTTCAGAAAAGAGCACTGACGGCTTTGATGAGTTCTTATCTAAATACTTTGTGTTGAAAAATAAAAATCGGACATGGAAGTGGATTCCATTGGATATTCTCCCCCTCTTCCCTTTACTCCCAAAAGTTGAATCAACTGGAAGAGGGTAATATAATACCCTTTGACAAGCTGAACAGTCGTAACAGATGGTTGTTTAAAGTCTCTACATGGCCTGTTAGGAATGAAAACGAGACACGGCTCTGTAACTGGGCTTTCAAACCCAGCTCAACCTTCACAGTGTGCTTTAACCAAGTCATTTTATCCCATTAATTTCATGAATGAATCCCTTCGGGTCTTTCTAACCATCACCAACTACAGCTCATTAAGAGCCGCCGCCGCCCCCCCCATCCAACTGGTCATGTTGTTTCACCAAAACTCCTTACGCTTAAAATGCAATTAAACTTTTTAGAAAAGAAACAAGACCTCTTCTTCTTCCATGGCTTCATCCATTTGCCCACACCCTTCTCCTTGGAAAATAAAAGAAACGAACTTTTTAAAAGGCTCGTTTGGGAAAACGTTTCAAGCGCTCCTGGTGCGACATTTGCCCAACTGTTCTCACGGCATGCAATTAGAAGTCTAAATACTCAGGGTAATGGGCATCTATTGGGATTTCAGCTCGCAGATCTTTTCCAAACAATAATGTGGAAAGACTCGCTGTCCAATGAGGTGTCTTATTGAAATATCCCAGACCGTTTCACATGCCAGAACTGTCAACTCCCCGATTTACACTTACACTGTTTTGCTTTCATTACAAAAATAGAAATTTGTGTCCTTAGTGCTGTAACATTACTAATGCTAAATATTTAATTCCCTGGGGTGCTAATTATGGTCGAGCAGTGGCAACACTGATTCTACTTTTTAATAACAACTGTAAAAGCAATTTGAGCATTTTTTTTTCAATTAATTAAATACATAGTCTACCAGTAACCTCTTGTCATTTTGCCCTCCAGGACCTGCACTAATTTGTGTGGAATAAAAATGTTTTGAAAAATTAACGGATATGCTAGTCTGCCTCCCTGTTATTCTATTAAATTAAAAGGGCTGTCGAATCAACATGATCACCTAATAGTTACAGGCGCTGTACACTCAGCTATAGCTGGGAAAGCGGAGAAGTTCGACAAGTGGCGTTCAGACACCGCAAATGTTTACGAGAACCTAATTAGCAGAGAAGAGAGGCAAAGGGGGAGCATGCTCAAAGCAAGCACCAGCCCGAGGTGACATGCTAAAATGCTCTCAAAGACAGCATCTTGCAGATTAGAAGTCCACATTCAATAAAGACTTTGTGGCAGAGTGCAACAGCCGTAATCATTTGCCACCTGTGCTTTAGATGTTCTGCTTAGTCTGAATCGGAGATACCTAATGGCTAAAGGGGGGGCATTTATAAGGCACATCCAAGTTATGGTTTTGGAAGCAAATGGAAGTGGACCGTCCTCTGTCAATTGACCATCCATGCAAGCTCAAACCAATGGCATCCAACGCTGGTTGCTTCCCTGTCCATTCACACAATTTATTGTGGCAATTGAGGGACTGGTGTTGGCCAGTCTGCAAAGAAGGAGTAACCTATAAGGACATAAGAAGAGCCTCCTGGATCAGGCCAATAGCCTATCTAGTCCAGTGGCCAATTAGGTGCCGATGGGGAATCACAGTTAAATATAAGCAGCTTGCATAGCAGTAGTCAGTGCATGAAGGGGTTGTGGTCATAGATCTGTATTCCTAGACTTAGCTATGTCACAGCCCTCACCTAGAAGGAAGTTAAGTTTCTTTGTTCATTCTCTTTCACCATGTCATCTCGATAAGATAGGACACACCAGATCTTGATCACTACAAGCTCAGACCATTTGCTTAGATCCATTTTGCTATATTTTGTATTTCTATCTGTGTGCTTCTAGCTGCTGAATGGAATAACACATGAATCTGACCTTTGGAAGTTGTGTAAGTAAAGCATTTAAACTTACTAGAGATCCAGCAAAATCAGAAAGCTGTTTCCTGGTTCTGCAGGAACTCTCAGCAGCTTTTGCTACCATCGACTATGGTATCCTCCTTGATCGTCTAGGAGGGTTGGGAGTTGGGAGCACAGGTACTTTTTTCTGGAGGTACTCAAGGGTACACAGTACTGTCACTGAGGGCACTGTTATGCAGTGGTTCCACTCCTTTCTCATGGGCCATATCTGGAGTGTTGGGGGATGTGTGTTCAGACCCCTGGGTGCTCAGTTGTGGGGTGCCTCGGGGCTCCATCCTCTCCCCCATGCTTTTTAACATATAAATGAAGCCACTGGGAAGGATCATCAGGGGAGTTGGGCTGGGTGCTCACCAATATGCAGATGATACCCAGCTCTACCTCTCATTTAAATCAGAACCAGTGAAGGCAGTGAATGTTCTGTGTGAGTGTCTGAAGGTGGTTGGAGGATGGATGGTGGTCAACAGACTATGGTTGAATCCCAACAAGACAGGGGGCAGACAGGTGGGGGAGGGACTCCCTGGTCCTGAATGGGGTAACTGTGCCCCTAAAGGATCATGTGCACAGCCTTGGGGTCATTTTGGACTCACAGCTGTCCATGGAGTTGCAGGTTAATTCTGCCTCTGTCAGTGGAGGTAGAACACAGGTATCATGGCTAGTAGGCACTGATAGCCTTATCCTCTGTGAATTTGTCCAGTCCTCTTTAAAACCCATCCAAGTTGGTGGCCGTTCCTGCTTCTTGTGGGAGCAAGTCCCACAATTCAACTCTGCACTGTGTGAACTGCTTTCTTTTATCTGTCCTGAACCTTCCAAAATTCAGTGTTTGGGTGTATGTTTTCATTGTTCGCCTCTTTGGTTTTGGACTTTAAGACACAATGCTTTCTAAATTAGTTCCCAGGCAAAGTGAGTAATTAAAGGATTGCATCACATTTATTGACGCTAGAACACAGTGGATGTGAGTCTGTGGATGTGAGCAGAATACATTTTTGACAGCCGGAACTTAAAAAGACTAAATGTGGTTAAAACTGGTCTCAGAGAGCAAGCAAGTTCATTCCAGGTTCTGCCCTGTTATATAGCAGAACTCTAAACATAGGAGGATCAGAGGCTGTCTGAAATGTTAAGGACATTCCTGCATGGCAATCTTGACTAAAGCTGGAATTACCATCCTGCAGTCTCCATTCATAGATGACTTCAGACTGGTCTTGTTTCTTGTTCAAAGTGCTAATTTTGACTTATAAAGCTTTGTTTGGCTCAGGACCCCAATACTTTGAGGACTATCTTTCCCTGTATGAACCTACTTACACCCTAAGATCGGCAAAGCATTAAACATCTTTTGAACATTTTCATTATGTCCCACTGCTGACATCTAGCCTCAGAGAAAATCCACCCCGGCCTCTGGAACTATGACAATCTTTCAGCTACCCAAAAAGACTGCAAGAGAGTTTAATTAACTGTGTAGGCCAGAGCTTTGCTGCATCTTTCTTACTGAGTATGCCTGAGGGCACTTGCTAATGTTCGGGATGAATCAGCAAGAGAGCCTGCATTTTAGCTGAATTGGGAACAAAACATGCAAGGATTAGCAGCCTATTTATATATTGCATTTATTGCATTTCAACCCCTCCTCTTTCTCCAAGGAGCTCAAGGTGGCGCACACAGTTCTTCCCCCTCATTTCATCCCTACAACTACTTGCTGAGCAGAGCCAACCCATCTCAAGTGGCAGAAGTACAAGAGGCAGTGCCCTGCCCACTCCACCACCCCACCGCTGCCAGAATGCCCAGTCTCTCACTGGCAAGAGGGAGGCATTCCAATGAATGGCAGTGCCTTGTGGAACACCCCAGCTCTTGTCAAGTTTGGCGAGAGGGGAGGCATTCCACCAGCAGTGGAAAAGATGGGGGTGGGGGCGGCAGCATGGGGCAGGGAGAGGTGGCACATTCCCATTTTGCCTCGGGTGTTGAAATGGGACAGGCTGCCTCTGCCTGTGAGGTTAGTCACTGCCTCTCAGGTTAGACTGAGAGATAGTGACTGGTCACTCAGTGAGGATTTGAACCCTGGTCTCTCCCAGGTCAAGGTAAATTCAGATGATGTGTGAGAATGTACCCTTCTCATTCTGTGCAGAGTTGTCTCATTGAAATGAATGGGCATGACTAACTTAGGTCCATTCATTACAATTGGTTGACTTTGAGTAGAACATGGATGCAGACCACTGTGTCTCAGTATCGCCTACTTCACAGGGTTGCTGTTGTTGCCAATAAGAGCGTTAGTTCCATTCCTTAGCCCAAGGTCCCAGGGTGAGTTACAGTACTAAAATCAGTTTAAAACTGTTGGGAATTCAGTGGCATCCAATGGTCGCCCAGCCCTGGTGAAGGTCATGGGTTACTTCTTCTCATACTCTGAGGTCTATGAAAGCCGATTATTGAAGTTCTGTGCATGTGGCACTTTTGGAAATTGTGTGCATCTGTATTTTCTCAGTTTTGCATCACTATGGCATCAGTGCTCCTGTAGGTTCCTAACCTGGTACCTGGGGTTACAGATGCTTCAGGTTACAGACGCTTCAGGTTACAGACTCCGCTAACCCAAAAATAGTACCTCAGGTTAAGAACTTTGCTTCAGGATGAGAACAGAAATTGTGTGGTGGTGGCAGCAGGAGGCCCCATTAGCAAAGTGGTACCTCGGGTTAAGAACAGTTTCAGGTTAAGAATGGAGCTCCAGAACGAATTAAGTTCTTAACCCGAGGTATCACTGTACTGCTTTTCTGTTCAGTGAGAGCAGAATTATCTTTCAAGTTATTTCAATTGCAGACACCTTGGGACAGGGAGCTGCCTTCTTCTTATGCTTACACTGCAGTGTGTCATGTACATAAATGAAGCTGTATCAATTAAAACAGTGTATTGTGTGTGTTTTTTTAAAAAAATGTTGTGGGGATAAAGCGAGGACCTGGGGGAGCACCATGCATCATGCTTTGAGATCTTTGGGAGAAAGCTATCAATGTAAAATAATTAATATGAATGACAATATGAAGAAGGACACATTCCAGACAGGCAAGATTACTCAGTGGTGGGCGTTCCTTGTGGGGGCTGGATAGAGAGAGCCAGGGTGGGAGTCACATTTGACCCACCCACAAACCTGAGGTTCCCCACCCCTGCCCTAATCTGAAAGGGAGGGGTGATGCTGGATACTTAAAGGACTCACAGCATTAGGTCATGACACAAACATTTGCATCAAAGTTGTGGGTGCAAATTTAATATGCATAGATGCTTTCAGGAAATTAATGTGGTAGGTGGCCCAGCCGCCCCATAATCAAAACAAAGACATTTTTAAAGCTGAGAAAAGTGGGGAAGGTTCACTGCAAAAGACTCCCCTGCTGTAAGGTCAACAGTTTCCAGCTACATTATATCCACCTCTAGGAAGGTTGGTTAGGCAGATTGTTTCTCAGGAGCCTGGCAAGGCCTATTTTCTGAACTGTGAGCAACCTGTTTCCTTAACAGCTGGTTATTATTGGAACTTTCTAACTTTAATAATGTGGTGCCTGAATTTGCTTGCTTTTCTCTTCCCTCCTCATCCCTTTTCCCTTTTGTGTCATGTTCTTTTTATATTGCACACCTGAGGGCATGGGTGGTGCCCTTTGTACTGGCTTGCAAGCCACTCTGGCTGATCAACTGAATATAACCATTGGACATGCTGGCAAGGGCTGATGGGAACAGGAGTCCAACACTATCTGGAGGCCCAAATGTCCCCACCCGTCTTAAGACTTAACAAAGAAGAACAGCCACATCAACATTTGCAAGTGCATTACACTTTGTTAACTCCAACCTGAAGTTGAATTTATAGTTCCTGGTTTTAAAAAGGTACTTTGTGGGTCATGTCAAAACACACACACACACACACAGTGTGAGTGTGTGTGTGTGTGTGTGTGTGTGTAGCAAAAATAGACAGTAAAGCAAGCAAGTCAAAAATGTTTGAGATCTAGAAATATTCACACAGAATACAGCAATCATTGTAGAGCCAGGAAGTCTGGGAGAAACCAACCTATTATTTGGAGTATTTATATATATATATAATGGATTCTGTCTGCTCCAAGATTACATTTTGTTTTCTATCTTGAGTTGCTAAATAAACAGCATTGCAAACCTAAACGCTAATGCCGGGTCATTATGTGCACTCAGAGGTACGATTTTGAGTCTCTGACCTAATGCAGCCCTTTCCAATGCTATATATGAAACACACAAGTCTAGTGTTACGCAGGTTTAATTAAGGATAACTACATGGTACGTCTATTGAACCACACATGGAAGATTAAGCAGCAGCAGGAGCAAACCCATTTCAAAGTTGTTTTCTGGAAGAGGATTAAAAATAGACCGTGTGTGGCAATTGAAGACTCTAGACTTCAGGCAAAGCTCAAATCTTAGGTTGATGGAAAGAGATGATCAGTCATGAATCCCAAGGTTGCATCTGCTATTAACTCCCAGCATTGCAGGATTCAGATTTGGAGCAAGGAAGTGCTAACACTTACCGGTACCTTCTTCCCAATGGCTACCAATTAAGAAGTGGCTAAGGATAACTCATTGAATTTCACCATTTTTCATGAGGCAAAACTGATTTACTGCTGTGCTGAAACTGGTCCTCCAATTTCTCAAAAATTTCCTTCCCAGCCATGTTGCTACCTGCCCCACACAAGATTTAGGGATGGGAAAATGAGCCAATTTAAGCTTCTCTAAGTTTCTCGTTCCCCACCCCCCACCCCAATCTTACATTCAATTATCCACATTTTCAGTTTTTTTAAAGTCCTCATTAAAAACTTCAGATTTTAGTGCAAGTTTCCTCTAATTCACACATTTGTGTACACAATTTTGCCCAATATACATTTTTTGAAAAGCAATTTTCTTGAATATAATGCATTTTTGCACTTTATTTTCACCAATATGTGTCACTTTATGCATACTTTACCCTAGTATAGGAATTTTTGCACACAACATGTGGCTGGAGAACTGCATTGCAAATTCCAGAGAAGTGCACATTTTTAAGAACGTCTGAGTTCTGGTTCACTTACTGTCTCATATCACTTTGGGACCTTTTAGTTCAGATAAAAGGTATGACAGACAGATGTTTATAAAATTATGCAGGGGTGCCAACCTGAATAAAATATTGGGGGGAGGGACAGGTAGGTAAACCCCGCCCCATTATAATTGATCACAAGAAGTGGCGCACACACCATTTGAATGGCAATGCCCATCAACTTTAGCAGGACAGCCCCCTCAAATATTTTAGGGGGGCTGAAGGGTGCTAGGCCCCTAGGAGTTGGCTCCTATGGCAGAGAGAAAGCAGACAGAGAAAAGCTTTTCACCCTCTCTCATAACACCAGAACTCAGAAACAGCCTATGAAGTTGAGTGTTAGAAGACCTAGGACAGAAAATGTCCTTCTTTATGCAGCAAATAAAACAGTGGACCTCACCCCCACAGGAGGCCATCAACCTTGGTGGTTTTAAGAGAGGATTAGACAAATTCATGGAGGAGAGGGCTACTGATAGGTACTAGCCATGATGTCTATGCTTTGTCTCCACAGTTGGAAGGCAGCAATGCTTCTGAATATGAGTTGCTGGAAACCACAGGAGGTGAGAGTGCTCTTGTGGTCAAATCCTGCTTGAGAGTTTCCCACAGGGATGTGGTTGGCCACTATAAGAACTGGATGCTGTACTGGATGGGCCACTGATGTTATTAAAAAAGGTGAAGGACCCCTGACAGTTAAGTCCAGTCGCAAACGACTCTGGGGTTGCGGCGCTCATCTCACTTTACTGACCAAGGGAGCTGACATTTGTCCACAGACAGTTTTTCTGAGTCATGTGGCCAGCATGACTAAACTGCTTCTGGCAAACCAGAGCAGCACACAGAAACACGGTTTACCTTCCCGCCAGAATGGTACCTATTTATCTACTTGCACTTTGACGTGCTTTCGAACTGCTAGGTTGGCAGGAGCAGGGACCGAGCAATGGGAGCTCACCCCGTCACGGGGATTCGAAGTGCTGACCTTCTGATCGGCAAGCCCAAGGGTTCTCGTAAAACACAGGATTTCCGTTACAGCATCTGACTGGTGCTTTTAGAAGAAAGGAGATCAAGTGCAAAAGGGAGAAGGCATCTGTAGAAAGTGGGGATATCTCCAGATATCATAACTTCCTTGTGCACATCCATCAGGATTTTAAGAGTTTGTTCTGCTCCTTCTTATTTTACAGGTTTTTCAGCTGCAAACACCCTAGTGCCTATGGTGCAGTGCAAAATGGATCTAAGAGAGCTCCTTTCAAATACTGAGATCAGTACAAACCATAATTCTTCCTTATGCTGTATCCCCATTTATTCCCTTGGGACTTTCCCGTCTTGAATGCTTGGGCTTATGGCAGATGAGTCTGGGAGGGAAGACTGTGAATCCATCGGGTGCATCTCCAGCAGTCCCACAACACCTATGCACAACCATTTAATGCTCAAAGGTTGAACCCGGGTGAATGGGTGCCCATAGCCTTTTAGAGCTCCACACACTGAAGAGGGAAGCCTGGCAGCAATTTCTCAGGAATAATTTACTTCCCCTTTTCTACCACACAAGGTAACTAAGGGAAGTGGCATATGGTCCTTCTAAAGGACACCAAGATAAAATATGTCAGGTCAAAGCAGCGATCAGATCAAATGAAGGCAAACGGAACCACACTGGAAATGAAATGTGTGCACACAGAAAATAAAGCAGAGGAGAGGGGGAAATGCTTCCACTATTTTTGAATTATGTACGAAGTCTGTGGCACCAGCTGTTGTCACCAACCCATAGATATAGGAGCCTTTCCTACATGACAAATAAAAAAAGAATTCATTTTGGAAGTAGAGAGAGGAGAAACTAGAGGTAGCTTATATTATTAAGGAATCTTTTTCTTTCTAATAACTGCTGGGCAGGAAGGGGAATATAACCATCAAAGGTTGATGTTTGAAAAATAAAATGCCAATGTTATGGAAGCAAAACTGGATTGGACAGGTGATAAAAAGGGGGGGACGTCTTAAATGAGCAGCTGACAGATTATTTTTATGGACCAGTGTTTAATAAGCACCTGAGCGCACAATACAAAGCTGAAATCCATGGCACTTAATGCAGTATCTTTAGCAACGGAGGAAGATGCCTTATGCTACATCAGGCCATTGGTGCATCTTGACTGACATTGTCTATGTGGACTGTCAGTGGTCCCAACAGGGATTCAGACAAAGGACATGTCCAACCTGACCTGAAGATGCAGGTGACTGAAGCCGAGACTTCCTGCAAATTGAGGAAGGTTGCCTTGGTAAACCACCATGTGCCAGCCTCCAGCTTCCACCTGTATAATGGAGATAGCAATAATGACCTTCTTCACGGGGTGGTTGTTGTTGTTGGGCAGGGATGGAGGATTTGTAGCCCTCCAGAGGTTGGTGGATTGTACTGTTTCCATCACATTTGGCCTTTGGCCATGCTGGCTGAGGATGAGGGAGGGCTGGAGTCCAGCAACATCCACATGGCATATGCAGGGTTCTGATGGGCAGGGCAGGAGAAGTGGGGACAATGGACTACAGCTACCTGCCAGCATCAGCTGAGACTATTTTATTGTTTTATTGTTTTTTCAATTGCATTTCTATCCAGACTTTTTCTCCAAGGAGTAAAAGGTGACATGCATGGTTCTCCCCCTTCCTCATTTTAATCCCCACAACCACCCTGTGAGGTAGTTTAGGCTGAGAGGCAGTGACTGGCCCAAGCTTCATGGCCAAGTTGGTCTCCCAGGTCCTAGTCCAACATTTGAACCACAAAACAGGGTGGCAGGGGGAGAAAACAGCAACTTGGAGAAGGAAGCTTTTTTTGGGCTTCTACACTTCCCTCCCTTTCCTGGACACACAGTCTAAATTTTGCCCAAATATTCACCCTGAAGAACAAATCTTAATGAGTCCCTAGCATTTCAGGCTTTGTGTGGTGAATGCAATTTTGGTTGAAACTTCCATATGCAGAGCGTTGCTCTAAGACAGAGAACCGACTTCCGAGACTGTTCTTGCTATCTTAGAAATGCATTGCGCATACCAGCCTTTGGGGTCGAGAGCCTCCGTTTATTCCCTCTGTTGTTTAACAGCCAGTGACTTGTTTATAACGCTGCATATTTTTCGACAGCTAGCCATAAAGAATGAAAAGCGTCATTGCTGTAAGCAAGGGAAAGAAAAAGGAGGGGGATAGCCTTCCCCCTTTGCCTACCCCTGAAGAGCTCATTTTCACATTACTCAGGCTTCATTATGCTGAATCAATATTCGTTTAGTCACTGAGGTTATTGACATATTTTAAAATAAAAGCATACCCTTCAGCTACTGAACTCATTACAGGTAATTTGTCTTGTCAGGGACCAGGGAATATTATCCCTCGTCTTTCAGAAGCCAACAGCCCATGGAAATACATCCCCATGGTTACAACTGTAAATAATTTTAAGGTAAAAATATTGAAAAATCAATGGCTGTTTCCTGCAATCTGTCACAAACAAATCAATCATCATCCGCGTAGCCGGCAAAGTAAAGATTTGAAAAGGAGATGAGAGAGCCGCGGTAATTCTGGGCCGAAATCTTCTCGTTTCAAAAATCACTTCACATAATGGTGTCATCATTTAAACACTTAGCAGGCGCTTCTGCCTCTGCCGTCAACATCACTCACCACTCCTAGTTGTGCAGGAAGTCCGTCCCACGTAAAACAAGCCTCCCGTCTTAAAAATGCTAACGGAGTTAAGTAAATTTTAGCCAATCGAAGAGTCGGCTCTTGGCTTCGTCCATAAGCTCAGAACAAATCAATGGCTGTTCTTCCTCATAAAGATTCTCTATAAATTCACCTCTGAAGATGGATTGTGCTCTAAAGTGTAATCAAGGCGGCACTTTAGATGTAGACGCAGATAGGGAAAACAGCAGCTTCTGTGTTCTGCTTTCATTTGGAAGTTCCCCAAACAAACCTGGGCAGAAAAATCTAAGCCATTCCCCCCCCCCCCCGAGATCCAGTGTGGTGCTGTAATAGCTAGAGTGCTAGACTACGACCTGAGAGACCAGGGTTCGGTTCCCCACTCGGCCATGAAGATTCATTGGGCCAAGGTCTCTGGGCCTAACCTACCTCCTGTGGTTGTTGTGGGGCACAAGATGGGGAGGAAGAGAATCGTGCACACCACCTTAAGCTCCTCAGGGGAATGGTGAGGTATCATTACAACTAATACATTAAAGACAGAATCAAAACCATAATTAAAGCCTCATATGGAGAGACCAGGCTTCTGGCCCCCTTAGTTCTCACAGTGGCCCCCCAGATCCCTGTGGGGAAACTTACATTATATCAGATATAATAAAGAATTTATTATTCTGGATACAGTGAAGAAGCTATTTTACTCTTGAGCTTCCAAATGCTGTTGTGTCACCTATAGGACATTTCTAGAAACAGCAAAACAACACTAAGCTAGCTTATTTAATGACAAATGCTGATAATTATTCTTCATATAGTGCTGTTCTCCTATGCCACAGTTCCCCAACCCGACATCCACCAGATGATTTGGACTACAATTCCCAACATCCTAATTATTATTATTTTTAATGCTTTATTAGTTTTAAAAACATAACAAAACAAATACCAAACCAGACAATATATAGCAATCAACAAAAGCCAACATCCCTAATTATTATGTTGGCCAGGGATGATGGGAGTTGTAGTCCAAAATGTACGGTCACCACCAGGTTGCAGAAGGAAAGCTGTCCTAAGCGTTATTCCATGGCATAGGAGATAGATCAATCAATAGCTACATGGATCACTTTAGATTTTATTTTTAATGCTTTTGAGGTTTTTTTAATATGTTTTTTCTTTGTGTTTAATCACTTTTGTGTTTACCGCTCTGGGCTACTTTGGGAGGAAAGGTAGGTTAAAAATATATAAATAAGGAAAAAGTTTCAGAGGCAGTATATCTCAGTATTAGATGCTACAGACATCAACCAGACAGGACCATTCCCTTAATGTCCTGATTGCAGGCTTCCCAATGGTGGCGGTTGGGCTACTGTCAGAAGCAAGATGCTTTCGCATTCTCTTCACTATAGCAATCTAGGAATTCCCTAGATGGGGTGGCCAAGGATCCAGCTTTCTTAAAAAATAAAAATAAAAATGATGGTGGTGCCATGCCTCCATTCACTTCCGTTCATTTGGTGAGCAACTTCCATGTGTGCCTTAGGAAAGCCGCGCAAACCACACCTGAAAAACAGAAGGAGGAAAGAAAAGAAAGCTACGTTTATAGGCCAAATGAGTGGACACAAGCAGGCATTTTACAAAATGGTGGAAAGGGCCAAAGGTAGGGATGGGTGAATCTGTCAATCTCACTTCCTTTCCGATTCTCCTGTTTCTAATCTTAAATTCAGTTTGCCACATTCCACAACTTTTTACTTATTTTTATTTTTAAAGCCCTCTTGAAAACTCTCACATTTTAACACAAATTTCTCCTGATTTGCACCTTTGCATCAGGAGACCTGAAATAAAGAGGCAAAACAAAGGTGTGGGGTATAACCAAAGCCACTTTATTCCCCTGCAACATTAAGAGTTTATGAACTGAATCGGGGGGTGGGGAGGTGGGAGAGATATCTGCAGAAAATATTCAAGACCTTCTATCAGGCTCCCAAGCCTGCCATGAACCAGCTAGCCTGCCCTCTTTTCCCCCTGCCACACCTGTTAGCACAGTGGCTAATCATACGTTTGGAGAGGATTTTTTTGTTTTGCTCACAAAACATACCAGGCTGATAATCAAAGGCATCCTAGAGCCAAGGGCAGGGAAGCTATGGTCCTCCAGATGCTGTTGAACTCCAACTCCCATCAGGCCCAGCACACATGGCCACTGGTCAGGGATGAAGGGAGCTGTGGTTCGGCAACATCTGGAGGGTCAAAGGTTCTCCGCTTCTGCTAGAGAGGGTTCGCGCTCATAGAAAAGCAAGATGATCAATACTGAATATGAAGATGGCACACAATTCGCATGTGGCACAGGGCAGTCATTCCCAAAACTGTGAAAACAATGAGAAATAAATTCATTGTGGGGTTACTGTGTTTATTATTTACTGCATCTATACCTGACCTTTCCTGAAAGGGTAGGGGTGTCCCGTCCCGTCCCCCGCAACTACCACGTTTATCCTCAGAACCATCCGAGGTAGGTCAGGATGATGAAAATGTGAGCACAACATTATGGAGTGGATCAAAAGAGACATGGGATAAAAATACGGGAGAACTAATAACTATCATTTTTTCCATCAGCACCCAGGTGTGATAGTGGTTGAAATGTCAAGAGCAGGGAGAACTGGGTTCAAATCCCCACTCAGCCATCACGCAATCTCGGGACAGTCCCTGCTTCTCCACTTAACCTACCTTACAAGTTTGTCAAAACAGAATCACACACACACCACCCTGAGGTTCTTGCAGGAAGAGCAAGACACATGAGATTAATATTCATGTATTTTTTTATTTTTTAAAAAATCATTTCATAATAATAATAATATCAGGGACAGCTGGGCCCTAGAGATTGGCAAGATAAGAGTACAGTGGTGCCCCGCAAGACGAATGCCTCGCAAGACGAAAAACCCGCAAGACGAAAGGGTTTTTCGGTTTTTGCGACGCTTCGCTAGACGATTTTCCCTATGGGCTTGCATCGCAAGACGAAAGCCCATAGGGAAATCTCGGGGACCTTTTTTTAAATGCTGGCGGTGGGGAGCAAAGCCTTCCCCCCCCTCCGGACTTCAGAAGAGGTCCAGGAAGGCCGGCGGGGGCGAAAGGCTTTGCTCCCCACCGCCAGCATTTTAAAAGCGGTCCGGGATAGCAGGGAAGCGCTTCCCGCTATCCCGGACGGCTTTTGAAGGCAGGCAGGGGGGGCAAAGACTTTTGCCCCCCCTGCCTGCCTAACCGGGGGCTTTTAAATCGCCCCGGGACTGTCCGGGGCGATTTAAAAGCCCCCGGACGGCTTTTGAAGCCTCCCCCCGCCGCCCGGCTTCGGGGCATCGTCCCGATGCCGGGCGGTGGGGCAGGAACGCCTCCCCCCGCTGCCCGGCATCGGGGCATCGTCCCGATGCCGGGCGGTGGGGCAGGAACGCCTCCCCCAGCCGCCCGGCTTCGGGGCATCGTCCCGATGCCGGGCGGTGGGGCAGGAACGCCTCCCCCAGCCGCCCGGCTTCGGGGCATCGTCCCGATGCCGGGCGGTGGGGCAGGAATGCCTCCCCCAGCCGCCCGGCTTCGGGGCATCGTCCCGATGCCGGGCGGTGGGGCAGGAACGCCTCCCCCAGCCGCCCGGCATCGGAACGATGTCCCGAAGCCGGGCGGCCGGGCGAGAAAGCCTCCCCCGCCGCCCGGCTTCAGAACGATGTCCCGAAGCCCGGCGGCGGGGCGGGAAAGCCTTTGTCCCCCCTGCCTGCCTTCCCAGGGGCTTTTAAATCGCCCCGGACAGCGGAGAAGTCCTCCGCTGTCCCGGGCGATTTTAAAATGCCGCCCGCCAGAAGAGGTCGGGGGAAGGCGTTTTCCATAGGAACGCATTAATTGATTTTCAATGCATTCCTATGGAAAACCGTGCATCGCAAGACGAAAAACTCGCAAGACGAAGAGACTTGCGGAACGAATTAATTTCGTCTTGCGAGGCACCACTGTATTTTTCAATGAACCAGAGCACCTCTTATCATGACCGATCTTACCTTGCATGGAGAAGACAAGGTAACCAACAAGAACTTTAGATTTGATAGATTGTATTTCTATGCCACTCTGTATCCAAGGGAATCCCAAAGCAGTTTACAAACAGCAACAGCATCAGAATATGATAGTTGCAGCACAAATGGCTGCTCTCAGAGTTTGGAGCTCCCTTCTTAGAGAAGGTAGACTGACACCCACCTTGTTCTCCTGCTACCAGCAGGTGAAGAACTTTTTATTCTGACAGGCCTTGGGAGCTAACTGCTTTAAAGGAAATAGCTTTAATAATGCTGTCTGTTTTTCTTGTTTTTTTCATCTGTATTTTAGTAGATTTGTGTAGGGGGGGGTTGTTTTTAATTCTATTTGAGATTAATGATTTCCCCCCCCTGTGTTTTTAGCTTTTACCTATGTTGTCTTGATTTCCATGAGCTGCCTCGAGTCCCAGTCAGGTGAAAAGGTGGGATATAAATGAATATAATTAATAAATAACACCATTAGCACATCATCATTAGAACAATTATAAAAGAATTACAGCCCATAAAATAATGCTAACAGAACAGCAGCTGAAAAGGAAACTCCCTATTGTTGCATTTACCCCCTTCACACTCACACACACGCCAACATAAACACTTTCTGTAATCCTTCACTCTTCTCAGTTCAATTTTTTTCAAATTCTCCTAGGCGGCGCTATGGGTGTGCAAAATTCATGCAGAGTTGCAAAGGTAAAGGAGACACCAATGGGCATTTCCCATGAAGCGCCAGCTTCTCGGAATCTAACCTGTACAACAGAGCTTCTGGGTTGCAGCCAACTAAGTTTTTGCAGAGTAGGCCAATCAGAATTTACAGACCTACATCACCCATTTCAGTGGGTCTACTCGGAGGGTAACAAGCACTGGAGACAGCCCTTAGCAAACAAGGGCGTCAATTGGAAGGAAGGGAGGCAGTCTTGGGCAAGGACTTTCTGCCTGTCGGAACAAACTGGTGGAACCGTTCCAACCTCCAGGACAAAGCTTAAGCACTTATCAAAGGCCAACGAAAACACTCCCAAGCGTAGAGAAAGCTGCAGAGGACGAAAAAAGTGTTCTGAGCTGTTACACCTGCTTCTCAGGGTAACATGCCTGATACACCAATCACTCAGCAACCGGCATATTGATTTAATTCAAAGCAGGACAGCCAGTTTTTGCTTTTCACCCAGCTGAAAAAAAATACTGTACTGCTTTCCAAGCAAGGGGAAACCCTCTCTCTTCTCTTGTCCAACCTGCTTCTGAGTAAATGTCTTAACATTATTCTCTTTCTTTCTTTTGTAATGAAAGAAAGAAAGAACAAATAATTATGAGACTCCAAAATAAGATGTATATAATTCACATAAGGACTGCCAAAAAGAAGTGGGGGAAATTCAGACAGAAGTGGGAATAGGAGACAGAAAAATATTAAGAGGCAAATACTTGAGGTACGGTAAAGAGCCAGTATGGTACCCTCCAGATGTTGTTGGACTACAAGTCCCATCAAAACCCAAAGAGACAAAAACAATCCATTTTGTCAGGACACCCTGTACTGTAATTCAGTTTGTTTTGGGATATTACTGATTTTGTTAGGGGATTAAAAAACCACATACAGAGAAAAGGATTATATCCTTCCCTCTAGTTCCAACATTTGGGCAATGAGTGCTGTCACTCACATAGCAAAATAGCACTACTCATGTACAAGAGAGAGGCAGGCTTCAGAGAAGTTTGCAAAAGTTTTTGTTTTTTTTAAAATGTGGGGGGGGGGGGGACAGCCTAATGAGGGCTGAGCATGCTCAGTGCCCATGGCATGCTGACTGTGTTTGTGGAAAAATGGAAACATAGAAAGCTGCCTATACTGAGTAGGACCTTCATTCCATCCAGCTCACTATTGTCTGCCCTGACTGGTAGCAGCTCTCCAAGTTTCAGGAAGCGCCAGGAATTGAACCTGGGATGTTCTGCATGCAAAGCAGACTCTCTTCCACTGAGCTATAGCCCTTCCACCTCTTTCAAACATAGAAAATGGGAAATTAAACAGTGTGGTTAGACTCCACACTGCAGCCTTTTGTCGCAGCTCCCACTTGTTTTGAAACAGCCACTAGGTAAGCTTCCAAAAAGGGTGGTATAACTCAAACGCTATTTCAAGGGAAGTGTCCTATTCACAAGAAATTGGCGTAAAGCAAACTGGTTTAAGTTCAGCTGGTGTACTATTACACCAGCTCCAACCTTTATTCAGCAGCAGGGACGCTGCCTTTAAAATGGTGGCCTATGCCTGGTTGCCAGGTCACATGAACAAGTTAAGGATCTCGCTTAAGCCCTACCTACCACCCACCCTGGGTCTCACTGGTACCATACCTCCAGAACACCCCTTTTACTCTGGCCTCGGCTCAGCTAGCTTTGGCTCAGCCAGCTGAGCCATGATGAGCAAGTTATGTTGGTGTATCTTTAGCTGAGCCAGGGCTGGGGACTTAATGCCATCTGAGCCTGGAATCAGGTGTCTGAGTCAGAGATCCACTACATCCTGACCCGTTCATTCCTTTGCCAGGCTTAGGCCAGCTCAGCCAGCAGCGGTTCCACTACTGAACGGAGTTTGGATCTGGTGCAAAATGATGACTCAGCCAGGCAGATGCAGTCTGAGAGTTACCGAACTGGGCACCTCTGAGCACATGTTGACGACAAGAAGCTGAGACTGGTACCTTGCTAATTACTACAATACTCAAACTAAAACACAGGCATCTCTGAATCTTGCAATGCAGTTCTCCAGTCAAGTAATGTGTACAAAAATGCATATATTGAGGTAAAATATGCATTAAATGTATATATGTATGAGTCAAAACAACATGCAAAAGTGCATTATGTTAGGAGAAACTGTTTTACAAAAATATGGATATTAGGGGGGTGAAATCACAAACATAAATGTGTATATTGAAATAAATTTGCACCAAAAAGGCTGGTAAATTTTCATGAGGACATTTTAAATTAATAAATTGATGTAGGAATGTGGATAACTAAATTTATGATTGGACAAATGAGAAACTGACAGAAACTGAAGCTAACCGAGATTTGCCCATACCTACCCTCAGTATCAGTTCAATGGAATATGTAGCTACTTTGTCGTTTTGTCATCCTGACCGCCATTTTGTTTCCAGGCTCATTTCAACATGGTGCTGATAAGCTGCTGTCCCCCAGATATCTTCAGCTCTGATTCACATCTTCCCTGACCTGCTGACTGTGGTTGATGGGAGCTGGAGTCCAAGAACGTCTGGACCACATGAGATTGGGGAAGGCTATCCTAAATAATTTGGAATTCCCAGAAGAGCCTGCTTGTCCTTACAGATCAGCTGAAGCAGCTCTTTTGAGGATCCCACCTTCCTCAGAAATACAGCTGATGGAACAAGAGTTACACCAGTTACACCCAAGGAAATCTGTCTGGAACTCTCTCAAATGGCTTTGTTCTTTGCTACTGATTAAAGACTTGTATATTCCAGGAGGCGTTTGTTAGTTTTGTCTGGCTGGCTGATTTCCTTAATATTGCAATAGGCACTGTCTGTCTCAAAACTATTTTCCAATTGGCTGTTTTTGACTGTTCTTTAATTTTCTTATAATGAGATTGCTTTTATACCTTATGGTTCACCACCTGAGGCATCTCTGGGTTAAAAAGTAGAGCATGCATTTACACTCAAACACTAAGGTCTTTGGACCATGTTCTTCCACAAGTACCGGTAGCACTTTCATCACAGGCAACATCAACAAGGGAGGCAACTTTTTGGATAGTTATGGCCCAGCTGCAGAACATCCTGCCCAGGAATTCTAGAACACCCCATTGCCAACTTCATAGTCCTTTATCCAACGCTAGGCAAAGACCACAGCCTCTTAAAATTAATTTTAAATACTTCAGACTCTCTGATTATTAACTGTTACTTTATCTGCATTGCTTTATGTTGTTTATGCTCACCTGACCTGGTTTCAATTTCTTTTTTTAATCTACCTTGAAATCACTGAGAGGAAGCAGTACTTATACACCAAAATGAATAAATAAAATAAAAAGCTTTTCTGTACAAAAATATTAGGGTTAGCAGCACTTAGAGATGGGGGAGAAATATGATTCAATTCGCACTTCAAGAGCAAACTACCTAGGTTTGCAGTTTTGAAACAAATAGTGAACAGAAACATTGGCAATCCTGTTTAATCCACCCTTCTAATTTTGCAGTGCAGAAGGGCAAAGTGTCCATGAAATGAATATAATTGTGAAAATAACATACAAAAAAAAAAAACCCCACAATGTTAGGGGAAATTGCTTTGCAAAAATGTGCATTTTAGGGAACACTGCATATTAAAAGGCATGTAACGGGAGACATTCTCAGTAGGATGCTAACAAATTTTCACAAGGACTCTTGAAATAAAGTTTTGCAACAGATGTGGAACTGTGGAGAGTGGAAGTAAATTGAGGAACTAAGAAAAAACAAAACTGACAGGTTCACCCATCCCTATTATTGCATGTAGGGAACCTTTGGCCCTCCAGATGTTGATGAACTGCAACTCCCATCATCCATGACCATTGACCAAACTTCCTGGAGCTGATGGGTTTTGTAGTTCAGGAACATCTAGAAGGCCGAAAGGTTTGCCACACCTGCCATATACATTCAGGAGTAAGTCCCATTTAATTCAATGGCAGCTACTTCCAAGAGACGAGTACAGGACTGCAAGGTTAATATCATGGAAGAAGAGCCCTAGCATAGACTTCCCCCAACATCTAATATTCTATGTGTAAGGAATATTTTCAGCCTGGGGAGCATTCCAATCAAACGAGCCTCCACGTGCAGCCGCACTGTCTAGACACACGCTTGGCACCCCGGGGGGGGAGCCTGGGTTTTTGCAGGGCAAACAGACCACCACTTCCCATAATGCAACTTCAGCACTTGTAGGTCTCCATACCTATCTGTGATATTCTATTTAAAAGGCTGAAATGTATATATGTGTATATGTATATAATGACACACACATATATACAGTACAGTACATACTTGTGTGTGTGTGTGTGTGTGTGTGTGAACCTTCAAAAAATAAAGGAAGGGAAAACCCCTCTTTTTCACATCTGCAAAATTAAAACAGCACGCCAAAAATGGCTAACACAAATAGATGGCAGAAGGAGATAACTGGAGGGGTTGGTCCTGGTCCAGAAGATGTGGGTTCAACTTCATAACAGCCATTAACTCCCTGGGTGGCCTTTGGAAGGAGAAGAAAAAGAAAGAAAATTACTCCCTCTTCACCTCGGTTTCCCCATGGGTAAAATGGGAAGCTTAAGTTCAAGAGGGGTTAGCCATGTTAGTCTGTCACAGCAAAACTTGCAAAGAGTCTTATGGCACCTAAAAGGCTCAGAAATGCAAACGCTTCGGCTGTAATAAGTCTGTCGGCCTTTAAGGTGCCACCAGACTCTTTGTTGTTTTTTTGATGGGGATATTAAATCTGTAATTAGAGAGAGTTATACTAAGTCACTGCACAGACATTTGCACACGCCAATATTTTTATTAATAATGTGAAGCATACAGCTCTAGAAGTGTGTGCCTGTGCAGACTATGAACTCTTCCAGGATGGAAAACAAAAATATTTCAAATCTCTAGGTTTCCGAGTCAACCATATGCAGAGGAGAGGGGAAATATCACAACCTTAAGAGATTATCCAGTCTAACTGAAAGTGTGGGGGTCACCAGAGGGCTCATGAGAACCTTCTTATTCTGCCCCCACCCCCAGTTGGGAGTGATGGAGGTATTCAGAAAGAGCCAGAATGGTGTTGCGGTCAGTGTATTGAACTAGGACCTGGAAAAGACCAGGGATCAAGTCTCAACTCACCCATGAAGCTCCCTTAGTGACCTGAGGCCAGTCACACTCTCTCCCTCACCCTAATGTTCCTCACAGAGTTGTTGTGATAATATGGAGAGGGGGCGAGTCAAGAGCCATGCACATGTGTGGACGATGGGGGACGGGGGTATGTGTGCTCAGGCTGAAGTGTGCTGAGGGGGGGCTGGAAATCTCATCCCAGTTCTGCTCTCCTCACAGTGGAGCTGGGTCATCCTCTCCCATTTTTAGGCACTTGACACTGCTTGCAAAGATGCAGCTAGTACTGCAGTGGAAGTATCTGGCAGGCATGAGGTGCCCCCAGTGCAAAGAGATGCATGAATTCCAAAGAAAGCCGTTCCAAACTGATCCATGCAAAGGGAAGCCAAACTTATCAAGCAAGATGTTACGGTTCCTTCTGCGTTGGCGAAACTATTTGCTAAAGCGACACACAGCAGAATGCAGGGAAGTGGGGAGAAATCTCCAGATCGAGCTCATATTTTCCTTTAATCAAAAGGAGTCCAACAGACCCCCTAAAAAGCAGATTAGATTTCAGCTGCTTCGTGTGTGTGTGTGTGTGTGTGTGTGTGTGTCTGTTTCCAAACACAGTCATCTCCTAGTAAAGCCTCCCTCAGCCTGGTCATGCAGGATCTATCAATGTGCAGATAAAGCAGAAAATAGAGACATCCTTATGAAATGAATCTGCAATTGACACAAAGCAGAGGTGACAACCACGGCAGAGGAAGCCATGGCTAAATGTTTCAATACCTTGAAAAATTATCTACAGTCCTCTTAAAACTGCAGTGGCTAAGCAAGAGGAATGCTACGGCAAGGACAGCTCATGAAAGGCATTTACATCTGCAATGGAGCAGCACGCTCCTTGTCGGCATCTCATTCACCAAACAGAGTCCAAAGCTTGCACATTAATAATAATAAATAATAATAATAGCTTTATCGTTTTCAGCAGAATGTCAATCACCAAGAAAAGGTTATTATTACACAGCAGCCACCTTACCTTCTGCCTCTGAGTCACTGACTGGAGTGGAAAGCTTCTTTAAACAGCTCTGCTGCAATTGAGCAAGAAACAAATTGGGTTACTCATTTGACTACACACAGACATATGCACAGACCATACGAACATTAAATACACTCAAAACTTTGCAAGATGATCTCTTACTTGCTGAGTGCAATTGTTGGGAGATTATGACAGACAGTCTTGAGAGAGGCATAGGGAAGAGAGAGATTTGGAGGACTAAAAATTAACTTGGGGACAAACAGCTGTGCCACAGACACGCTGAAAACTGATCAAAGTGCACACCTGTGTGGATTCAGCATGTAAGAATGCCAAGGAATTCATTTTACGGAAAGCCAGTATGTTTCCAAAAGGCAAAACACCATGCACTTAAAAAAAAAAAGTAGAATCTGATTCTTGATTCTTTAGGACAAATGAAATGTAAAAAGAAAAATCTCCTTAGAAAATATTCAAACTCACACAGAGAAATAATGCCTCCTTAGTAAGATGCCTGGGAGGTTCTAGCCGGTCTACTTATTTTGACCAGAATTTAAATAGCCATTTTCATTAAGTCCTGAGCTATATGAAAGACAGCATTGAACTAAAAAAAACACCTCAACAAGCCACACGTGATCATACATATTTAGCCAAGGAAATCAAACTGCTACTCTGGGAATTAGAAAAGCCTTGGGTTTATTTTAACGTTTTGCAGTTTTCAGATACCAAGTATTTACATTTATATCGCTAACAATAGGAATGCAACAGTTCTGCGTCACTGTTATTTTAACACAACATCTGTGCACTGATAGTTGCATATTAATTTGCAACGCTAAACTTTTCACTAAGGAGAATACAGCAATATTACTTGCAACTGCCATTCACAATTTGTGTGCTGGCATTACTCTGAACCAAGAAAAGCTGGGGACCATGTTCTGGGTTTGTAGCAATTCAATTCACTTTAATATGACTAATATTGAGGAAGCAGACTGCAGATGTGCGCCCAGATCCTAAAGTGGAAGAAAGTCCCATTGATTTCACAGCATTTACTCTCAAGTACATAGTGTGTAGGATTGCAGGTGAAGACTGCAATCCAATACACACATACTTGAGAAGAAATCCCCTCTTCAATTCATGGGACTTTTTTGCAGGTAAGCCTCAAGTTGCAAAACCTCACAGAGACTACATTTGATGAGGACCAACCAAAACCTTGAAGAAGTAAAATTGTAGCCATCTGGAGAATATGAGAAGAAGGAATGAGGTCCTTCAAGAAAAGACATGTAAACAGAACCTTACACAACTCAGCCTGCAGACAACCTTATCTGTCTTGCTTTCATTGATCATTTTAGTATCATGGTTCAATAAACTGCTTTTCAATTTTGTTTGTTTGGTTTGGATTTGGTTTTGTTCCCCCACCCCACTCCATCTCACTCCACTGTGACTGTGGAAATGGAGAAAGATAAGTTACTGCCTGGGGAACTGATAAGTGGGAGCTGTCCCACCTTTTCAGGTACTTTGGGGGAGCATCTCCATAAGGACACACACACACACACACCAGGATATATGCAAAATTAACCCCTGAAGAAGAAGTGTTAAGAAACACACAGGCACATGAGTTCTCAACTCACAACTACTCCAAGTGAGACTCTTTGCTCACCAGCCTACAAAACACACCCCCTTACTGTACTTGAGAACACACTTCTATTCCATTTTAATCAATCACTAAGAACTTTCAGAAACCACCAACCACAAAAGGAAAACCCACCACGAAATATGCTCATGTGCCTGGGATGGTAATTAATCCGTATTAAGATACCTCTGTTATGTGCAATAGGGTTGCTCTGCTTCTTCCCCACCCACCTCGATGCACAAATTTGCTGAGCTCTTATTCTGCTGGGGAGGGGAAGGAGAGAGCAGGGAAGCCGGGGCAGAGAGGAGAGAGAGAGAGAGAGAGAGAGAGAGAGAGAGAGAGAGAGAGAGAGAGAGAGAGAGAGACTGACTGAACGGGTATCCCAAATACCTGATCCGGGAATCTTAGAAGAGAAAATATGACGACCTCGCTTCGAACACTGGGTTAATAATGATCTGTTTTATTTAAAACGTTGAGCACCACGGTTGCATTCTTTCAGTGCCGCCGCCCCCATGCAAAAAATAATTTTAAAAATGAATGAATGGCTTTGCAATCGTTACATCAAAAGCAAGCTAAGCCCATCCTGCAGCGTGCTGCAAAACCAGGAGGAATTTAGCAAGGAACAAGAGCTAAGGCAGGTAGAGCCATCCTACCCCAAACCTTAATCAGCGGAGAGAAGGGGGGGGTGCATCCCGAGCCACAGCATTGCAAAGGGGGGATGCACAGCTCTGCTCCTCCCCCTAGAGGATGTCTGTCTGCCTGCCTGCCTTCCAGTCCACCCGCCCAGCCCCTGCTCACCTTTCCACTCCGGATCCCTCCTTTGCAAGCGCCAGGAAAGAACCTGAGCAGGGCGCGAGGCTGCAGCTGTCCACTGGGGCCATAGCGCCTTCGCCCACGTTTGACTGGCGTCTCTGTAGCAACGCCGAGTGGCAGGCTCTTTCCGCCAATCGGGACGACGCGTCCGGCAGAACGCCAAAGGCCAACACCAATAAGCGGGGGGAGAGAGAGAGATAGGCGGGGCTTGCTGGAAGAAAGGCGCTTGGGTAATGTAGTCCCAAACGTTACCTGTGCTCTTAGCGGAAAATGAACGCTGCTTTGGCGGGGATTTTTTTCCCCAGCCGGCTTGCTGTTTCTCTTGATTTGCCCGCCGCCAGCTCCTCTCCTCTTCACCATTTCCTTCTTCATTTCCTGATGTTTCAGTCTCGCTACTTCTTACTACACCCCCATGATCCCTGAGTAAAGGGGTGGGGGATGTCACTGCACAATAACCCAGTTTAAAAATCGGTTTCGCCTCTGCTGCGGCGCTTATCAAGACCCAGATTCCCAAGGCGGAGGAAAAGCACCGCAGACCACAGGAGTTTGCAGTGCACTAAGGCTATACAGTTCAGGGACGGAGTAATTTGCCCACCCAGGTATTGCTAGACTACAACTCCCGTCTTCCCTGATCATTGGCCATACTGGAGGGGGGCTGATGGGTGTTGGAGTCCAGCTACATCTGGGGGGTCAGAGGTGCCCCGTTGAGCTCAATGGGGTTTGCATTTGTGGAGACTACGTGTCTGGGATTTACACTGTGCATAAAACCGAACTGACGGTTGCACTCAGTTCTCATTGGGGTAGAGAGAGAGAGATGAGGGCAGTAGAAATCTTCCTTCTTTCGGCCAATTGCTTAACGCAATTCTTGTGGGTAGAGTCTCCCAGCCAGGTTCCTCCCAACCCCAATTTATCTGCTAATATCTCAAGCAGTGGGAATGATCGAAACTTTGCAGGTGGTCTGGCTGAAAAATAAATAGAACTCCGAATTTGACAGTTATGCATTCTCTGAGAAGAAAACTGAAAACATACAAAACCCACGAAAAGCTGCCTTATACCAGGAATATTGGTCCATCCAACCTAGAATTGTCCACACTGACTGGCAGCAATTCTTGAGAATTCCAAGCAAAGATTTTCTCCCAGCCTTGCTTAGAGAGGTCGGGAACCGAACCTGGGACCTTTTGCATATAAAGCATACCACCCCTGCCCCAATGAAATGCTTTATAGTGTGTGTGGGGGGGTACTTTTTACAAACACACACATACAAAACGCCACCAGCATAGTGCAGTTTTTAAAGCTACACAAGAACCCTGTGCGATCCTGTGGCTGAAGCACAGAATCTAGCCCCCATCTTCCATTTCCTGGAAGGGCTTCAGGGAATCTCCAAAGAGGTGAGTCACGTGAGGAATAAAGTAAAAAAACAAAGCATAACCTATACACCTGTTTACTCAGGAGTATGTCCCACCGTGTCCAATAGGATTTGCTCCCATGGGACGCGTGAGCAAGCTTAGCAGCCGGAAATTTACTTCCGTAGAGTTGAATTGCCGCCCTATATGAGCTTACACAGTTTCCATTGAATTTAACGTAGCTTACTCCCGAGTAGACTAGCTGTTCTACATCGTAGCTATAAATACAGTAAAATGAACGAGTCCCAACCTTCTCTGGAGGATTTTTGTGTGTCCCCTAGAAATCCTCTTTCCAATTATAAGAAAATAAAAGAAAGTAAATTTTACCACGAATTTATATTGAAGACCGTCTAATTACGGCGTAATCATACAACATATAAACACACACCAAAAGACGCGGCGCTCTTTTATTATATGATTGCTCTTATTGTTATTTAAAGCAGGCGTTTCCTCCAGTCAAGAATTCACCCTTCAAACGCATAAAAAGAATTAGCAGCAGCGATCAGAGAGAGAAATCGATAAATATGCAGGGGGAGAAACCCCAGGAGACTTGCTTGCTCTGAATCCGGATTTGCATGACAGGATCTTCCCCCGCTTCCCGCCTCCTTCCTCGTCCCCCTCCCTTTGTCCCGAAGAGTTAACAACTACAAGTCAAGGCACTGAGAGAAAGAAGTCCACCACCTCTTTCTCCGAGAGATTTCAACAGAATGGATGGGGGGGGGGGGAATTCTCCCGCCCCCTGAAGTTTTGGCATTGCCTTGTCTTCCACGGCAAAACAACATGTGCAGATAACTCGGTGCCGGAGAAGTCAATGGTTGGAAGACATTCGGTTCAACTGGGTTGCGGGTTGCCCCCTCATGGGCATAATTTGACCATTACATGCAGGCAGTGGAGGGGCGGGGGTGGAAATGAGGCGAGGAGAGGGGGAGTAGATGGGGTGCAAGAAAAGCGCAGCGTGGTAATCCTGGAGAGACCCCATTGAATTTAACAGGACTTACTCCGAAGTAAGACAAGCTTAGGGCCTTGCTTGCAACGTGTGCGCGGAGCCGGAGATCATTCCTGGGGAGCAGCACCTCAAACCTACGCACGTTTGCCTGAAAGCAAGCCTCATTTTGCTCCATGGGTCTTCGGTCCCAAGAGCATGGGCTTGCAGCCTGGGAGTTACCCCCCCTTTCTTCTCCGTAATTACACAGTTAAAATGAAATAAAAAATCACTGGTCTGTGGACTGCAGAGCAACTCTTTCCCGGGCGAGTTTAAATAATCAGCAAGCTTATTAATTTACACTTCTTTCTTTTCTAAAAACCCTTCCGAAAAGACACATAACAGTACTTGATAAGAAGATGGTTCTGGAAGATTTCAATGGAACTTGCTCGCGAGTGAATCTGGGGGTCAGAAATTTAGAACATTCCTAGATCCTTCAGTTTCAGAAGGAAAGAGCCGGTTAGTTGACAGATGGGTACCCACTGTTCAAAGCCAGTCTGGAGAAATTGGCTTTTCTCAGCTAAGCCGCCTCCCCGACCCGCTCCAATCTATCCCCTCTTTGGGTTTTGCCATTTTTTTATTTAAACCCAATGTGTCCCGCATCTCCAGTGTGTAAAAGAAGCAAGCAAGCTACAAGAGGCGCCGAATTCAGCCTTTTGCTTCTCCGCTGCTTTTACCAAAGTTCTCCCCGCTTCGGAGTTTTCAAGACCAAAAGCGGAGGACGATCATCGCTCCTCTGGCGGCGGCGGCTGCTGCCGTGGCTTTGAAACTGACACGCTGCTTGTGTATTTCATCTAAGTAAGTGGCTGAAAGAGCGGCCGCAATCTGGCAAGAAAGACCTCCGCGGAAAGGAGGACACACGCAATGGGCACCAGACCAGAGCTATAGGAAAGAAACCCCATTCCAGACCCATCCCCCCTGTGCACCCTTAAAAAAAATTAATCAGCAAGCCGGGCAGGAATTTCGCCAAGAGGGGGCTGAAATTATGTGCTGTATGGATAGATGCAGGCATGCAAAACGTGTTTGTATTGTGGCTGGCTGTGTGTGTGTGTGTGTGTGTGTGTCATTGTCTGTGGATCCCGAGAGGAAACCTCGAAAGCTCATCAGCCGGCGTCGAGATGGATACAGAGTGCATTTGGAAGACAGAAAACACCCACAAGGTGATGCGGAGGCACCTCACAGAAGCGAAGCCCCATCTCCGCCTCCCCCCCCCCGCCAAAAAAGAGGTGGAGAGAGGGTATCTTCCTACAAGCGAAGGTATCTTCCTGCTGGGCTATATATCTACTGGAATCAAAGGCGATTACATCCTACGATCGCTGTGGATTTCCCCCTGGCCCATATGGTTTTAATCTGCTTTCTCTTCTATCCTTTTATGAGTTTTAAATGGGGCGTGTAGTAAAGATACCTGGCTTATTCTTTTAGATGTTCTGCACAAACCTCTTTCAGCAGGCAGGTCTCTCCCATCATACCCCACCCCACTTTTCTCCTTATCAACCCCCCCCCCCGCGCATTTTTCTCCATCCCAAGGAGGCTGATGGCGGGAGGTAAGAAATTGCCCCTATTATCACAACAGTTTTAAAACGCCCACCTTGGATTCTTTGTGCGTATTAAATAACCATACACATTTACAAACGTCTCCCCAGCATCTGAGGGGGCGTTTGCCCTGTGCCCTTTGGTTCCGCATGTAACAACAGGTATGCTACAATTGCACCAAATAACAGCCCGCTAAGATGACCGGCGAGGGAATGGAGCGACGAGACGTCGATCCCCTGGTTTGGGCACCTTTGAGTTGTTCCATTGGCCTTCATCGACCTTTATGCACGAGCTTGCGGCTGTGCGTTCGTTGCCTATACTTCTCTTATTAATGTCGAGCGGAATGAATCCGTGATACTTATCCACAGTAAACCAGTTGGGACACACAGGGAGAGTGCGGTATTCCTCACAGCAACCCGGCAAGGTAGGTTGGGAGAAAAGACTAGGACACGTCCTTCCGCCACCCCACTCCCCCGAAAAGAAATATTTAGTTGAGTTTTCATCCCGCCTCCCGTCCCCAGTTCAGTCCAAAAGCCTGCTCCCAAACTCGCCTTCGGGCTGCCAAAACGCAAAACTAATTGGCAAAATATGGCTCGCTCGTGTATGTCGCCGCGATCCCCAAAGCGCGTGAGCTGGCCTGCCAGTCCGCGCGCCTCCAGGCGTTTGGCGCCGCCCTGAGCCAAGCAGGCCGAACGGTGCGATCCGCGCGGCACCCACGCAGACTTCCCAACCCCCAGCCATCCCCAAAGCGTTTCAAGCCCCAGCGCGCTGCTTTAAGCAGGCTGCGGAGGACTCGTTAAGCCCCCTCGCTAAGTGTCAAGCGGCTGGCCCAATCCGTTTAACCCGCAGTTGCTGCTGTCGAAAGGGTAGGGGGTAGTGCTGAGTGAGCGGTGGGAGGAGAGGAAATCCACAGCTGGATTCCTCGTGAGTAAAGGGCCATGTGGCTCACCAACACCCAGTAGTAATATGTGCTACAACAACAACAATAATAAGAGCGACAAGAGAAGCACGATCGCGAAGCAACTGCGTGGAACAGAAGTTATCTTCTTGCATCTCTTCTCTGCAGATAGTTTAAGAAACAAAAACAAAACCCTCACATTAACTGCTCTTTTTTCAAATGTTTACTCGGGAAGCATCGATTCATGATTTTATTTCCCCCGTGTGTGTGTGTTTTAATGGCTACTAAATCTTGTTATGAAATCTATTTCATCAACTGAGTGCCTTTTGCATTCCAGCGCAGGGAGCCAGAGAGAGAGAGAGAGAGAGAGAGCGCAAAAGCTCCTCGCTATAAATCAAAAGAGAAATTGCGCTGATGGTGTATTTAGCAAATGAAGAAAGTTGGAGGTGATCTTCGCTAAACAGCTTGGCTGTTGATTGCCAACCAGAGGCCGGCGCAGTTGAGCTTGAGAGAGAGGGGGGGGAGAGGGAGAGGGGCTGGGAAAAAGAGAGGTTTTCTGGCTGGTTGGCTTTGGTTGTGGCAAGCCCAGCAGGAGCCAACCTCCTCCTCCTCTCTCTCTCTCGTTTCCCTCCCTCTCTTCTTTTCTCTCTCCCCCCCACACTTTCCCCCCCCCCTTTTTGCTTTGCCAACACCCGCGGAAGGTGGAGCTTCGGCCGCGCTGCGTCGCAGGCGTCAGAATCCTCGATTTCCAACTTCGCGTCTTGGCCGGACCTTTTGGCGGAGCGCGCAAAGGAAAGTGGGGTGGGAGAGAGAGAGAGAGAGAGAGAGAGAGAGAGAGAGAGAGAGAGAGAGAGAGAGAGAGAGAGAGAGAGAGAGAGAGAGAGAGAGAGAGAGAGAGAGCGCCCTTCTCCGTCCAAAGGAGGGAGGCAGAGATAAGGCGAAGGAGTAGGAGAAGAGGGGGAGGAGGAAGAGGAGGGGAGAAAAGAAGAAGGGAGCCATTCGCCGGAGTGCGTCCAAGCTCAGCTCGGCTGCACTGGAGAGGCGGCGAAGGAGGGCGCGCGCGTCGAGCCCGCTAGCCCCGGCTTGTAGAAGCACCCTCGGAGGCAGACCTCGACGACGCTCGCCGTAGAGAGAAACGCACAGGGCGCCCGGGAGAGAGGGAGGCAGGGAGGGAGGACGGACGCAGTTCCTGGCGACGGCGGTGGTGGCTGTGCGCTCGCTGCCTGGCGGGTATATGCCTGCCTCTGGCCATGTCGTATCCTCAGGGTTATTTGTACCAGCCGTCGGCTTCCTTGGCGCTCTACTCCTGCCCGGCGTACAGCACCAGCGTGATCTCCGGCCCCAGGACGGATGAGCTGGGCAGATCGTCGTCCGGCTCGGCTTTCTCTCCTTACGCCGGCTCCACCGCCTTCAGCGCGCCCTCGCCGGGTTACAACTCACACCTCCAGTACGGCGCTGATCCGGCGGCCGCGGCCGCAGCCGCTTTCTCCTCTTACGTGGTAAGGGAAGCGCTCGGGTCGCCCTCTTCCTCCTCCTCCACGCCGGCCGCTTGTGGGAAAAGGAGGAGACCGAGAGAGGGATGGAACCAGAGCTCAGGGACGAAGACTTGGCGGGGCGGGTGTTATTGGGGAGTTGAGGAAATAACCCAGGGGGCTGGAGCTTGGAGGGTTTGCAGGCTGTAACCATAGGAGAAAGCGGCAGGTAAAGTGGAGAAAGATGAAGTGCAGAGGGAGGGGTGCAGGAAAGAAAAGCTGCCCGTGGATTTTGGCACCTTCCATGGCCGCAGCTCCTCAGTGGATGGTTAGCCTACCGCATTTTCTTAAAAAGAAATCGATTGCAGGACGAAGGATTCTTGCGCGGAGATCAATGGGACATTTCTCTCGCAAGAAAGCCTGCAGCCGGCCAGCGTCTTTCTCCTCGCTGGTTTAACTCTGGACTATCAGCACCCCCTGCCCCCCCCCCAAATAAAGAGTTGAACGGGAGCTGCAGCGCGATCTGGTTTTACTCCGTAGTAAGCTCCACATTTGCTCCCAAGGAAGCCAGGCAGCGCCACGATCCTCGGCTGCTGTTTTACGCGCGAGTAAAAGCACGCCAGGTCGCCACGCAGCAGCAGAACACGGCGATCCTAAGCGTGTTTGCTCGGAAGTCAACCCCGCAAAGTGACTCCGGGTCAGTTTGTGATTAGGGACGCAGCTTTGATCTTGAAGGGGCTAAGAAGAGCGAGGCTTTCGGTTTGTGCCTTTTCATTTTAATTTAGAAAAGCGTGTGAGAGTTAGAGTCTCAGTGAAGGTGCGTGTCTATAGATACATATACACTCTCCAGTACGATTTTCAGATGTTTTAATTCAAGTCAAATCCGGCAGTTTAGATGCCCAAAAGAAAAGCTGGATAAGGGGGTGACCCTTCTGCCCTTTGCCATTTCCCTGCCGTCTTAATCGGGCTCCCCAAATATTGCAGAGCTATAATTTCATCTCAGGATGCCGACTGACAGTCTGATGATGATGATACAAAAAGGTACAAAAAGATTTTTTTTGAAGTTTCAGTATCTCTCTTTTTTTAAAAAAAAAATGTACCTACCCCTTCCACAATAATCTCAGGCAGTATGGAATACATCTGGAAACATCTGTCCAGAAGTTATGTGAAAGAAACGCTTTCAGTAGCTCAATAAATCTACAAAGAGAAAGCGAATAAAGTGGTTATTCCCTCCTGAAACTAAACAAAGCCAAAACTAAAGGGCTTCCTCTTCCATGCTTGAACTGCTTCTTCTCGTTACATTTCCAATCTAAATAACGCAGCTTCTTAAAAAAGAATGCGAGTTAGGCCTCTTGGAAACGCTGGGACTGCAATAGAGTTGAATCCGAATATTTCGGTTTAAGGCTTATTGTCGGGAAAATTGCCCCTCGGGAGTGGGGGGTGGGTCATGGAGGCATAGCTTGCTATCTGTCTAGACACTGTCATGCTTCCAAGTGAAGGGGGGGGAAGGGTGTGTGTGGGTTTGTGTAAAAGGTTGCGTTCAATTAGAAGGGGAGGAGGCTGAGGTGTAATTTGTTACTGTTTATAGCTTGGTAATTTGGCAGAGATTGAAGTGGGTGGGTGAGATACACTTTCTGGTCGCATTCAGACACCGGTGGGCAACTCGTGTTTAGCTTAGGAAAGACTTATTTTGACTCCCACCCCCAGGTATGGTGACACTCCAACTTTTAGGCCGAGTCTGTTATGGAGATGGGGGTACAACCACGTATTGTGGAGAGGACCCTTTCAAACGGGAGGGAGATGGTTTGATTTCTCAGAGATATGGATTTCCAGAATGATTTTTTAGGAGGTCTCCTTCTCACCTCAGGCGACGCTTTTGCCTCTCCTTCTCCTTCCTCCAGGGCTCGCCCTACGACCACACCCCCGGCATGGCCGGCTCTTTGGGGTACCACCCTTACGCGGCTCCCTTGGGATCCTACCCCTACGGCGACCCGGCCTACCGGAAAAACGCCACCCGGGACGCCACGGCCACCCTCAAGGCCTGGCTGAACGAGCACCGGAAAAACCCTTACCCCACCAAAGGCGAGAAGATCATGCTGGCCATCATCACCAAGATGACCCTCACGCAGGTCTCCACCTGGTTCGCCAACGCCCGGCGGCGCCTCAAAAAGGAGAATAAAATGACCTGGACTCCCCGGAACCGGAGCGAAGACGAGGAGGAAGAGGAGAACATCGACTTAGAGAAGAACGACGAGGAGGAGCCACAGAAGCTGGAGGAGAAGGGCGATCTGGAGGCGATCGAGATAGGTAAGCTGCCGGTGGAGATGAGAGGAGAGGGATTTGGGGAGGTGAACTGGGTTGTACGCTTTTTGGCAAGGGAGTCTGTCTGGGGCAGGGAGGAGCGGGGAATCGCTAGACTTAATGGGGTTGAAACGGCCATGGGGAAAAAATAGGAACTGTCTGGATTCGTCCCCAGAAAACCTTGGTTCCAGAGTAGTTTACAAGGCCCGCTTTGGGAAGGTGTTTTTTCTTCTTCCTGGGACTCGACGGGGTGGGTGGGAAGGCCGAGGATCGGACTCCAGAGAGGCCTCAAGGACTGTGTGTCGCCCTCCCTCTGCCCTTGTCCTCAGGTGCTGGAGACCCGAAAGGAGGCGCGGCAGGCAAAGAAGCCGACGGCGCGTTGAGCGACTCGGATTGTAAAGAGGCCCCCGACGAGGCGCTGTCTAAAGGAGGCCCCGGGGCCTCGCCGCCTTTGGCCCATTGTCTGCCGGCGGCAGCGGCTGCTGCTGCAGCGGGCCGCCTCCTTCTCCAAGCGCACCAGCAGCTGCACCCGGCCGGAGGAGAGGACCCGCAGCCGGCCCACCCGCTGCCCGCCCAGTACAGACCCCCTTCGACGGACCTGCACCCCCTCCTGCCTTCCAGCAACGGGACGTCGGTGATCCACTCGCCCCAGGCGGCTCCGCAGGCGGCAGCGGCGTCGGGAGCCGGGGCCCTTTCCAAGCCTAAACTGTGGTCTTTGGCGGAGATCGCCACCTCAGCGGACAAATCGAAGGAGGGCAGCGGCGAGGCGGCCCCGCAGGCTCCGAGTTTAGCTGGAGCCGGCTCGGCGCAATCCCCGACGGCGCGGTCGCCTTCCTCCACGCACTGCCCTTTCCCCAATGGCGCCTCGGTCCTCTCGCGGCCCCTCTATTACACCACCAGCCCCTTTTACCCGGGTTACACGAACTACAGCTCTTTCGGACACCTCTCCGGCAACGCGGCGACGGCGGGGAACCCCAGCCCCCATTTTAACGGATTAAACCAGACTATTTTGAACAGAGCGGAAGCCTTGGCTAAAGAAACTAAAATCCTCAGAAGTCAGTCCCAGTTTGATCTTAGTAAAGACTCGCCTTACGAACTGAAGAAAGGTATGTCGCATATTTAATCTTGAGTTTCTTCCCAGATTAAAAACCCTCTTCGTCATCCACGACCGGACTATCCCCTCTCCCTTGATTTTTCTTTTCTTTTCAATTTTTTATGTTGTCTATTTCTTTCTGCTTTTTTATTGTTGTTGGTTTTAATTTATTTACAACCAATTCAGACTTGATTTTGGCAGAGGTTTCTTTTTTAATTAAAAAAGGAGAGAACTAAGTGCGGAAGGAGGAAAGCAAGAAAACGAGGGGGGGGGGAGAAACCCAGACCATTCCAATTTCCAAAATCAGTGGTATAATTTATTTGAGAAAGCAGAAAGTAAGCAGCTCTTGGGAGGAGAAATAATAATAATGTCTTAAGGTAAAAAGTGCAGGAAGTGCGGGAAGAGGGGGGAAATACCCACATGGGGAGGGCGGGGGAAGGCAGAAACAATTTGTATGAAATGTTATTCTGTATATTTAATGTAGCTTTTTTTGTATTTAAATCGGTAACACTATCTTTGAAGTAAATTATGAAATCCACCGCCTGTACAGCCATCAATGTTGGTTTTTTTGGTAATATAAAATATAAATATATATATATAAATATATATATACATTTCTGTGTCTTTTCCCAAATTGTTTCATAGTTTTAAAATCTATCTATATATATATATACAAGTTTAAATTAAATTTTTATGCCTATTGAATTACGATTAGTAGTATTATATTATTACTCAATGCGAAGAACTTTTTTTTTTTAATTAGGGGAAGCGGGAGAAGCCGGTCAACCCACGGGATTAAGTATAAAAATGCAGATGCCCCTTTGTCAAATATCGGTATTTAATCAAAGCATAGAGTTGTTTTTTTTAAAAAAAATACAAATTATTTTATTTATTCATTTTGATGGCAAAGTGGAGCCGACAGAAGGAAATGTGGGTTGGGGCGGAGACCCATAACAAAAGACATATTTAGAGTACATTCCTTCCACCACCACTCTTAAAAGGGGGAAGGGGGGAGGGGAAGCGGAAATCTGCACTCTAAGAATTTAACTGAAAGTAACTTTTCCAAGTGAGGGACGGATGTTTCCTGAACGCAGGCGATTTGGGCAAAGCCTCTACATTTGGCATAAGTTCCACCTGATGGATTTGGTGACAGGTGGGACCGGGAAGAAAGGCGAAAGTATAGAGAGGTGAGCGGGGGAGGGAGGATGCAGTGAAATATGTACAGGTGATTGACTTGTGAAAGGAAGCGCCGGTGACGTTCCGGATCTAATGAGTGCCTGTCAGGGGAGTTAATTCAGTCTGAAAATCTGTGGGTTTGATCCCCGCGTAGGATGAGTGGCCTTCTAATTCTGCCTCGTTAAGCGCGCAGAAGGTCCCAGGGTCCGGTCTCTTTGCATCTCCCCCCTTTTTTAAAGGGTTTCGGGCAGAAAAGCTGGGATAGATCTCTGCCAGAGAGACCTTGGACTCTCCCTGCCTGAGCTAGCTGGGACCCATGAACTGATTCAGCAAAAGCAGCAACCCCACCCCTCAAAAAAAAAAATAAAAAAATAAAAACCCGCAGCCGAATATGTCAGCTTGCTGTCTTAAGGCTGCCCCCGGTTTCCCTTGCCCCACCGTCCCCCTAGGGACCCAGTCCCGTGGATGCTAGCGGGCGCCTCTGAACGTCTATCGCTTGTAGCTTGCTGCTAGTCGAGCGGGGTGGATGGATGGATGGATACAGGGACACAGGAGGAGAGGATGGAGATTTCCTGTGGAAGTGCTCTCAAAAGCGCAGGATGGCAACAGCGGACCGTCTCTTAACCTAATTACTTTTAATCAGTGTCGGGCTTTATGCAAAGCAGTCAGCTCGTGAACTTTGCTAATGAGTTCGATTTTATGCCAGATTTATCCCTTATTACTATTTCAAAGGTCTGCAGAGTTTTTACGGAGAGGGATAGGGGGAATACATATTAAAAAAGAATACACTGGGGAAACAGATGGATAAATAGCTCTGTTTGTGCATGTACTGTGTGCATCTCTCTCTGTGTGTATACGGACAGACATTTCAGTTGTGCGTGTATAATACACACACACACACACAGAGAGAGAGAGAGAGAGAGAGAGGAAATATCTCCCTGCATTGCTAGCCTCAAGTTTAGCATTAAAATTATTCCCCCTACTATTGGCGGCTCCATTCTGCAATAGCACTTGATGGTTTGGCGGGGTGTGCGTGCTGCCTGTACGGAGATTAGCACATACAAATGGAAGGTTGAGGAGGGTCGCCTTTGGATTGCTTCCCAAATTCACAGGTAGGTGTCACACTTGTACCGAATTTCAAACATAGCGCTCATCTTTTGAAAGTTGGGCGAGTTTAAAGAGGGAGCGACAAGAAGCGCTTTATAAAAAAAATCTAGCACATCCACGGGAAACTTGAGTGGGGTGAAAGGGAGGCTCCGAAGAAAGATGGATTTCCGATTTGCTAAATCATTTTGAGCTCAGGAAACTTAACCACCTAGGGTCCTGATTTGATGTGAGGGTCTCACTCCTACACATACTGCCGGTTCTTTGGGGGATTTATTTCCAGGTCTCAGGGTTATGGGCTTTTAAATAGAGGAGAAAGGAAAATTGAAAGTATCCCCCCCCTCAAGATCTCTTCCATTAATGGGAAAGGGGCATTGAATATTTAGGAAAACTCTGCCCTTAAAATACAAAAAGAATTAAAGACAAAAGAAAACTCACAACTCAGAAGTAAAATAAGATAGGTTTCTTTTTCTATTTTTCACCCCTGCTTGGAAATTGATTGGCATCCCAGCCTTGAACCCACGTTATCGAAAGGAAATTAAGTTGGTGCTTACCCGCTTGACTTGATTGTTTCCTAAACACAGGGAGCCTTAAATTTTTTTGTCGGGAATAAACGCCATTGATTTGAAAGGGATGGGAATGAATTTTCGTCGATTTTAGAAAAGCGACAACTTGTATTCGTTTGCTTAATCTTTCAACTCGGAGTCCTCTTCCAGCATTTAAAAATTATTAAATACCTTCCTGCAAAAAGAGAGAGAGAATACCCGCCCCCTCCACATTACTTTGGATTTTCTACGGATGTCAGTTCCTAGCCACTTATCCGTGACTTTCGTCACTGCTTCGGAAAATAGGAAAAATTGCCTCCCTATATTTGTATAAATCTTTTGCGAGCTTTTCGGAACTTCGACTGGACCCGCATAATTAATTAGCTGCTAATTGGTTTAGCTAGCTACATACAGTTAAACGATTTGCGGGTGGGGGTAATCTTTTTTCCTTTCACCCTCACAGCGACCGAGATGTGATTTGATTTCCTCCAAGAAACCACGGGGTATATATAAATACTCTTTTAGCCTGGCCGATAAATCTAAATAAAGAAGTCAAAGCTGTTTAAACGTGTAAACAATCACATATTAGGGCCATAAGAATACTGTAAATAATTATTTCAAAGAAAGCACCGATTCAATGCCCAGGTCAAATCGTTCATCTGAACTGTGATGTGGGGAGGGGGAGTGATGGCGGGGAGGGGGGGAATACTCCACAAATCAACCTGTTGAACTTACTTCCATCATTTAAGGAAAAAGGAAGTTGCGAATGATTCGTTGACCTCAGTTGAGTTCAGGGGAAACTGTTGGCCTGTTAGAAATGGCCATCCGATCTTTCAATTCTGAAAGGCGCCTTTTAAATATAAATATAATGTTTAGCTTCCCGACATTCTAAAATAAAATTAAGAAAGTCGTGTTATACTTGGTATGGTTTTTATAAAAAAAATAATTACGGCCATTTTCAGCACGCACGTATATGACAACCTCGAGACTGTTGCTGATGTTATTTATAATTTTAATAACCACGATTCTTTCAGTCTTTGAATGGGGGGACACACCACACAAACTCAGAATATAAGGTTAGTAACTTAAACATAAATATTGTCAACCTTGGTTCCTTCTATATAATAATGATCATATTGAATAGGCGCGCCAGCAGTCTCCATAAGGGTTTCTTTTGATGTATTAAATTCCTAAGGGAATTAATCAATTTCCTTTAAGATACAACTAACCGGCCTGCTGTCCTTCTTGATTCTAGTTAAGGCTGAACTAGGATTATGAATAGATAATAAATCCAAAAAAATTAAGTGTACTCTCCTCTCCAGGTGAAATTTTAAATACATGTGTAACTAACATGCATTTGTCTCGTATACCCTTAGCAAAACATGTCTTCGGGTTGTTGTTGTTTTTATAGCAGCAAAAATAATGTTATGGTAATTAGCGTTTACAATGACATCCGAAACAAATTTACATTTTTATTTTAAACGGGGTGGTTTTTGTTTTTATGTCTAAAGATCTAAAAAAATCTGGAGCTTAGAGTTGTGTCCAATGTTTGTTCTACTCAGAGTAGACGCACTGAAATTCTTGGACAAGAGAAACTTAAGTCCATTAATATGAACGTGTCTCCTCTAAGTAAAACTTGGCTGGGTGCAACCGTTGAATATATTTCCCACCAACTGGATTTTTGGAAGGAAATTACATACAAAACAGTCATTTCACCCCAAATAGTGTTTAGGTATGCTGTGTTGTTGTTGTTGTTTTGAGGGGGGGGCAAAACAAATTTCCTGAGCATCCAAAATGGGACACCACGTGAATCTGGTAGGAGGCTGATGTGCCGTGGTGCTAAATAGACTCTCCCCCCCCCCAACACACACCAATACTTTAAAAGAAGGTCTATGGGTTCCAGTGGAATTTTCTTCCAATTAGGAGTAATCAGACGTATTAGATATCGAAAGGAAAGTCATTCCCATTGATTCCAGTTAAATTTACTTCGGAATCGCAACGTGCAAAGTAGCTGGAGTCAAACCAGTTTCGATCCACTTGCGTTAGTGAAAGGAACCGCTTTTCGTCGTCTAAATATAACAAGTGGTCTCTGCATGGCGTTAGAAGCAAGACATAAGGCGGTTCATAATGGGTAGGTGTGCGCTAGCCAACTCACCCCCCCGTGAAGTTTATGGATGTGGGGTGGTGGAAGAAGAAGGCTTGTCAGTTTCAGTCCAGGGTTCCAGCTTTCTGAGACGTTTCGAACGTTCGGTGGGGAAGAGAGAGAAAACTCGTGTAAAGGTGTAACGTGTGGATCTCTGACTAATTTATTAAACCTGCAGTGAGTGTGAATCCATCCTGGGTTGTGTGCAGGTTTTTTTGGGTGGGGAGGGCAGCCGTGCAGCTATCTTCCTCATTCACACAAAGGGAGAAAACAGCTGGACTTGAAAACAAAGTTTGGGATAATAGAAGTATTCTCGCAAATGGGGAGGGGGGGCAAATCCGAATTAATGGCTGGGATCCAGTATTTTGAAAGAGGGGTGGTACTGGAAGTGTGTGCGGAGGGGAATGGAAAAGGTACTGGCCAGGGAGACAAGTGGCGTCGAAATCCGTGAATTTAGATAGGGCAACAGGCTGGGGGCGCCCAAATGCGTCAATGCCACAAAGTATACTGACTTCCAGGTCATAACATTTCTGAAGCCCTCGGTGTGGCGTTAAGCTACGTTCCCCATCCGAAGGGAATCCTGCTGAGGACCATGGGGCTTTCAAGCAAACCTGTTTCGGATTAAGTAAGCATGCAAACGCGTTCCTGGAAAAAAAGCCTTCACTGCTTTCGGAGTCCCTTCGCCTAGGATCACAATCCTGATGCCCGCTTAAGAGTGCGAGACTTCTTCCTCTTCAAGCACACATGCCCTGGATAGCGTTTGAAAGGCTCCGAGCTGACGCTCGTTTGGAGATCGAGGTTTCCTTCTAAAGCTCAGGGCTGTGCATGTTGCAGGTTTAAATAGGGGCTGCGAGGACTGATTGGCCTCGTGTTCCAGCCAGATCTCTGTTCTGCAAATCGAAAACCGCGACGCGCAGATCAAACCGCAGCGAGGTGAGGTTAACCGTCCCCTCCGTCCAAACACAAAAACGCCTGCAAACCGTTTGCCAGCGCCCCGGAATGGTCTGGGGGAAAGTGGTTTCTCTGATTTTTTTTTTTTTAATGAAAACATAATGAAGCAGTAATTTCAAACCCAGAATCCTTCTGTCTCTGATCCCTCTCCAAATATTGCTTCATTCCTCAACGCTGCAGACTTATAACTTGTAGATCTCACTTTCAGGGGGTGGGGAGAAAACGAGGCAACCCCGCTCCCGCGGCCTTAACCTCCTAAAAACAGAAAAAGAAAATTCCTCTTAGGTTACGGTTGGAGTAAACAGCACTTCAGAGAGCAGTCATCAGAGGCTGTTACAAACTCGGTGGTAATTAACTGATGATCGGCTCGTTTGGGTTTCAGACGCATGCCGATTAAAAGCCGATTATTCACCCCTCCTTTCCCTTTCAGGGGCGCAGCTTTACCTGCAAATCAAAGTGATGGGAGCCGGGAAGTCGTCCTGAGGTACAAGTCCCAGAAAGTTCACACTCCCCTTTAGCCCGAGTTTGGAAGCGCTTCCTAGCAAGTGGGTTGCATATAAATCGAAGTCAAAATAACTACGTTTACAGGTCAGGTTTCCTGCTTGGAGCGCAGGGCTTTCGGGGACCTGTAAACTGAGTGCAGGCGTTTTGTCTAGCGCGATCCTCAAACCAGTTGATCTGCGAAGAGCAGTCACTGAAAGGAGCTAAACAGGCACAGGTGGATTCTCTAGGCAGGTCGGCGTCGCCCCACCGCGTTAAGTGGGGTTTTCTCCTGAGTAAGAGCCCAAAGGATCTGTCTCAACTGGGAAAACAGCAACATGGGAAAACAATCGAAATGTGAACATCTCTTAGGGCGGCTGAAATACCGAAATCACCTCCTTGGGGGGTAACAAAGATCCACTAGGGCGTTCAGCTCGAGCCCATGCATATTTACTCGGATATGTTTTGTTCAGTGGGTCTCACACTTCTGTTGAGTGGGTAATAGTTGCGGGGGAGATACGTGGGTTTGGGAAAGCAATCCTCTAAATGTTTACACGGGAGTAAATCCCATTCACTTCCACGGGCTTATTCCTTAGTCTGCGTGTTTAGGATTGTAGTGAACGCCCAGCTGTAAGCTTAATAGGCGAAGTGTGCGTGTGTGGAGGAAAGTCCCACAAAAAGCATGGAACTGACTAGATTCAATTCAAGTTGAGAGAGGGAGAGAAATCACCAGTGTTGCAAAAACCATTTTCCTTTTCACCTCTACTCGTTTGGGATTCCGGTCAAAAGGCTCCTGGCTACTATTTGACTGAGGCCTTCAAAACAGGGGTCGATCATTTCCAAAGAGAGAGCGATGAAACTCACCATCAAATGCCTGTTTCCAAACCCACCCTCCATCCCAGATGCGGGCTTTCCTCCCCAGCAGAAGGAAAGAACCCTTTGCACCATGCCTCCCTGGACCGAGTCAGTACTGAAAGGAAGGTTCCCACCAGGACTTGATTTCAATGTCTGCATAAACTTCCACAAAGATGAGCTTGGAACAAGGGGTGGTAGACCCATGTGCCCCTTCCTCATATCCTCCCTCCTCCAATTCCCATCAGCCTCAGCCAACCGGTCTAAAGGTCAGGGATGACTGGAACTGTAGTCTAACAATATCTATTCTAGAGGGTCATACACCCAGCAAACCAGTTTAACCGAAATATTCCTACGTGTGTCTGACCCCGTGTATGTTTGCATGGACGTGAATTGCAGATTAACGAGTGCTTCCTTCCGGGAGGCGGGTTGGCCCTAGGAACGTATTCGGAAGCGGTTTCCAAACTGTTAAAAATAAAAAAGAATAACAACTATTTCAAGGAAACGCGCAGAAGGCAGAGGAGCACACTACCATGTAAACGCAACTGCTCTGGTTTAGGTGACCCTCTCTGGGACTCCTGAGGGGCTCGTTAAAAGAGCTGCTGCCCAAGAAGAACAGATTTACTCTATAAAGACTAACCTAACCCTCCGGATTCAAAGGGAGTGGAGGCTTAATTGGTGATGAAAAGGTAAAAAATAGGAATGTGGTTCTCTCCCCCACCTGCCGCGCCCCATCTTTTAACGGGAGGAAGAAACTTCCCCACCAAGAATACGACTCTATTGTCTGACATTTCCTCGGAGTTTATGATCATTTAAACCACCTGCAACGAACAGATCCGTAACAAGGAAAACTAATCCAAAGGGATTTTAAAACTCCTCTTGATGTCAGATTCAGTTTGCGCTTTGCAAAACGCCCTTAACAATGCAATCCTATGCGTGTCTGCTCAGAAGTAAGTCCCACCAAGTTCAAATGGACCCGTCGTGCCAAGGGAAGTGTGCCCGGGATTGCAGTCCAGACCTTCAGTCCTTTGCGTACTGTACCTTGGAGTAAACCCCATTGGACTCAGTGGGATATATTTCCGAGCAAAATGTAGATAGGATTGGGCAGTACAAACCGATTTTTTTAGGGCCCTCGAATACTTATTATTATATATAAAAAATAAGTAAATAACGCGAATGTTACTATTTTTTAAAGGTTGCGATCCTGTGTACACTTATTCAGGAAGATACTTCCTTTAAAGCGGTAGGAAAACCTGGACAGGATAGAGTTGCTTAAAGATGTAATTCTAGGCAGTATTTATTATTTAATAATAATAATAATAATAAAATAATCCCGCAGAGTCCGTCTCCCTCCCACTCCGCATTTTATCTTCACTTACAGCCTTGCAAGGTAAGTTAGAGAAGGAGACTGGAAGCAGGGTTAAGTGAGCTTCACAGGTATGAGCCGAGAATTGACCCTTAGCTAAGTCCCCTTCCACATCCCAGACTTTCTTTGTCCACTTCTCCACACCCTAGTTAGGCACAAGTCCAATTGCTCTCAGTAAGATTTTTTTACGAGTAAACACCCACAGGAACCATCTCCACAGATCTGCGGTGACAGAGTGAGAGCTCTCTACTTCAAGCCCTTACGCTTTCAAACCTTGCCTAAACCCATTGATTTGCTTCGAATGGTCTGCGAATATGGGGAATTGGATGTTCTGACTGAAGTGGTATTATAAAAGAGATTTGGGGAAGGGGAAAGGGAGCTTGGGCATACACATATGCGCACACGTGTCAGGGGATGAGGGTCCCCCTTTACCCCTTAAATCTTCTCCACTCAGATGCTGACTCCGGCTTGAGTTCCGAAAGGTTAACATCCGAGTTCCCACGCACACCCGGTTCCAGAGCTAGACCCGAATTTAAAATGATCACCAGAGAGCGTTCCCCGCTTTTAGTGATTGCGTATTACTGTCATTCCCGATGTTTTATTGTGACTACATTGATTCGAATTCTACTTCGCTTTATTGTGGAGTGTGTGTGGTGATGAATCTGGGATCTAGTTTTCCTTTGCGTGCAGTTCTTGAAACCCTATGGTGAAAACGAAGGGTCATTAGGGGTTCGGAGGATTCGGATTGAAACCGATTTCACGCCAGTTTCCAGGCACACTTTCCCAATGAGGATAAAGCATGCTGCTGGCTTCGAAGATCATCCGCTCTCTGGCTCCAGTGGTCTGAGGGCCGGTGGGAATATATTTTCCACTCTTGTTTAAAGGCAGTATGAATAAAAGATGGTTCCGTAGCCTCCAAATTGTTTTATTCACACGCTGCTTTCAGGGTTGAGGGGGAAACAGGGAGAGTTTGTCATGCTCTAGCAAGAAAGGGGGAAAGAGGAGAGAAATCCCTGCTCCAAAAAAGAGAGTATATATTAGCTTTTGTGCAACCAGCTCCCAAAACAGCTGTTTCCCCAATGCCAAAGATATCCACAAAGACTGAGTTGGGGCGGGGAAGGATGGAGGGAGATATTCTAGGGGCCTTGGGTAACTAAACTCAAATCGGTTTCGTTTGCATTTAAATCACACGGATTGCAACGGGATTTCTTCTGAGTGAAGCTCATGAGACTTTCTGATTCCCTCCCACGGACTGACATCCAGCAAGGAGCCAGGCACCATACAGGAGTTAGTGGATATTTACTTCGGTTTAGCTCCCCTGAAGTTCGATTAGACTAATCCGAACTGGTTTCGGAGGAAGATGGCTGCGGTAGGGAAAAAAACTGGGCATCTCCAAAGCAAAAAACCCAAGAGATTTCTCGCTAATAAACTGCAAGGCTTAAGCGTCAAAGGCAAAGAGGAATCTTTACACCTAAGTTGGGCTGTGGTCTTGCCTGTTTCTTCCAAACAGGCAACAGGAGTGAGGGTTTCTGGACTTAGCTCTGGGAGCGACATCCTGTGGCCTTGGCCAGTGTGTTGTGCTCTCACATTCATAATCTTCATGAGTGGCCTACCTCACAGGGCTGTTGTGAGGACAAGCACAATAAAGACAGCAAAGTCCTTTGCGAGGTGAACATCTTTTGAGAGTGGGAGATGCCTAACAAATAAAGTACAGTAGGCCAATAGGCTCCAAGTGAGCTGCGCTGTAACTACTGTTCCGTTAGTAGAAACTGCCTCAAGGATTGGGTAGTCTATGCAGGAGTGAAGAAGGGCTGCATAGATTCGTGTATCTTCTCCATCCTGCAACGGTTGTCTACATTTAGCAAAGTAGAAAACTTTGGTCTCTTGCGATCATGAGGACTAGAAACGCTGGTTTGGGGCGCGGGGAGCAGGAAGGCAGGAATAAAACGCAACGCAGCACTGCATGGATTTTATGGAAAGCCAGGATGCCCATTGGGCAGGGAAATTATTTCAACTGTTTGGTTCTAATGGCGTTTATTGATTTCTCCCAATTTAAAGAAACCAGTGCCCACTCGCTTCTCGCGCAGCAGCAGACAGACTTCCGTCCTGCTAGTTCCGGTCCTGTGCTGCTGGTAGCTTTTTTTGGTAGCTAAAAAGGTAACGGGACCCCTGACCGTTAGGTCCAGTCGCAGACGGCTCTGGGGTTGTGGCGCTCATCTCACTTTACTGGCCGAGGTAGCGGTGTACAGCTTCCACGTCATGTGGCTAGCATGATAAGCCACTTCTGGCGAACCAGAGCAGCGCACAGAAACGCCTTTTACCTTCCCCCGGAGCGGTACCTAATTATCTACTTGCATTGGTGTGCTTTCGAACTGCTAGGTGGGCAGGAGCAGTGCCCGAACAACTGGAGTTCACCCCTTCGCAGGGATTCGAACCGATGACCTTCTGATGGGCAAGCCCTTGCCACCAATTATCTCTTGCCCTCTTTGGCACATCTTATGCTCAAACACTCCTCCGACTTGGTCCTCTCCTGGGGGGAAAAGGAAGAAGCGGGGAGGTGGAATACCACATGTACTTAGGATATATAATACTCATATAATAAATTAAACTAATCAAGTTTACGGGGGAAACTTCTCTCTTCCAGCCTCCAAAAAGGAGGACGATTTTTGTTCACTTATTATTATTATTATTAATAATAATCATCTTGATCACAAGAAAGCAGCGAACTCCAATAAAGTCACACGTACCCTGCGCACGAATCAACAATGTAAAAGAGCACGATCCTGCCAGCCTGGAACCCTTTTTGTAGCCTAGATCCGATGTGTGTTTACTCAGAACTAACCTAAGGATTGTAAACTAACACTTTGGAGTTTACCACTCCTACCAGGTAAGTGGGCTGAACAACCCTTTCAGTGGGAGCCAGCAGAGATCTGAGAGAAGGCGGGCGGTGGGGAACGTGCCAGGTAATCTTATGCAGGTTTATTCAGAAGTAAGTCCATCTGGGTTCAACGGGCTTGCTCCCAAGGAAGGGTGCCAGTCCAACCTCGACTCCAGTTGGAACAGTTTTCAGATCCATTACTTGGCCTGAGAGATCCTAAAGGAGGAACCAATAGATAGATGATAGATGATAGATGATAGATGATAGATGATATGATAGATGATAGATGATAGATGATTGATTGATAGATAGATAGATAGATGATAGATAGATGGATAGATAGATAGATATACCGTAGATAGATAGATAGACAGACCTGGTGCAGAGAGAATTAAGGAGAGCATTAGCTGCTTGGAGTTGAGCGGACCCCGAAATCTGTTTCATCCGATGAACCGGCCTGGGCTCATTGATTGGAAGGTGCTGAAATTAAAAGCGTCCACTTTGAACCCGATCCACAGACAACTCGACTAATCCAAAGCCCAGGTATTTGGACTCAAACCGGATTCCCCACTCGCCACTTCCCAGAGAATCCCGGGAACATTGTAGTTTCTCAGAGAGTAGATAGACGACTCTTAGCAGACCACAGTTCTCAAGATTCTTTGTGGGGGCAGCATATCTCTTAAAGTGGTATATAATTAATCTTTGAGTGTATGTGACATACTAATACAAAACGTCTTCTAGATCAGGCTTCCTCAACCTTGGCCCTCCGGATGTTTTGAGACTACAATTCCCATCATCCCTGACCACTGGCCCTGCTAGCTACTGATCTTGGGAGTTGCATGCCAAAAACATCTGGAGGGCCGAGGTTGAGGAAGCATGTTCTAGAGATTGAAAGAGATATTAAATATCCAATTGCTTCAAAAGAGGGAGATGAGTTTAAGAACTTGTGGTAAGACAGGCATGGGCGTAGCCAGGTTTTTTTTGGTAGGGGGCAGAACCTCAGTTTGCATTTTTATTGATTGGGGGGGGGGTCAGCTGTCTCTCCCTGCCCCTCTTGGCTACACCCATGAAGACAGCCACCCAGAAACGCCACCCCCCCAACAGGCAACCCAAAGACTTGAGTTGATGCATATGAAATATGGCTCAGGCGATTTCCGCTGGATAAATGAACCGCACCTATTTTTAAAGGCGTTTTCTTTCTTCAAATCCCCGTGTTTGGCAAAAGGATCCGTTTCCCCATTGCATGACTCGGTGAAAGGACTGTCCTAATGCCGCTCTTGTTAGTGGTGGTCATTCCAGGTGAACATATCCGGAATAAAATGCTCTGGTCTTTATTAGTGGATTATCCTTGCAATCAGCGAGTTTAACATGCGTTAAAATATCTGTAGCGTGAACGCGCGTTAAATACTCTTGCTTCTAGACTGAGTTGAGGTAGGTTCGGATTCACTGAAAGGGGTTCTGAGGCTGTCTTTATTTGCACTGAAGTCAAACGTTCCTGGGGGTGAGGAAGGAGAAATTAAATAATCTGGCGCGCAGCTTTCCATTCTCGGAAGTCACTGGGCAACTAAAGTGAGTCCCCTGCCCCCCTTAAAAAAAGTCCTCCTTGGGTTAACGAGGTAGAGTTTCTATTCCACCCTGAGCCTTCTAGGCTGTGAGACGCTTCAAAAACTCGGGAAAGTCCTCTTCTCGCTTGAGACGGGGGCTGCAAACTGAAATCGCTGGGGAGGGAGCAAAGTTTTGTTTGCTTTTAAAGGAATTAACAAAACAAGTGGGCGTTGTTGTTAATTGTGGTTTTTGTTGCACAGGCTGCCGCCAGACATTCTTTTGCTTCGAATTAACTAACCGCGAGAGAAACTCCTCCACCCCCCGCGCAGCCTCACTCTCGCCCGTCAAAACCTGGGGTCCCTAGAGCCGAATCGAATTCGGCTCACGACGTGTAAAGCGATAGCCATGACCTCCCCTAACCAACCACTTCTCTCCCCCTCCTCCCCGCTCCTTTTTTTTTTACGTGACCTGCTTAGAGTATTAGGCCATCTGGACTTGGCAAGGCGCTAGACCGTCTCACACACAGACCCCTCCGCCTCCCCCCCCAAAACCCCCAAACCAGCTGCTTTTCCAAATGACCAATACGTTAATTCTTGACAGCACTGGCAATCCCCCCACCGCCACTTTCTAGTTAGTTCCTCATCACGATCATTTTGAAAAGGGAGAGGGAGCGCCCCTCCCTCCCCGAACCTTGCAAACAAGTGGCAATTTTGAATTAGTGTGAGCATTAGAGACAATCTGGAAACACCCTCCCCTCTTCGCTTGTGGGGAGGGGAAGAGGCCGGTCCGTCCTATCTAGGGACATATATCTCCCCCCAGTTAAAAAAAAAAAAGAGAGAGAGAGAGTGAGAGAGAGAGAGAGAGAGAGAGAGAGAGAGAGAGAGAGAGAGAGAGAGAAAGTGAAGTGGATCATTGCAGCCACAGAGGAGAATATGAGAGTCTGGGTTTTTATTGAATCATCAAATCCCCACGAACGGAGCTCTTAATTAATTTTGGGTGCGAGCAATGCAGCCCAGCTGTTTCCTTTGGAGTGGAGTTGTTCGGAGACAGACCCGCAGGAAGAAGGGAAAGTCTGCGGGCAGGCTGCTGCTTCCCCCTCCTCCAATCTCTCCCCCCACCCCGCCCCACAGCGCCACGAAAGCGTATCCTAGCGTTCGGCCCTCTCCTCACGACCAAAAAAAGAAAAAAGCCACTTGTAACTGACAGATGGCTGATTGTAGACTCGCATTCCTGCAGCCTCCTTACCTCTACAAGATGCGGGGAGGGGGAGATTGGTGAAAACCAAAGAACGATCGGTTTGGAAAGAAAGAAAGAAAGAAAGAAAGAAAGAAAGAAAGAAAGAAAGAAAGAAAGAAAGAAAGAAAGAAAGAAAGAAAGAAAGAAAGAAAGAAAGAAAGAAAGCTTGTAGCAGTGTAGGGAGACTTCGTATGTTAACCACACATACATTTTCATACAGAGACATATATATGATTAATATGATTTATTTTAACATGCTCCCCCCCTCTCTCTGTGTGTGCGCGCGTGTGCGCGCGCGCGCATATATGGGATGTTAAAATAAGTCACATTAACCAGATAGAATTTCCACTCCTCTCCTGGCCTTAATAATTCTGGGCACCGTGCATATCAAGTAAGTGAAGTGCTATCACAGGTTGATAAAACACAGGTATTTCAGTTGCGGAGTGGTACTTGATCATCTCCCCACGCCCCTCGGGAAAATGAATGAGATTGAACTGGATCGGGTCCCTGACAGGAAAACCAGTCTTTCTGATGGGAAAGAAACGGACTTTTAGTGCATAGCTGCTCTTAAGAGAAAGCCGTGGCCTTACTCAGAGAGAAAGAATGGGAGCTGGCCGGGAAAGAGCTGGGTTGTCATTTGTAAAACAACCATCTATAGGGGTTGTGGATTACCAAGAATTGCCATTGAGTTTTTAAAGCTGCAATCTTAAACGCACTCCTTAGCGGGAACCTACAGCAAAAGAGTTCAAAACCTTGAGTTGTGGAACAACTTTCTTTCTAAGCTAAGGCATGGACACAAAAGAAGTCGCAAGTTCCCGCCATCTGCAGGTGGTTACTCTTTTGAGACATTTTGTGTAACATCTTGCCTAGCGAAGATACTTGGAGAACGCGGCAGCTTGCCACAATTTTGTGACTTTTTATTGGTCTTAATCAGGTTTTGGCCAACCGTGGATTTGGGAGATTTCTTTTGCTACGGATCTATACGGTATCTTTGAGTTCTATATGCTTGCTCTAGTAGGCGCTCTGGGTTGGTGGACATAGCTGAAAGAGAGCTGCTATCCACAAAGCAGTTACAGCGATTTACTGAGCCTAAGCGTGCATTTTGATGAGAAAAATAATATTTAGGACACGATCCAGCCAAAGTTTGTAAAGCAGTTTTAAGTCCCATTGATTAATTCAGCGCATGCTGATTTAAATGCCTTCCTTCTGCGGTCAGCGCAGGGAGAACTTTCCTTTAGCTCTCTCTATTTATAGCGACTTGCAAATGAATCCTGTATAGGTCTCGGGAGTAAATGCCGCTGTATTCAATGGGCCTCCCTCCCAAGTAGATGTGTGTTATGTATATAGAGGATTGTAGCTATGGGGTGCTTCAAAACATTTTGCATAGGTGTTCTCCGCAGCCCTTGCGACAACCCTGCAAAGAAGTCCAATCACTGTAAAGCAGAGGCGAGACTGAGAAAATTATAAACTTGCCTAGATGGCACTTCTGTTTTCCAATATAAGCCTGATGTGTCTCTGGCAATATACTGATAGCTAAAAGAGAAAAGGAACCCTAGAAAGGCGATAACCACCAGGATGCCAAATTAGGGCTCCTTCTCCTTCTGTCGAGCAACTCCTCTCCCTGGTAACATATCAGTGCACGAGATGCTTCGCAACAAATAAGCAGCAGGTCCCTGTCCGCACGGAGCTTACAGTCTATAAGCAGCTGTCGTGAAAAGTGCAGCGAGGGCAGTTTGAGAAATCCAAGTTTGGTTCATTGGGAAGTGAGCCGAGGCCATTCCTCTGGAAACCAGAGGCCACGTTTCCCTGTTAAATAAGACCCTCTTGGAGAACAAACTTAAGGCTGAGATCCTGTGCAAACTTTCCTGGAATTAAGTCCCGTTAAACACACTGGGGCGTACGTCTGAGTAAATAAGGCTAGGGTCCCCCCCCCATAGTTCAGATCACAGGGTTGCACTCCTAAGACAAACTTACCCACGTGTCCAAGGGCACGGCATCAAAATGCCCCCTCCTCTCTTTTGACAGCGCCACAGATAGTGAGCGGAGTAAAATAGGTGGTCAATTATAGCCTTTCCTTAAATAACTCCAGTAGCTAAGCTTTTAAATAAACCAAGAAACCCACATGCCCCTCAGGGCAAACTCTTGGGACAGAAGAATCGGCATATGATTCCTGCAGCTGTTGGGCAACTGGAGGCGGGACAGAGAGGTTTGAGGGGAGAGACACACACCGCACCGTGGTGATACAATCGTCACCTCCAGCCAGACACCGTCTATTAATAAGTTTTGCATTTGACCGTCTAACACAGGGTTCTGAAAGAGGCGACACACGGTTCTCCCTCCACCCCAACTCCGTGATTTAAAAGTATTTGCAATCAACAAGGTTTCCTTTAAGACTCCTTTAAAATAACAAGGAGCATTTGACTCATCCTTGTGCTTTCGGGCGCCCCAAGATTGTCTCTTTGTTGTTCATGCAGAGAAGCAACAGGAACGCGCGCCTTGAGGGCAGATCCTCCCCATGCTTCTCTGCAACCAGGGACACTGAACACCCCGACCCCAGGCCCTGCAGAGATACCACAGAAATACCCACCCACTCCGCCCGCTAAAGCTCATTGAAAAGAGGAGAGCGCAGAACAAGGCATCGTGAAGTGAAACGGCGGAGAGCCCACTTTCTCAATGGTCTTTTTTCTCTCTATTTATTTATTTCCCCTGAATGCATTCCCTTGCCTCGGCACAGAACTGGCAAATTAGACAAGCTAACTAATTCAAGATCAGACAAACAATGTTGGTGATTCCCCCCCCCCCCCGTGCGTGTGTCTAAGAAGTCAAGAGCTAGACCTAAGCAGAGGATCCCCAATTTACTTCAATTTCTGAGAGGCTTACCTTCAATGTAAAGTCTACATTGTGGCAATAAGGAGGGCTGTACACTTTGATTAAATACTTTAAAGATCCTCTATTATTTTGGCTTTTTAAAACAATTTAATTCGACGAATTAACTCATTCCATGTCTAACATGTCCAACATTGCATCACTGCAACACAATTATCATTGAAGCATGCGCGAAGCCAAGGGAGGGGGGCAGGGGGCCGCTTCCCCCCCCATACCAGGTAAATCAATAAAAATGCTTAACCTACTGAGGATCTGCCCCTCAACAGAAAGCCTTCCCCCCTAACATGAAGCCTGCCCCCCACAACATAAATCCTGGCCACGCCCATACACTGAGGACTGGCGAAAAGTCCTCTCCTCCAGCATAAACGCACAGTTTAGACAACCAGACGCCTCTGTCTGCTTTAAAAGCCCTTGTTAAAAATCCAAGTACTGCCATTTCCCCTGGTTTATATAGGACAGATTGTGAAAACAGCCCCCCTCACAGTGACATCACACCTCCCTACGAATGTTAATTCGGAAGTAGGTCTCACCTAGCTCAATAGGACGGGCTCCCGGGTGCCACTCACGCACGCCATAGCAACAGAAAACATACAGTATTCCATACGATTAAATCACTTTATCGTAAGCCACCCCAGGAACTTGTACGCATCCCTAAAATAAAATCACAAAAGCGAGGATGTCATCATATCCTCTCGGTTTCTGTGAAGACAAGCCCCATCCAACTAGAAACCGCAGGCTTCTTACATACGCCCAGGCACCAGCTCCGACGACATCAGTCGACCTCGCTTCAAAGCAAGTGCATTTTGAAGAGGTTAAGTATCAGTCTCGGCGCTCCTGGCAGCCCTCCATAAATACTGAGGAAGGGGAAATGGGTGGAAGAATATGGTGGCTTCCTGAATGTACACCTGTTGCTTATTTCAGATTCTGCTTTTTATTATGATAAAAAAACCACACTTTTATTTATTTATATCAAAACTACAATATTTCAGTTCCAGCTCTAATATTAGGCAGAGTGAGGCATTTGCCTCCGGTAGCTGATATTGAGTGTCATGAAAGGGCAAACAGTTAGTTAATTATTTAATTTAATATTGTTGTTTCAATATATATATATATATATATATATATATATATATATATATATATATATATATATATACAGAACGCTATCACCAATCAACCACACCAGACCCAAACCCAGACCCTCTCCACAGATAAATTACAGACACCATCCAGTAGCCAAACCATGGTGGCACCTCCGGATGCTGCACCCCCCTGCAATCCCTACACAGATCTGGCTGACACAGGCCACAAAACCACAGCTCGCCCCTATACACGAAGCCAAGCCAGAGCACAACTAAGTGCAGTACAGCCATCTTCTCAGAAAAACTCTTCACAAAGTTCAAGAGGTCAAGACACAAAGACTTTAGCAACTAATCCACACCTAATGACCCACCTAAGTGGTACTCAGGATATCACTCAAGAAATCACTCAAGATATCCCTCAAGTAATTAAGGAACAAAAGAAGAAAAGGCACACTAGCCTGGGAACTTCCTCTCTGCCCAGAACATTGGAGGCTATACACCACACCCCCTCAACAGTATTTATAAGAACTCAAACACTGAGATCCTGCTCTGTTCCAGTAACAAGAAGCCGAAAGCACCAGCCTGAAGATGACGAGTGAGACCTCGTCGAAACGTCGCCTAGACACCCCAACTTTTACACGGGAAGACACCCGAGGACACCAAAACCTGCATATATATATATATATATATATATATATATATATATATATATATATATATATATATATATAATGTTAGTATTGCTTCATTTTCATTGCCAATGAAACGTAGGATCCCCACCCTACCCCTCGCTGGTATTAAGCAGGGTGAATTGTATACAAGCTACGCTCACTGAAATGAATGGACCTAAGTTGGTCGCGACCATTGTTTTCAATGGGTATGAGCTGAGTATAATTTTGTTGGATATAATGCTCAGTACATTGGTGCGTAGTGCATGTGCATGTGTGTGTGCGCGCGCGCGCATGCTTGGAAAGGGGTCATTTGTTGTTCCGCGTCAGCCCGGCCTTGAATCCAATACCCACTTTCGTGAAAGTAAGCCTCTCTCACCTCCATGGAACTTGAAGCAGAGTCTGAAGTGCCTGGCCGCCCTAGCTATGCGGGTTTATCACGCCAACTATTACAGTATTTAAGAATAGGATCGCGCTGCTGCGCTCTTCTTCTTTACTGCTGAGATTCCGCCTGAATCCACGGAAGAACGCCTCCCCCCAACCCCGCCCCCCACATGCCACTCAATATACTCAAACCCTAACTTTATTCAATGTGGGTTGAATAAAGGCCCACAGTTGTCGTTCCTACATTATGGAATGTGTCGACTTTCTGGTTCTGGGACGATGGTTGAAATCTCTTTTTACAGTCTATGGGACCGCAATGATTCTGAGCAAGGGATCTGAAGAACCTGAAGAATGATTAAACTCAAGTTAAGGAAGGGGGAGCCGAGCAGTGCCCTCCACAAACACCCCAAAAGAACGATGCATGTATTTTTCTGCTGTTTGCAAAGCTGTTCTTGAACTGTGACTAACCCCGATGCTAAAGCGCAGCCCTCCTCTAATAAAAGTGGTACTTGTAACAGAAACGCCTCCCCATTCCAGCCACCCACTTACTCAACTGTTATAATTAGTTTCGTGTCCCAGCTTGTATTCAGAAGCTGGGATCCGGGACTCAGACTGCTAAGGAAGGCATTCTCGGCTGTTGATTTATTCGTTTGCAAAGAGTTTTGATATTTTGTGCCCCATAACATCTCCCCCCAAAAAGAAAACACACACACACACACGCACACACATATGGCAAACCAAAAACTTTTTTGGGTAGCTCTTTTGTCCCCTAACCGCCCTGACTTTCTTGATGGATTCACCGAGTAAAAGAGAAGCAGAACCAAGCAGGTTATTAGAAGTTATGGGGCTATTTTTTTCTTTTTTTTGGCGAGGACATTTGTTTGTACAAACACCCTAGCGCCGCCGCCGCCGCCGCCTTTCCCCCTCTTCGCTCTTGTCTTGATGGATACAAATTTAAATGTGCACTTATTTAATTGGATCAGGTCCCGTGATAAAATAGAATAAACGGCTCCCCGTTTGCCAAGTTATTTCCAGAAGCACGCAGTCATGCGAGGAAGGAAAATTAACCGAGAGAAGAGGAGGCGCACCGTACTTAAGTTACACCTCGGGTCTAGACTGCTGCAGAGAAAGCAGTTCCCTAGCCTATTTTAATCTCTCTCTCTCTCTCTCTCTCTCTCTCTCTCTCTCTCTCTCTCTCTCTCTCTCTCTCTCTCTCTCTCTCTCTCTCTCTCTCTCTCTCTCTCTCTCTCTCTCTCTCGTGTCCCTGTTTATTAGAACAAGCGGATTTCAGAGATAGAGAACCGGGGAACCCCATTTCTAAGGCTGCCATCCTAAACAGAGTAAGGGAGTCCGTCTGGTTGAGCACAGCGGGCCTTTCTTTCCAGTAAACCTGCACGTAGAGCGATTTTACTTTCTCTCCCCGAACGTTCCACTTAGACGTTCCGCCGAGCGTTCCATCCGACGCTTCCGTGTTCCTATCCAAATTCTTGGGTTAATCTTCCTTGAATGCCCCATTGGAGGCGGGGAGAGAGAGAAATCGCAGAAGCTCTTGAAGCATGCATTGGCTAGCTCCCTACCTAAATACATTTTCTCATAAATCCCCTTTGACATCAGCCGGTGGGACTGTCTAAGAAGCGAAAATGAGCACACTGCAGCTTTATTTCGTAGAGAATTCAAGCTCTGGGCACTTAATGTATACCTTTTTAGAGGTTTCCACCCCCCTAAAACAGGTAATTAATACGCTCTCTCTCTTCTCTCCCCCTTCCCAGTTCTCTCCCTTTCCGTCTTTTTGCCTTGTTCCTTTCTGTGTTGTACATACTTATGCAGGAAAAGCTAACAGATGGTTATTGATACAAACATGGTTTCTGTTGCTAAAGGCCTCTCCAAAACAAATTTTGCCGGCTGAATGCCAATGTATGCATGTTGGCTGGTGACAGCTGATTAGTACAGTGATTTACGGCCAAGTTTCTTCTATTCCACCCCCCACCCCCCAAAAAGGGATGATACTGTCAAAGGCAGCAATTTAGGGGAAAAAAGATAAGACAGCACACCCCAGAGGCTTTCTGTAAAACCACCCAACAAATCTAAACCTACACTACAAATACCTGAAACACTGGAGCAATCAATTGGTCACAGATTAAATACAGTCTCTATTACGACTTTCCCTGGCAATCCGTTACTTCTGACAATAGCAGCCTCTAGATTTATGTAACTGCCCCTCACCTGTCCACCCGGCTAACAGTGTGTATATTTCAAAGTGCTGCAGCAAAGAGAGATTGGTTGCATTGCCATCCCTTCCTCCTTTGCTGCTGAGCCCCTGGAATGAGATGAAGGCTGCAATTCTGAAAGCACAGATCACTGATGAGTAGTTCCCAGTGATTTCAAGTGGTGGGGGGGTGGGGGGAGGTAAGGAAGTGGCACAAGCCTAAGTGTGTAGGCCTAGCAAAGAGCCAGAGTGGAAGGGCAGAACATCAGCAGTGCCGTCCTGGGACAGAGCACTGGCCTATGGATTCCTGGCATTGACCAGCTGGTAGAGACAAGGTGCTCTTTTCACAGACAGAGCATCTTTTTAAAGAGGACATAGGAAAAGCTCATCCTCCTGTATTTCTGGTTACATGTGACCCATCCCTCCCAACAGTCATTATGCGGCATGTAAAATTAATTGCAATGAACGTTCTTAAAAGACACTGCTTTGGGGCAATTTAATACTAGGCTAACACAGATCAACCTTACGCAACCCAGAAACAAACTGTGGTTAGGTATACATTGGCAGCTTGAAACGTTGTGAGGCCTCTCTTTCTCTCCCCGCCCCCCCGCCCGCCTGTTTTCAAGTCACATTTTTACATGGCTGTTCTCCCATCCCTGCAACATTCCCTCCAAACTCCTCTTCAATGCAGCTGTCATCTGCACATGCTCAATGGATGTTTCAGACATGCACACCTCAACTTGCATTTTCAAACTGAATGGTAACTGCTTTGAGGGGACGCACACCCAAAAGTAAGCTTTCTCAAGAAACTGAAGGATACTTATGGAATGTGGTTAGTGTTGGCAGCTTCAGATATCAGCAGAGGAGTGCACTGGAGCAGCCCTGCAAACACATAGGATAAAACGAAGGTGTGCCATGCACACTGCAAATGAACCCGGTCGCAGACTACATGCTAAGGTACATCCACACAGGCTTTACATGTAGCAGGTCCAAGCTTTTTATAACCTGCAATCTCCAGTTAGGAGAATCAGATAGGAGGCAGTAAGAAAGATCTCTGTCTGAGTTTGTGTACACACAGCACATTTAAAGCATATCGCCTACTAAAGAATCCTGGGAACTGTAGTTTGTTAAGGGTGCTGATAATTGTAGCTCTGTGAGGGGTAAACCTCAGTTCCCATGATTATTATTTTTTTGGGTGGGGTGTGCTTTAAATGTATAGTGCTTACCTAGACTCAGAAAAAGATCTGAGACTCTGAACTGTGCTTTACTAAGCTGGATGGACTAATGGTATGCCCCACAGAGGAACTTACGGTCTTCAAACAAAAACACCTTGAAGGTCCCAGGCCACAGAGAGGTTAGGCTGGCCTCAACTAGAGCCAGGGCCTTTTCAGCTGTGGCTCCAACCTGGTGGAATGCTCTGTCACAAGAGACAAGGGCCCTGCAGGACTTGACATCTTTCCGTAGGGCCTGCAAGACAGAGCTGTTCCGCCAGGCCTTTGGTTAGGGCGCAGCCTGACTCCCTCCTTTGGCAACCTTTACAAAACTTTATGGCTGCCATCAATCTTGATTTTAATTAATTTTATAATGTTTTTATAATGTCACACTATTTTGGTGTTGTTAGCCGCCCTGAGCCCGGCTTCGGCTGGGGAGGGCGGGATATAAATAAAATTTATTATTATTATTATTATTATTAATGGCAGTCTGACCTGGAATAAGGTAGCTCTCTGTGTTTCTGTTCCTGGAACTGGTCCTTATTATATATGGTCCATTGTCATCATTACCACTTGAAATGTCTCTCTCTTCCATCAATGACGCTCAATAAAAAAATAAAAATGAATTCTTCCGTTCCTCCTTAACCCTCAGCCCCCCTTTTCATTTTTACCCCTTTTCTTCACAAATAAAGCTTTTGCTTGGCAATAAAGCCCAATGTCTCTGGTCTTCAGATCATCCTCTTTGGCTCTTTCCAGCCAAAAACCAGCGGCAAAAACTATGTGAAGTCATTGTTTGCAGGAAGGTTCCAAAAGGCCTGATTTATTAGCTTGTCAAGGGGAGCATTGTTGAGGAAGGCAATCAGAAAGCACTTACCTAGCAAAACTAAAATTACTGCCTTTTCACCCGCTAATTTGTATAACTCCCATGGAGGAACTTGGGAAGTGTTTGATGAGGCATAAAATGATGATTAATGAATTTATTGGCCCGTTGCTCATCAAATAGGGGTAGTATATCTTCCCTCTATTGGGCGGTTGGTTCCAGCAGCGATGTGGCTGCAGAGAGCTAGGCCGAAGTGGATCTCCTTTCCTGGAGTCTTTCTCCCCCCCCCTTTAACCTGCCTGACCTGAAGAATACCTTGCATGTAACAGAGGCAACGACAGGGAATGGCAATCCACAAAAGGCCCATTTGATTGGGTGGTAAATGAGAAATGTGAAGACAAGTGGCTGCGGGGAAGGGTGGTCTGCTCAGTTTTCAATCACTCTGACTACTGAAGAAGCGAAGAATGCAGAAACCAGATAAGGTGTGAGAAGCAAGAGGGGAAGGGCGGGGTGGAGAAAAAGAGAGAGGAATGGACAAACCAATTTTAAACTTTCATAAAGGAACCGGCCAAAGTGCTCGATTGTTGCTATAACGAAAGAGGCAAAGGCAGAAATGGAATTCTTTTGGCAAGACCGCCATTTTCACAAAGCGGTCTTCTTAGATGTCACAAAATCCTGGGCACCTCTGCCCTAAATATTGGGTTGATGAGGGCTGGGCCCTAGACGGGAAGGCGCCCTTGGATGAGGCCCTGGCTGCATGCCTCCCCTGTGGGTTCACCCCCCTGTCATGGATCAGTGCCCCTCCCTCCCTCTTCCTCCTCCACTCTTTGACGCAGGCCTGAAGGCAGATGTAACAAAGCACCAAGGGATAGGAGTATGTGACCAAAGTCCTGTTTTCCCAATGAGTATTTCATATCAGCCAACGCTACACTAGGTTGCAGCCCCAACTCTTGCTTTTCGTGTGCTACCTATTCACTTAGCCACACCACACCGCACCCAGTCACTTACCCAATTCACACCATTGCCTGGAAGTAGAGGGAACAGTGCAGTGGTGCCTGATGTCTGTTGGAACTGGAAGGGCATAAGGCAGGAGGCCAACAGTAGGTGGAGCCAGAGTCAAGACCAACAGAGCCAACTAATTCTAATTTTGTCCTTGTTCTCCTCTCTGTGGAGTTCTGCAAGGACAACACAGAGACTGAGGAGCAGGAAGCTGACAACCAGAGCCACCCTCTGGACTGGTTGTATATAAGAAGAGAGACAGGTGAGGGCTGGATGAGGGCAGACTGAGATTACTGCAGAGCAGTGTCCCATCCCTTCTAGGGAACCAGCCTTCCCTGGGATGGTGAGCAGAAATCTCTGCTCCATTCTTCTTTTTCCTGAAACTGTTTATTCTCTTGTTGAGGAAGAAGGAATCAGGGATGACAGCAAGGAAGAAGAGTTGCAACTCAGGGTGGGGTGAGGTTGGGCACGGTGCTCCCTTTAGGGTTTGGCAGCTACCTGGCAACATTGACCCCTGATGTTGACCCTGGCATATAGGAGTACAATGGGTTTGGAAGCCTACTCCCCAGGGGCAGGAAGTCTCTAAGGACATGGGAGAATGGCTGGAGATGATTGGTAGATCCAATCTTTCTGAGGTCCATTGTCATAATGCCTCAGGCGAAACTGTCATGGGATGCCCTTTCCATTATCTCCAGGAAACTTTGCTTCATTAATTTGTCAAAGAATGTCCCTTTTTTAGGTGGACACCCAGCTGCACAAGGCACTGAGCACTGAACCAGCAAGTGGTTGGCCGGAATCCCTCACTCCCAAGTCATCTTTTTAAAGGTAGTGTGACCAACCGGAGACAGAGTCAGTCTCCTCTCTTCTCATACACTCCTCTCATACACTGATCTGGAGAAGAAGAAGTGAGCCCTTCTGTGGTTGTAAGTATTTTAATCCTGGCATTGAACCATTGCAAAACTTGGAGGAAGAGCTTGGTCTATCAAGTTGGCATGTCTGAAAGTTTTGAAAGGTCTTCATTCCAGTACAGCAAAAAATGCTGACAATAAACTCCAAGGTGATGCTTGCAAAACAAAAACAAGAACACACACACACCACCCTCCTCCTTTGACTAGATGAATCAGCTGCCCACCTTATGCTGAAGACTAGAAAACCTCCAGAAACCTCTGGCAAGAATCGGTGGTGAATTCAGGAGTGTATAGCCGAACAGAGACGCTCACCATAAATCATATGCTTTAAAAGTACAATAAAATATATAACCTATTGAGTTGGTCTGTGCTTTCTCTTTGGTTTTGGAATATTACATACTATTAAAATTAAACTGCCTGCATCAGTAAACAAGAGACTGTTTTGAATTTGCAGTACTGGCTGAAGCAATGATGAGGAACCTGTGGCCCTCCAGATGTTGTTGGACTCCAGCTCCCATCAGCCTCAGCCAGCATGGCCAGTGTTCATGGATGATGGGTGATAGTCCAGCAAGATCTGGAGGACCACAGACTCCCCATCTTGGGGCTAAAACAACATAATGTGTTTTACCGACACATTGATATGAGTGCTTATCCATTTGCAGCAATCATAAACCACTCTTGTTTTGGGCTGCCTTAACCAACACATTTCCTTCAGTGGTCAAATCCTTGAGTTAGTTACATATGTTCCTTAAGAATTTGCCCTGCTTCTCATGAGGTTGTCAATCCATGGGGCCTACCACTTCAGACTGCAACAATATTATCCACATGGAAAACCAGAGAATGTTTTAGATCAAGTGTGGCAAAACTTTTGGCTCTCCAGATGTTGCTGAACTACAACTCCCACCACCTGTGGTTATTGGTGATGCTTGTTGAGGCTGATGGGTGTTGTAGTGCACCAACACCTGGAGGGCCGAAGGTCCCTCACATCTGTTTCAGACCACCCTTTATTTGGTTCCAGGTGATATCCTCCATTTCACCAGGACATTGTTCCACATCACGTCTACATGTGTTATGCTCAGAACAAACAGGCAAAGATTGTTTATAGGCTGTATATTCATCTGTATTGTGTACATGCCTCAAACATTTTCCAGCCACAAACATTACATACACCCTGAATAAGATCTGCAGACTAACTGAAGCAACTGATGAAATAAAAGAAGAACTTAGACTACAAGCTACTTACCTCTCTCCCCCACCAAAATTACGGTAGCTTCCGCTAATGAAGAAAAGCGCAAACTACACAGTTATTCTGAATATGTTGGGAGTGGCAATATTTTAGACCTGATCTGAACTACCAAATGAGGTATTTGTTTCAGGGTGTATTTACGTCCCCAATGTATCTATGTCCCTACCTGCTCTTTCATGCCTCCTCCCTCCCAGTGATCAGTGCTCACTTTCCATGTGAAAGAAGTCACGGTCCAATTTGCATAGTCCCAGCAATATTTTAGGCATTTAGTGCTACAACCTTGGTGGGCTGACTTACGATTCTATCTGCATTGCTAAGAAGTTAGCAAGATGTATTAAAGTGTGTGGTGTGCACAGCATTAGACAATGACAGTTTTGGGGTATAATTGCTTTAATGTGGGCAATTAAGACTAAGTGCATGCGGTTTTACTGTCTGCCCTACATTCCTCTGAATGATTGCAATGATCGATACACATGATTTGTAAGTCGCTTCCTATTGATCGAATGGTAAAATGTTTGACCTTCCTCTGAGGAAGTAATTTGCTAAATTATGACGCTGCGTAAAGTCTTTCTCCGTTCAGAGGTGAGGGGTAATGGCTCATAGGACCAGGACAGGGAGAGCAGCATGTATGCATGCGAGAAACTTGTTTGCCTTTTGCCTGAAAGTAGATCTATGGCTGTAGAGACATTAGTGGCTTAAAACACAGTGAGGTCATTCCCTGCCCCATCATGTTTTAAGTTGCATTTGCACTTGTTGTGTACACCTAACGACAGGGCGTCTTCACTTCATTTGTCCTCCTGTGCCTGAAATCCCCAGCAAAAAAACTTGTTCAACGAAGCTGCAATCTGCAAATGTGCTGTCTACTGCGCATGCGCTATGGCCGTCTCAAATGTACACACCTCAGCTTACATTTTCAAATCGGATGGAAGCTGGTTTGAGGGGAAACAGCATTTCTCAAGAAACTACAGGATACATGTCAATTACGGCTAACTTCATTTGTAGTGGGCTTCAAACAGCAGTGGTGGGAGCGGCCTGGAGTCGGAGCGAATGGTAATGCGCACACAGCTTATGTGTGGTGGTTCTGCTGCCAGTCTATTAACCTTTTCAATGTTGGTGGCTGGCCATTTGATGCAGCAACACTCAGTTTGAACTTGTACGCCTCATTTTTCTTCTTTGCATTCAATAAAAAGAGGTTTGCTCATCTCATTTATGCTCAATTCTGCATCTGATGAACACATCGGAAGGACAATACTTCATGGAAATTTCTTGCTGTCAACACCTATCAACTGTACAGCAACCTCCCCACAGCTTGTTTTGGACTACATGTCCCATCAGCCCTTGTCAGCACAGCTGTGATGGCTGGGGCTGCTGAGGTTCATAGTCCAAAACATCTAGAGAACATTATCTTGCAGAAGGCTTCCTTATACATAAAGCTTCTCAAAGCCCAGCGCATGACTGGGCTTGGAAAACCAAGCTATTTACCGGTACCTCCCACCACCCTAAAAAATAGGAAAATAGCTTGGTTTATAGTGAACTCAGTTCTGAGTCAAGTCTCCCCTTTAGTGCTCCTGGTGATATCATCAGTGGGAGAAACCCATGGAAGTTAAGAAAATATGGCTGCTGCCATGGTTCCATAAGAAAAACCATTTTTTTCATACAATGTTCTTGAAAGGGACAGGACGTCATCACATCTTGCCATTTCCAGGGACATTTGCAGTCCTGTTTACACCCCAAGTGGCAACGACCATGCTTCTTAGTCACTCCAAGGAGCTAGTCCCTGTTAAGGAAAGGGGAAGAAAGGTTTTAAATCCTCAGGCCACCTCTTAAGTGCCTATTTTTCATTATATCTGTGGCTTGTTGGAGAAACCATCAGTACATTAACTGTTGAAATGGGACAGGATGGATCCCTTTGCATCCAAAATAGGAAATGGACACAGACCAGGCTTTGAGTTGTCCATCCATCTCTAATAATTACCAGCTGCTGAGATTTGCATTTCCAAAACAGGAAATGTGAAATTAGGTGACATCATGAATTTCTTATCCTCTAATACAGGCATGTCCAACTCCCAAGAGACTGTGATCTACTCCCAGTATTAAAAAACTGGCAGTGATCTACCCATTGCCATTGGAGGGAAGAGGAGCGTGCATGCGGTGGGTGGGTGTGGATTGCCCAGGGTGGTTGAGCTTTTTTTAGGAGGGATGTGCCTGGAGCTGTTGAGCTTTTGTGGGGGAGGATTGCACAGAGTTTTTTACTTCCTCCCGCCCTGTAACTTTTTGTACATGATAAGGATCCCACAATCTACCAGGATCAGCCAGGGATCTACCGGTAGATCGCAGTCTACTGGTTGGACATCCCTGCTCTAATATTTAATGCTTGAGCAATTCAGCCGATTATTTGAGCATTCTCTGTGTCATCACGTATGACACTTTTCTTAGAGGGGGAATGATTTAAGATTCCAAAATGGCAGGATGCTGATGACAGTGAGTAAAGAGAGAGATGGAAAGAAAAGAGTGTTCTCTTTGGGCAAAAAGAGACTACAAAATGAACAATCAAGTTGTTCTGCATTAGCTTTTACATAGTTAAAAACTATCCACCAGTTTCTTTGTTGCTATTCACTTTGTCTTTTACCAGCTTGTTAACTGCATCACTTTGATGAATATACACATGCATGACTACATATATAAATGGCTATCACTCATATGCAAGGCTTTGAAACATTGCTGAAAGTTTAAATGACGGGTAGCATTTATTCATGCTGCAGTATGCTGCTCAAAGTTTTGATACGGGATTAAAAATAATAATAAGAATGACATTTGGAGTTAAAAGACGACATCTTGATTAAAGCCAGAACAAATTGCTTGGCATAGGTTCAAGACTCTTTTTTCACATGCCCTTCAAGTCTTTGATGCTCCCCTGTTGTCTCCCAGGCTTGCAGTGGGAGGAGTCAAGTCCTATGGCAATGATGTAATTTCATGGAATCATAGAATCGGAAGGGGCCCCAAGGGTCATCTAGTCCAACCCTCTGCAACATACTTCTGCAAGTCAAGTGGGATTGGGGAGAAATTCAGTTTGCATCCAAAGGGAAACCTGGCTAATTTGCACCAATTGAAACACTTCTTTGAAGTTTGGACAACTCCGAATTTTGAAGTGCAGTTTTACAGTAATGTAAAGTGTACAAAAATGCCTGTACTAGGCTAAAGTATGCAGAAAAATGCATATACTAGTGAACATAAGATACAAAATGCATTATTTTAGGGAAAACAGCTTGTAAAAATATGCAAATTGTGAGAAATCTGCCCTAAAATGCTGATGAATTTTCACGAAGACTTTGAAATAGCCACCCCAAATTGATGTTGTGATGTAGAGAACTGAATTTAAGATAGGGAAAAAAATAGAAACTGAGCAAAACCAGAGTCAACAGGTTCACCTATTCCTATCCCTCGGCCATGCAGTTGTGCTTTCAGGATCCACATGACTCAGTCATCAAAACACTAACCCATATTCCACCTCGCCCAATTTAATTCAGGTTGACTCTTTCTTTCTGCCAATAACCCAGCCTCCATTCCAGCACTGATGAGACCCCCTATCTGCCTAGCAATATTGACACATTCTGTACCTTCAGACTATGCCCTGAGAATGATGCAGTCCTTTTAAAACAGACATTGAACTACACTAGCGCTTGGCACCAACTGCACTATACATTTGAAACACGCCCCTTGAAACTGTCAGGGCTTCCCCAAAGATTCCTGAGAAATGAAGTCAGTTGAGAGAGGTGAGAGTTGTTTGGAGACCTGCATTCCCATTCACAGAGCTACAATTCTCAGAGTTCCATGGGAAGTGATTGCTAAACCATTCTGAGAATTGTAGCTCTGCAAGGGGAATGGAAGTCTCCTAACAACTCTTAGCACTCTTAACAAACTACAGCTCTCAGGATTCTTTGGGGGAAGCCAAGAGTGCTTAAAGTAGCATGATACTTCTTTAAATGTATAGTGCGGATGAGGCCTATGTGTATGTGGGGGTGATCACTGCTCATGCATCTGAAGGAGACTCATGCCTATAACAAGTCTTGCCACAATAAATCTGTTGGGTTTTCACACATGCCTATTGTCACACATTGCTGTTGTCTCTCGTGCTGCTGCAGCAACACTTGTGAAGGATACACAGCTGCCACCCAAAATGGCAGCCCTACGCAGTCTCCTCCTCTCCTGTTCCCTGCAGTGTGTGCTATCCATGCAGTGACATCACTGCTTGGCAACACTCTTTGCCAGTGCAAAGGGCAGCCAATGAATTGACTGAGGGCAGGGAAACTTGGGATGTAACAACATCGTGACTCTGGGGAAGTGAGGAGGAGAAAGGGATGTGGGTCTGCTGCTTCCAGCAGTAGCCATGAGACCCCCATAATGTCAAGCTCTGGTCTGACACAACTGCTTTTTTAAAAGCTTGCTTCTCCTGCTAACAGTCAACTCAATAATGACCGACACATATCACCCGAAGATATGTCATTTCATCTCTGCGGGTGACATCTCAGTTGATCAAACAGTTGTCAAGTTGTTCGCCGTTTTGATGGCTATTAAACATCCCTTCCACAGCTAAATGAGTACACTTGCTAGCAACCCTCCAGCTATTCATAAAGAGATATTATGTTGGTGAAACAAGACCTGGCTGAACATTGCCTGCTCCTGAGGGCTAAAAGGGACTTAAAAGAAAACCCTTCCATAATATTTTGCAAGGGATTCCCCCACTCTCTTTCTCCCCCTGCTCACTCCCCACATACAGACTTTGAGCCCAAAGGCAAAATAACTTTGCCATTATCTCCCTTGGAACATGCACTAACTCACCACTATTTCTGCAGGGCTGAGCTGTTCGTGTCAGTGGAGTCGTCCGGGTGAGCTGGAGAATATCAGAGAGGGTCGCCACTCCTGTTTGCCTGCAACAGAGCCATGTCAAAAGCTTCTCAGTAATCAACAGAGCTTAAAGAAAGTCTCCGATTAGGCTTCCCTTTCATCTTTCTCTCTCCCCTTCCCCTCCCCACTGGTGTTAGCAATCAGCCCTCCAACTCTTCCGCTCTCTTTACAAATTTTGATTTATCTTTTAATCAGGGGATAGGCTGTGCCATTTTTTTTTTTTACTGCAGCAGAAGTTATTCTTGGATGCAAGAGGATGCCATAGTAGTCGATTAGCCCAGGAGTGAGTGCTACAGAAGGGATTGCTTCTGATCAAGTGTAAAATAATGCCACACCAAAACTTGTCCTCCTATTTCTCAGCAGTTTCCTTCCCCCACAAAAGAGCTTTATATAATTTGCCTCATTTGCAGGGCATTGAAAATTGATTCAGAATGAGGTTAAGCATCCCTTCTCATTGCAAGGTGGTCAAGATTGGTGCCTGTGTTTCTCTTTCCATTAAACATTTCTCCAGCACTAGGCCCTCTCCCCATCTGTCCATGCTTCCTGATCAGAAGAAGCCCCTTGGGAGACACCACTTCCCCTGCGATTTAATCAAAGTTCAGAAAACTGGAAAGTTATCTACCCAATGCCTGAGACTGGTAAGCCCACTTATTTTGTTTTTAAGGAAAGTCCTCCCTTTTACCTTAAAAACAAAATCTTTCCACTCTTGCTTCTGGAAGAGAAATAAAGAGTTCGCATGTATGCACAAACCCATGCAGAAGCCAAGGAACAGCTATCAACATCATGGTGGGCAGCCTCCTTGCCTTTCTGTGCACACAGGAACACCCAGTCAAGGATGTCATGGTAGCTGTTTTTAAGGAAGCTAGGACACCTGGGAAAGCTGCATATTGCTGATCACCAGATGATGATGTGTGGAATGAAAGGAAGGGAAGGATACTCACAAACATTCCTCAGCTTTCTCAAAGGTAAGACAAGTGGAAGAAAACTCCCACATCCCACACATGAGAATTTCACTTAATTTTTCTGTTTTCTTGGATATTTTGCATATCCAAAAAAAATAAAAAAATTATTGGCTATATTGAATAATTGATACCAGTCACCACAAAGCTAGGATTAGGAGGAAGGGCTTCCAGGCCTGAGTGCCAAAGCACTTCCCCCCACATTATCAAGCAAAGAAATCTGTGCTCAGCCCTAAAATCCATGATCACTGAAATATGAAACTTCTGTCCAATGCCATTCTAGTTCAAACTCAGGTGTCAGAGCCACCCGTGTGGTCCCAGCTCACAAGAGACCCAACTCCAATCCGGTTTATTTACAGAAAGTCTTTATTGAAGATCATGGTTGCGTTTACACTCCATCTTTGTGACTCTACGTCTGTACCGTTAGATTGCTGAAGTACCCTCTGAATCTGTCCCGCCTCGGCACCAATTTAAGAGGCTTGTGCTGGACCACCTCTTCCTCTCTTTCCTTTTCCGCAGGGTCTTTCTGCCCCCCTGGGTTCCCTCTCGCCGGGACTCGCCCGAGGCTGAATCCTCTGACGCCTCCGCCCCCCTCCTTCTCGCTTTGGGGCCGGGCTCCTCCCCAGGGCTCTCCTCACTTCCGCGCGCCTCTACATTTGAACTTGGCGCGCGTACGTTGCTTCTGACCTTTCTCTCGACCGCTACACTGCTCCCGGTGCTACTCTCCACCCCTTCCGGCTGAGCGTCCTGCTCCGATCTTCTCCCCCTGTCTCCTTCACGCTCTGCTCCCTCTGACACCCTGGTAACTCCACCCCCTTCACTCCGTTCCGGCTGAGAAGCTGGCTCCTGTGTCCTACTCCTACTGAGGCTTCTCCCTTCGCTCCCCTGTTCCTCCCTGCTTCCCCCTTGGCCCCCCTTTGGTCTGACCAGGGGGGCTCCCTTCTGGGAGTCCTCTGACTCACTGGACAAACTCATGGACGACCTTTGGTCATCGTCATCCTCCTCCTCATCTCTCTGGGATTCTTCCCCCTCGCTCTCTGTCTCCTCCCCCATCTGCTCTTCTCTCCCTGAAACCCTGACATCAGGTCTCTTGGCAAAGCTGTGTTTGGAAACCTACAAGACCCACTCCAGAAGAATGCTCAGGGCATCTCCACACATTCAAAAGATCCAATAGTGACTACAGTGTTGGACTGAGTCTATTGGACTAAGTCTATACTTAGAGTATTCCAGGTTCAAATTCCTGCTCAGCCATGATGCTCACTAAGCAACGTTGGGCCAGTCCACAGAAAAATTCACAGTTCTCATGATAAAAGGGCTCAATAGCAAGAAGTTATGGAACAGTTATTTATCTGTCTACCACCTTCCACAGACATGTATCAAGGTGATGTACAAAATCCATTAAAAAGTGACTAACCGCCCTCCCCCCCCAGTTAAAAACAACACACCCACCCACCCACCCACATCATCAGACAAAAATTTTAAAAATACAAAAGAGACACCCATGTTAGAGATTTATCCATCCTGCTTAGAAAACAAAACAAAATGCTTTCAGTTGTTTCCGGAAGGTAAAGATAGTAGACAACTGTTATATCTCAAGAGAAATGAAGTTCCACAGAACAGGGGCAGTCACACAAAAAGCCCTGTTCTGAGTTCCTGTGGAGTCTGTTTCTGATGTATTTGGAACTTGATGGAGAAGTGCTCCCACAGACCACAATGACCTACCGGGTATATATGTAACCTGGGCCTGAGCTGCATAAGGTCTTTTATGTTAGTACCAGTCACCATACCCTCCAATATTTCTCCAATGAAAATGGGGACATCCCAAGGAAAACTGGGACATTCCGGGATCAAATCAGAAACCGGGATGGCTTCTCTAAATTGGGGGGATGTCCTTGGAAAATAGGGACACTTGGAGGGTCTGCAGTTACATGCATGATTGTGTAGCCATCCCCACTGACACAATGAATAATAATAATAATAATTTATTATTTGTACCCCGCCCATCTGGCTGGGTTTCCCCAGCCACTCTGGGCGGCTTCCATGGAAACCAAAAATACACTAAAATATCACACATTAAAAACTTCCCTGAACAGGGCTGCCTTAAGATGTCTTCTGAATGTCAGGTAGTTGTTTATCGCTTTGACATCTGGTGGGAGCGTGTTCCACAGGGCAGGCGCCACTACTGAGAAGGCCCTCTGCCTGGTTCTCTGTAGCTTTGCTTCTCACAATGAGGGAACCGCCAGAAGGCCCTCGGTGCTGGACCTCGGCTTTATTAGTAAAAATATATGCAATGAACTGGGCTGAAAAGACAACAGGGAATCAGCACAGGCCCAGATACATTGCTATAATGCACTCCTGGAGATTCACACCTGTAAGGAGAAGAATTGTATCCTTAGAAGATTCCAAATGGTCTTGAAAGGTGACCATGTGTAGCACGCATTGCAACAAGTCAGCATGAGGCAGAGAAAGCACAAATTAGTGCTGTGTGTCCCTTGGTCACTGCAAAAGTAAGGTAAGCTCAACAGAAACGCTGCACCCCACCGAAGTGAATCTTCATCAACATTTTCTCTCTTATTTCCCAATGTTTAAATCAGTTTCTTTTCTCATTAACTGATGGAGAATGGTTAAAAAATAAAATAAAATGCAGGATGATTTTTTTTTTTTTGGTAGAGCACTAGCATGAATGGCAGTTGCAAGGTCATCATGACAGCTAATAATTTTCCAATCTCTGACACTAGCTTCCTGTTTGGCTTTGAGACATCTCCTTAATCCTTCTTTATCACAGTTGTCCTGATAACAACTTTCTTGCCTCTTGAGAGTGCTTTGAAGATTTATTGGGTACTGGTCTGATAGTGCTTTGAAGGCAAGAGCTCTATACACAAACTCTGGGGCTGGATCTGTAATCTGAAGGAACGCTTCTAAAAGGAAAACCTATTTTCCCCAGCAATGCAACTGGTAAAAAAAAAATCAATAAATATATTAACATTCAAATGCTGCTTTGTTCTATTTCCATGAAACTTAAAGCTCAGCTCAATAGCTGAATTCACACCATATAATTAAAAGGTGGTGCAGTGATCTAAACCACTGAGCCTGGGGCTTGGTGATCAGAAGGTCGGCAGTTCGAATCCCCGCGATGGGGTGAACTCCCATTGCTCGGTCCCAGCTCCTGCCAATCTAGCAGTTTGAAAGCACACCAGTGCAAGTAGATAAATAGGTAACACTGTGGCAGGAAGGTAAACAGCATTTCCGTGTGCTGCTCTGGTTTCATGTTGGCCACATGACCCGGAAAAACTGTTTGCAGACAAACGTCAGCTCCCGCGGCCAGTAAAGCGAGATGAGCGCCACAACCCCAGAGTCGTTCGCGACTGGACTTAACTGTCAGGGGTCCCTTTACCTTTTATTAAAGCACTATGATATCACTTCGAACCATGATGGCTTTCCCCAAAGAATTCTGGGAGCTGTAGTTTGTTAAGTGTGTTGACAGCTGTTAGGGGACCCCTATTTCCCTCCCAGAGCTATAGTTCCATGGGAAGTGGGATTGAATGTCAAACTACTCCTAGGAACTGTAACTCTAGAAGGGAAATATGGGGTCTCCTAAGAATCTTCAGCAACTATAGCTCCCAGAATTCCTTGGTGTATAGGAATGCAGCCTTAATAACTGAGAACCTTAGGACCAGTTTTAGAATGTATGCAAGTAATGACTGCAGCGTGGGGGGAACTTGATGGTGATTCATCATAGATCAAAACATCATAGGGAGCACTCTTGTATCTTCTCATATCACCTCAAGTACCAGTCATCAAGGATTGTGAAATCAAGTGATCCAGTTGTATTTGTTAACTGATCCTTGATAAGACTTCAGTACACGTTTGAAAAGTAGTGTGCTTGGGTTGGCATAAAATCAGTGATTACTTTAGTAGGGCTCCCCCACCTCCAGCAATGAAACTGTTTGACAGGAGATTCAGGACAGACAAGCACTTCCTCTCACATCATTTAACTGATTTGTGGAACTTATTTCCACAACATGTGATAGCCTTTAGTTCAGACAAGGGCTGGGGAACCTGTACTTCTCCAGAGGTAACTGGACTATCAGCCACAGCTACCATGTGGGTGATGGGAGTTGTAGTTCAACAACCCTGGCTTAAATGACTTTAAGGAAGACAGTTAAATTCATGAAAGCCAACTGAGGACTACAAGTCATGATGGTACTATGCAACCACCACAGTCATCATCCCATTGCAACATTTGTGTGAGCAAGGCCTGGTGTCCAGGCTGATTGCACATTCAGCCTCAATTATGAAGTTGTGATGAGAGGATTTCCTTCATTTTATTATTTTGTTCTTCCTATGGTTCATTATGAGCTATGTTCTACACTTCCTGAATTCCTGAATATGCAAAACCAGTTTAAGAGTTGGAGCATATGTATGGTGCTGCAGCGTCTAGTTGCTTCAGTTAAACTCTTGCATCTTTTCTCTCTGCATCTCTGTCGGGTACCTTGTCAGCTCTGTATGCTTATATTTGGACATCGTTGAACTCTAACTACTGTTTTGAGAACAGAAGAAGATCCAAAGAAAGGTGGTTTTAAAACCTGTATACATAGACATCAGCACTGACGTTGAAATTACATGCTATATTCTTAGGTGTTATTTACTTCCCTTTTGGGAAAACTCCATGCAAAACTTCTTTCATGTTCCTGAAATAAAAGCTTGTTAAATCTATACTTAACCTGTCCAAAATGGAATGGTGACTTCTACAAAGGCTGGGGAAGGTTCTAATCTATAATTTGCAGGAAATAAGGCTGGTTCCATGTTGTGCTTTGCAAGAAACTTCATTACTCCACTGCATTCTGAAGCTGCCCTTTATGTCAGAAATACTTGTGTTGGAACATAAATAAATCGGATCTACATTTTTAAAACATTTTTTTAAAAAGGTCTTCCATGGTATATGAAAAAGATATTTCCCACCTTCCTCTTCTACAGTGCCTGAAATATTGAAGAGTAATTGGTAACCAAGACTGCAGTCCTAATGCCTACTTAGTTGAGAGTAAGTGTCATTAAACTCAAAGGGGCTTACTTCTGAGTAAACACTTGTAGGACTACCTGATTAAGCTGGTTCCCAAATGTGATGTTCACTTGCAGTGGTGGCTAGTGTCCATTGGGACTGATGGAAAGGAAGGCAAAGAAGTCCACAGTATATGCAGCCTGAGCCATTCATGGGTGGAGCCAACTAATCTTAGCTTTGTCCCTATCCTTCTCCTTGCTGAGGTCTACAAGAGCAACATTCCAATTAGGAGGAAGCTAACAGCCAGTGCCATTGCCTGAACTGGATGTACCGGTAAGTAAGACGGAAGTCAGGTGGGGGCTGGCTGGGAGCAGACTGTGGTTGTTGGGGATGCAGAGCTCCATTTGCCTTTATGGACCAAGCTCTAGCTTATATTTACCTATTGTACTATATGTGATGGCTGCCTACTGAATACTTTATCTTGGAAAGCATTGCCTTTGTGGTGACATCATATGACAGAAAAGCTCCAGCTGCAGTGGTAGATCTGTAATGGCTCAGTCACGCAGATGCAATTAATAAGAGCATAAGAAAGGCCCTGCTGGACTAGACCAGTAGGTCTGTCTAGTCCACCATGTTGTTCCCACATGCCTCTTGGAAGCCCATGAGCAGAACACATCATGATGCTATTGTGACCAGATGTTAAGAGCTACTGGGGATAGAGCAGGTGTTGGGAACCTTTGGACCTTCAGATGTTGCTGAACTACAGCTCCCATCATCCCTGGGGATGCTTATTGGAGATGATGCAGCAACATCTAGTTCTGCAACATCTAGAGGGCCAAAGGCTCCCAACACCTGCTCCATCCCCAGCTCAAGGGACCCTTAGTACATGACTGCTTCATGCAAACTGAACTGAGCCACCCGAACTTCCATTTGGAATGTCTTCCGGCATGGTAAATTGCCCTCAGATCCATACTAGCCCTGTACACTTACTCTATACAATGGGTCCTCCTAGACAGGAGACACTATCAAAAGACCTCATGTTTAGACTGAGACTTGGCTTTTGTAGCAGTGATCTTTTGGGCTCTGATGCCTTTCTGTATTCTTCTGGATCCTGGTATGACCACTGGACTCTTAGAAGCTCTATGGTGATTCACAAAGGCATATGTGATTCTAATGAAAGCTTGCTTAGGGAACCCCAGGTTTCATTTTAAAAGAGATGATGCTTCTAAGTTTCAAGGGACAATGTTTGCTTATATGAAAGGACATCCCGATGAACCCATTTCACAAACAATACATTCTTAATACTTTACAGCGGAATGGTTTCCAACCTGCTCAACAGAGTTTCCTTGGCTAGAGGGCTGCACACGGCTGAAGGACATTACTGACCTTCCAAAGTCTATTTTAAGGGCATAGTTTAATTGCACAGAGTGATGGCTTGGACCAGGCACACCATATGGACTGGAAAAATGCTCTTTTAGAACATGTCCCAGAAACTACTGCTGCACATTGTAGAGATAACTCATAATTGCACTCTCCAGATACTCTTGAATTCCAGCTCCCACCAACCCTGACCACTGACCATGCAGACTGACGGAAGTTGAATTCTAATACATGAAGGGCACCATTACGGTTACCCCTGTTGTAGAGTATTCTGGAGCACACACTTAATTTGTATGCGGTATTTATATTATAGAGGGACGCGGGTGGCGCTGTGGGTAAAAGCCTCAGCGCCTAGGACTTGCTGATCATATGGTCAGTGGTTTGAATCTCCGCAGCGGGGTGCGCTCCCGTCGTTCGGTCCCAGAGCCTGCCAACCTAGCAGTTTGAAAGCACCTCCGGGTGCAAGTAGATAAATAGGGACTGCTTACCAGCGGGAAGGTAAACGGTGTTCCGTGTGCTGCGCTGGCTCACCAGATGCAGCTTGTCACGCTGGCCACGTGACCCAGAAGTGTCTGCGGACAGCGCTGGCTCCCGGCCTATAGGGTGAGATGAGCGCACAACCCTAGAGTCTGGCAAGACTGGCCCTTACGGGCGGGGGTACCTTTACCTTTACTTTTTTATTTATATTATAACTATCTGGTCACCACCCAGAGTTGGGATGGGTAACTTGTAACCCTGTAGGGTTTGTTGGACTACAACTTCCATCATTCTAGTTGCCCATTCTGGCTGAGGCTGATGGAAGCTGGAGTTCAACAAGATTGGGCAGCTACAGTTTCTGCAGCCCAGATCTAGATTATGCAACACACAGGGCAATGCACAGTCGACAGCAGTTTTGCAGACAACAAAGCAATGCATAAAGGGTTCCTCCAGAGTGAAGCAGTTGAAAACTATTGCTTCATGTTCAGGGCATTTCTTTCTTTTGTATTGGGATCTGCAATAGGGAGCCAAACAGTTTAATTAGGGGAGAAAAGCACATTTTTTGTCAGATAGTTTTGCACTTGAACATGGCGACCTTTTGCTCCATAAGGCTGTTGTGTAAATGCAACATTTGTTGCCTATTATAAACAGGGATGCTCAAGTGGTGAAGTAGGCACTCTGGAACATTTCACAGATAACACTCTTTTTTCTGAAGAAAAAAAAAATCCCTCTCTGATCTGTTAATCATGCATCACAAATTGGTCTGGAAATTGTCTACCTAGATATTGGCTGAAGGCATCCAGTACTCTTTTTTCCCTCTTTTTAATGGCAAACACATTTCAGGAGAGCTTTGGCAGGGGCTTTAAAAAGCAAACACTATTTTACTTGGAAAATATTAATAACCTTTATGACACCTGCCTTTTGATCTTAAGAGAATCATTAGACAGCTTCCACGGCTGAAGCCTTTGCAGTGCCTTCTGAGCAACAAAAGAGATTAATAGATGATCAGAGAGTTTCTTCAGCTCAGCTAGCTGAGCAGTGGATAAGGATGGAAAGAGGCTACAGGTGTTTCTCAGGGCTTTTGAATGCACCGATGGAAAAGCTTCCTCCGGCCTTCCACACACTTGCTTTCGGCACATGTCAAAACTTGCACCTGCAGCACCTCTTGAATTTTGACCTAAAAGGCAGCAGATTCAGCTCATGTACTGTAAGAACCCTGCTGGTTCAGATAAAAGACCTAGCTAATGTACTTGCTTAGTTCTTTTCTTGTATTTGTATTCTATCTTTCTTCCATCATAAAACCCAAGACTGCATACAAGTGGTTCCTAGAGATGCACCCACCCTGGCACTGATCAGATCCAGACTTGATCAGCACTAGGAAGACAGTAGCCTCATGTGCGTTCAAACCATGTCCTGGGACCTATTCTGTTTTCCACAATAGGCAATCAGATGCCTATCAAAAGCCCTAAGCAGAACATGAATATGAACATATGAACATAAGAGGAGCCCTGCTGGATCAGCTCAAAGACCCATCTAGTCCAGCATCCTGTTCTCACAGTAGCAAAGCCTGCAAGCAGGACCTTATAGCCACAGCATGCCACCCTCCTGCAAATGCAGGAGCTTCTGCTTTTTGCCCCCAGCACCTGACATTCAGTGGTATACCACCTCTGATCCATGACTAATAGCCACCATTGACCTTGTCCTCCAAAGCAACTGACCAACCAATGGAATGAGTTGTAGGAAAGACTCTGGCCAAAGGAAGGAAGGAAGACAACTCAATGTAGCCTCTGTCTTTTTCCCAGTAGGTTACAACAGGTAAGATGATATACTTTGGCCTCTGCAAAAGCTTCCATGACAGACTTGCTTCTTGGTCTTGACTTGTAAGGAAACTTGGGTCACATCTACACCATACATTAAAATATGTCTTCTCAAATCTCCCATGAACTTTAGCTTAATCCGCACAGAGCTACAGTTGCCAGCACCCTTATTAAACCAAAGTTCCCAGAATTATTTGGGGGAAGCCATGTGCTTTAATTGTATGGCGTAGATGTGGCCTTGGTCCCACTTGCATTCCTTCTTGGGCAGGGGCTGGGTCAACCAGAACCCAAGTTCCAAGTCTTTTGCACTCCCCTCCAAAGTCCCATGATGGATGCCTCATTCTATCATTCTGTTCCTCTTCTTTCTCAACCTGTGGGTCCCCAGATGTTGTTGAACTATAACTCCCATCACCCCTAGCTAGCAAGGCCAGAGCTCAGGGATGATGGGAGTTGTAGTCCAACAACATCTGGGGACCCACAGGTTGAGAACCTCTGATGTAGACAACCCTGAGCTAGATGGACCAATGGTCTGATTCAATGTAAAACACCTTCCTATGTTTCTATTTTCACCTAGATCACCTAGATGATTGACTACAACATGAATGTGGGTACTGATTCTGGCTGTTGAGTCAGATCCTTATCTCCTTTACCTCCCTGCAGATAAATTTGACTGGTGGGTGGGGCAAAATAACCTCAGCCAATGAGACATTTTGAAGCCCCCACAACCAGCTGATTGCTGGGACTTCAAAGCAGGGCTCCCCTCACAGAGAGCTCTGCACTGTGCTTTGAAGTGCTACCAGTTGTTGGTGCTTCAAGAAGTCCCTTTTTTGCCCAGGGATCTTTTTACCTGCCCACATCTGATGTCATTAGCAGTCTACACTGAGTAGCAGTGGTTCCCCAGGGTTTCAGACGGGGGCATTCCAAGCCCTACCTAGATATGCTGGGGATTGAACCTGGACCCTTCAGAATGCAAAGCTGATGCACTGCCGCTGAGCTATGGCCCTTCCCATTGCTTAAGGATAACACAGATTCCCTTTAATACTCTCCATGTTCTGAAAACTTGGCAGAACGCCATTTAACACCCCTCTCTAGCCAAACGGAAACACCAAGCAATAAATACAGAATTCTTAAATGGGAGGGAAAATGGTGGGATTAGATTTGGTTCTGCAGACTCCAAGCCCAATGATCTGCTACTAAGCTACATACGAGTTGTTCCAGCTGCTCAGACCGGTGCGTCTCCTTATTCCCTCCTGCGATTCTACACATGCGACACTTTGTCTTGTTGTCACACACAAAGAGGGGGAATCGCTCAGGGAATTGGATTGAAGCCACATGTTAAATTGCTTGTGCAGCTTCTGTTATTGGGGCATCAGGCCTTGCCTGCTTCCCGTGATGGGGACATCTCAATCCAATCAGACATGTTCTTCATGATAGCGGTTTCAATCCAATTCAAAAGAAGAAGAAGGTGGTGGGGTGGGGGGTGGGGGAAGAGAAGAGAATGAATGAGAAGACAGATTTCATATATTTTCCCCATTTGCCTTTGTCACAGGTTCAACTGTTTCCCTTAAACACTCCCATCCCCTTCAGGACATTTCCTGCAGAAGAACATTATGTTATTCAGACACAGGAGCATGGGAAGTTGTCTTCTACTTAGTCAGACTATTGGTCTATCTGTTCAGTATTGTCTACACCAGGCATGTCCAAAGTCCATTTCGGGGGCCTAATCCGGCCCGCTGGTCAGTTTAATCTGGCCCCTGTGGCAGTTCATTTCCTGGGGTAAAATCCTAAAATACCCTCAACAAGTTCAAACCTAAAAAAAGGCTAACAACTTTGGTTGGTCCTTTGGTCGGCCCTCACAGCCCTTCACTTCATCAAATCTGGCCCTCTTTGGAAAAAGTTTGGACATCACTGGTCTACACAATGGGTAGAGTGTCTGTTTCAGACAAAGGGCCACATTTCTTCATAGGCAACCTTCCAGAGGCCACATGCTAGTGGAAGGTGGAGAAAGAAGCAATATCAAAAGTGGGTGGAACAATTATTATTATTATTCATTTCATTTCTATACCACTTTAAATTTTAAAGAAAAAAATCTCAAATCAGTTTACAATATATTAAAAGATCAAATGAAACAAAGAAGAATGAGGAAGAACAAAGAATGAAGAAAGACAACTATAAAGTATATATTCAAAGCAAAATAATTAACATAAAAGAAAAACATTACGTTCAAAATCTCAACAGAACATTACGAAGGAGGTCAACTACAGAATGCACATTTAATGCAGCAAAGTTGGCTAAAGCAATACCTTAAACATTTCAAAAGAAAACATGACTAAAGGAAGTCAAATATAAAGTGCACTTTTATAACAGCATGATCAACAAGAGAATAAACATTATCATAAGCATAGAGCATATCTGCTACTGTTGCTGCCAATCCTGCCAATGGTGGTTCATGGTGGTTGGCAGCTGTGGAAGCTCACGCTCAATGACCTGGGTCTGCACTAAAAGACAGCCAGGATGGTCTATGGCCTCTTCAGTAGCCTCAGCTTTGGGTAGCTGGAGTCAGACAGGGCCCTCTCCTCCCAGGGACGGTGGAAAAAGGCCTCCAAGGCGGGGAGGAGGTCTTCTAGGACCTTAATGGATGCATTTATTCATCTATCACATTATTATCTTTCCTCCAAGGAGCTCTAGGTGGCATAAATATGTTTCCTCATTTCTGTCCTCACAACAACCCTGTGAGGTAGGTTAGGTTGTGAGGAAGTGTCTGGTCCAAGGGCATTTGAACCCTGGTCACACAAGTTCTAGTCCACAACTCTAACCACTTTATCACTATACTGGCTCTCTTGTTGATGTTGGTTCTTCACCCTCACTAAAATATGAGATGGAACCCTTAATTTTAGGTTTCCCCCTCATGACTTTGATAAATGAGGTTTCAGGGCACATTCGGCTGTATCCAGTGGGGGTTCTACTCTGAGTAGACCCATTGAAATTTATGGATATGAACTAACTTGTATCTTTTCATTTCAATGGGTTTACTCCAAGCAGAACTTAGTGAGTTGCCCTTCCTCTTTTAAGACACATCACACAACTTCTTACATTAATATAGGTTTTTATATGGTGATGATCAGAACTTTGTTAAATAAAAGAAAGTGTGAGGAAGGTATGCAACAAACACCTGCCCCTGTAGATTTTTTTTTTAAAAAAATGATTATTTTTACCTTGGAATGAGGTCCGTTTGGTGGATTTCAATTCAGGAAGAACAAGAGCCTCAGCTGGATCTATGGACTGTTTCATGTAAGAGTCCATCAATATTTCATACTATTATTGTCTCTGCCTCCTCTTAGTTTCCTTGTTATCTTGCACAATGAGGAGGGCAGGGAGCTGCAATAAGATACATCCGTGGGAGAGTGTGAAGCGATGCTTCAGTAGCAGGGCGTTAGGCTTCTGATGCCAACAAGCCTCTCGACCTTGACCTCCTTTAAGTGTGTCCTCCCTTGGAGCCGCATAATTAGAATATAGATCTTTCTTCTTGCTGTACTGTGAATGAGGAAGGGGGACAGCTTGAAAATGAAACTGGCATAAGAACGAAGAGGGAGGGGTAAAATTGCAAATTTCAGTTTCTCTCTGCTTCTCAGTTTTTCCAGTCTTGAGTTCAGCCAACATAATTCTGCACAAATTTGCATTTTTTAAAAAAAGGAACTGTACACTCACAAGAATCTAGCAACAATTTAGTGCACATTTATTTTAATATACACCTCTAATAAACATATTTTTGCAAGCAGTTTTCCTTATATTTCACACATTTTGTATGTTATTTGCTTTTTTAGCCGCTTTCCCACGTGCTCCTTTCATTTTTCTCTCCATTGCTAAATTAGACCAGAGACGCATCCAATCCAGTATCCTGTATGCATGTGGCCAAACAGATGCCCACAAAAAAGGACATCAGTGCAACAGCAATATTTCCACTTGCGATCCTCAGGAAATGGTCTTCAAAGGCACTCTCAGACACTGGAGGGAGTATATACAGCCATCATGGTTAGTAGTTGCTTATTTGAATAAAGAGGATATCATTCTTAAATAAGATTCAGGACAATCTCAAGTTCATCCTCACAGATTCCAGGGAGGTGTGCAACAAGAACAAAATACAAACATCACATCAACTCCACACATTCTTCATAGTAAGATAACTAAGAAGCAAACATAGCTACAAAATTATAAAGCAGACAGAGACAGTAAAGACTATTTTAGATTCCTGGACAGAGAGATATGTTTTGAGCTGGTGCTGAAAAATAGTAAAGCTGGTGCCAGTCAAACTGCCCTAGGGTGCCACCACAGAAGAGGCTCAACAAAAAAAATCGGATCTTTTATTACCAAAGTATCAGAATATTTTCCAATCCCGACAATCTCACACTGACCTTTTTAAGGTTCACCCTAGTTAAAATTTACCACTTTAGCATTAAAAACACATTAAAAGCTTCTAATAACACTCACTATATCAGTAGAGTAATAAGCCTTCCCAAACTGGCCACAGCCATGAGATGATTGACCCAGCCAGTAAATCGGTGCCCTTGGCTTTACCTCTGCACGTCAATCAATTACAGTCGTCAATCATGCCCAAGTACTGCCTGCCTCAGCAGGTCTTACTGCTTAATCATATAACTGTTGAGCTAATACCATTCATATTTCTGGCCTTAAAAAACTCCTCTAGGAATTCTCATCCATTATGGCATCAAAATTAACGAGATCTTAAAGTGTGCACTATATCACTTGCAACTTAATACTCTGCTAAATGGAAAACATCAAAACTGAGCATAATTTATCACTATTTACATTTGCTTGTTAATTAGCAGTTCTCATGAATGATCAAGTAATTGAGAATAAAGAATTTTCTTCTTTTCCCAGACAAGTTTATGGATGGGAGTGGATGTTCCCCTAAGTGTTTACCTGAGAGCAAGTTTACGTATCAAACTTAAAGGTGAACTGAGCCCCCATCATTTGCAAAAATGTGTATATTAATCAAAACTACATATGAAACCACATGATGGGAGAAATTTGCACTAAATTGCTGCAGGAATGTGGAGAACTGAATCATTGACTGGAAAAAAGGGGGGAAACACAGAGAATTGGATGAATTGACAGATTCATCCATCCCTAAATCCTATATTTGCTTCTCAGTAGACACAGATTGGTTTGCCCCGTAAAAGACATAAATGATCCCCTCCCCAGTAAAGAGTGATGTATCTATGCACCTCAACAAAAGCAGAAGATAGGAAACAAACTGCATTAGCTCTAGAGACGACTTTATGAAAATACCAGAGAAGTGTGGTTTTGGAAGCAAATCTATATTGTTAGTCACTCAGTGAGAACGATGTAGACAAAACATTATTAATGCTAACTATGTCTGGATTGCACATTCAACCAAGATAGGAGTCAACATGTTTGGTAACATCAAAGGGAACCTGATACCTGAAAGTATAAGAAGATTAACGTTTACAGTGATCTGTAGGTTTGCCTGTTCCAGGGAGACTAACAGACACAGCCAGGAGGGACACTTAGTTATAAATTGGCATGGGAATCCTCTCATGTGCTTAACAAAATCTGGCACTGTATATAAACTCATATTTGAGGCCTTTTCTTTTAAAACCCCCTACTACAAGCCGCGGAGAAATGTGGTCTATAATGCTAACAGACAAAACAGTGAAACGTGAGCTGTTAAGGCTTGCCTAAGTTAGACGGGTACACCCCACGGCATGAAAATGTGTCAGGGTTTCTGAAAGAGGGAAGGGGTGGGTGAGTGAAGGAAGCATATAGCCAGTGTTTGCCATTCCTTCCAAAAATAAAGTTTTTTGTGGGGGACTTTGAATAAGGAAACACTTCAAGACTTCAGCTCCTGCAATGTGGCTTTCAAGGATTTTCCCGGAGATCTGCTATTGAGTGATTTAGGGCCCTTTTAAGATGCATTCAGGAACATTTTGCACTCCTGATGGTATTGGGGTGGTTATGCACAATCCTGCTTTCAAAACCATTTGTGGCTGCAAAAGTTTTGTAGTGGACATACCACTTCGGGGCATGTCCTATACCATCCTTCTGCAATTCTGTCACTTTTTATACCAACAAATGTTCCAGGCTTTTCAATGTGTCCTGCTTTCGCTGTGCCATAGTTGCCCTCCAGATGGCAATAAGGCAGTAACACCAGAGAAGCATCTCAGAACAGCTAATAATGTGTGGACAGTCCAGTATGAATCCATCACTCATGCACTATCATTGCATCAATGATATGTTGCAGAAAATATATGCAAAAATCCCCCAGTCTGTAGCAGCCCTTACACAGCAATTCTGTAGACACTTTACACTGGACTAAGCCCCATTGAACGGAATGGGGCTTTCTTCACAGTAAGATAGTGCCGTTATGACCTACCTAGCTGCAGCCCACAGCTAGTTACTTGATCAGTAGATTTCAGAATGCTTTGCCATAGATTATCAAGTATTTCTGATGCTAAATGGTCAAACAGTAGCAGCAACTATGGCTGTGCAAACACTATACCTTTAAAGCATATTTGAAGCACAATCTTTCCCCTTAATGAATTCTGTAGTTTGTTAAGAGTTGCTTGGCAAACTACATCGCCCACAACACTTTGAGATAAAGGCTATGTTTTAAATGCATTTTAAAGGTACAGCACATCCAGAGCTTAAATTATACTGCTGAAATTAAAAGCACTTGAGGCAAGGAGTGTGGGAGGAGGACCATGAACTTCATTCCAATCTGTTACTCTTGAACAGTGTTTGGCTTCAGGGCCTGGCTGCTGGATCCCATGATTCTAGTAAAAAACACCAAAACAACACACCAAAACATGAAATCTGCCCACCCCTGCGATCAGACTTATCTCTAAGTAAACATAAATAGAATCAGGCATTAACATCTAAGGTGATTCAATAAAACCAAAATGCCTTTGGGATGTGCCCTGCACTCAGTAACTCCAAATAAATGGAAAAACACAGTGCCAAGTTTCCTCTCCCATCCCCCACTCACCTCCTTCTTGAGGAATGATATATAGATCTTTTTAAAAAAACTATAAAGATGGAGCCAATCTGCTCCCACATGTTGCTACCTACCCAATTTGGCAACACCAAAGTATAAATTGACTATAACCTTGCTTTATGAACAGCTGCTGGAAATTACCACTCTGCTCAAAGATAATTGGCAATTAGTTAAACAACACTCATTAAACTCTTTTCTCCTGGCTCCGGCTGGTGCGAGTCAATCTTCCAAAATTTAAATTAAATAAAATGTTGTGCAAACTTGTTCCCGTATCTCTCTTGCTACCTGAAGCAACTCACTAGGAAAAGTATAATTTGCATTATCCTTTGAGGCAACAATGATGGAAGACTGCTAATATCTGGGTTCTTGGCCAAAGCTGGAAGACTTGCTAGTCACAAATGCAGCCATGTTAATGAGAGATAAGAAACAGTTTCACATGTTGAGTAAGATGTCAAAGTTAATTGATCCTCTAAGAATCCCGTTGAGATAAGCTAGCATTGTATCTATTTAACACAGTGTTTTGCAAGGCTCCTATCCTCAAGGAACATTCCATATAAATTTATATGTCATATCTGAAAGGTCTGGCTATCAGCCCACTTGAACTAAGAGCATAGAGCAGGCATGGCGAAAACATGGCCCTCCAGGTGTAGCTGGACTACAATTCCCATCATCCCTGTCCATTGACAATACTGGCTGGGACTGATGGAGTTGTAGTCCAACAGCATATGGCAGACCACATTATCCTCATCCCAATCTTACAGCTCATCCAACACTTTTAGCCCTTTCCCCACTTGCCATATGTCACTGAATTACAGGTCCCCATCAGCCCTGGCAAGCATGGCCAATGTCCAGGGATGATGGGAGTTGTAGTTCAGCAGTTTCTGAAGGGCCAAAGGTTCCCTATACCTAGTTTATCGCAATGTTATACAACCATTCTGCAAACAAATCAGAAGGGAATCACTCATAAAAATAGCTGATATTGTCTATCCTCCTAACATCAGTGAATTTGTGTGTATGTGAAAATACCTGGAAGATTTCCACTGAACAGAGTGAAACCTTTTTGACCATTGCATTGAGATCTGCCTTATAAGGAGATTATAGCCCTCTTCATATGTTGTGTCTGAAAAGTAAGCATCAAGCCATATATATGGTGCTTTCCTACCTTCCTGCATTGAATGGGGTAATTCCTACGATTTCATGAATGCAAGTAGAAGCCTCTGCATGGTTAGGAACCTTGCTTTATGAAGCAAACACAGGTAAATAGCTCCCCCACCCAAACCTACCTAACTGAACATGGGATGATCAGGAACAGGAAAAGTGGAGTTGGTATGTATGTATTTTCAACAAGGGATGAAATTTCCTGATCTGATCTTCCCTTGAACTTTAACCAAAGCATAGGAAGTCTGGAAGACTATTTATCCATTGCCTAAGATTAAGATGGCCTTGCTGATTTTGTATGAAGGACCTATTACACTTCTTAAAAAAAAAGAAAAAGAAGAAGATTCCCACATTGTTTTTTTAAAAGTTTTCAAAATTTCTTTATTTCTTTATTTTGGCAATGTACATAACACTTAATTACATTGATCCTATGTGCTGTTTGTGAAGGTCAGTAAAATGCAAATACAGGTCAACTATAAAATCAGAATTGTTAAAATTCCTTCTGGAATAAAGGGGGGAAAATGTTTTTAGTAGCTTCTGGAAGTTCAACAGGGAGGGGCTGCTGATCTGACATCAGCTGAAATTGGGCCCACAATACTTAATGCACAGCTCCTGATGGATATGAGCTTTGCTTCTGAGGCATGGGAGACCATCAAGGAAAATGACAAACAGCTGTCAGGTGCACAGTAGACAGTCTCCCCAGCTTCCTGTGCTTAGAGAAAAGCCCAGCCAAGGATAGCATTGTGTTTTCTGAAAAGGGAGATACCCTGCAAGGCACTAGAGCTCAGATCACCAGAGAGGTGCTTTGCAGAGTCAAAGGAAAGACCCTTCATAAACACTTTATGGCCACCTCGGTCAGAAGGTAAGCACAACAAAACTCTACATCCCACCTGTGAGAACATCCCCACTTTTTTCTCCCCTTTGATAACTTTTGGATGCATTCCTTTTCTCATTAATTGATGGATGGTAAAAAAGAACCGCAAGACAAGTTTTCTCCACCACATTATCTCTCACACTTGTACCAACACACATTTGAGGCTGCATGGTTCTATGGAGAAGGTGTGCCTCTCCAGGTGTTGCTGGAATACAACTCCCACCCTCCCTGACTGTTTCACATACTGGATGGGTCTGATGTGACTTGTAAGTGCAACAACATCTGGAGGGCCACACAGTCTCCATCCCTGCTGTATCACCTGATTAGGGTTTCACGTCATATCCCACAACTAGCAACTGAACTCTTTCCTAGCCCTAGAAAGCTTTCATAGCCCTTCCTCCCTTTTTATCAGTCCTGCCTGCCAAAGGCCTCATGCAACATGATGCTTCTGTAAGTCCCTCGTAGTTTTATAGGTCAGCTGACCACAACCCATACTGCAAAGAGGAGCATAATAGCCCATCATTGGAATGACTGTTGAGGAATGCTGTGGAGCTGTGGCAAGAACAGTGAATACAGAGTAATGAGCTACCACACCACAACATTGTTTAAGAATACCTTTCAACTTTTAACAACTAGCTAATAATGTAAGCAGTGTTTTATTTGAAACAGGATAAATCCATTTGATGTAACTTCAGTTTAAGCATCCTGAACTGTCTGAAGTCTCCCCCTACTGGTTAACCAACACCATTTCCAGCATGGTTAACTATCTAGTTTACCTTGGAACATAGGGAGCTGCCTTATACTGAGCCACACCATTGGTCTGTCTAGCAAAGTATTGTCAACAGTGACTTGAAACAGTTCTCCAGGGTTTCAAGCAGTGTTCTTCCACAACCCTACTTGGAGATTCTGGTGATTGAACCTGAGTCTTTCTGCATGCAAGCAGATGGCCTGTTGCGGAGTGGTGACCCTAACTACAGCTATGACAACAACAACAACAATTAATATGTTGCCCATCTTACTGGGTTGCCCCATCCACTCTGGGCAGCTTCCAACAATTTATAAAACCACAGGAAAACATCAAACATTAAAAAGTTCCCTATACAGGGCTGCCTTCAGATGTCTTCTAAAAGTAAAATAGTTGTTTATTTCCTTGACCTCTGATGGAATGACATTCCACAGGGTGGGTGCGGCTACTGAGAATGCCCTCTCCCTGGTTCCCTGTACCCTCACTTCTCACCATGAGGGAACTGCCAGAAGGACCTCAGAATTAGATCTCACTGTCTGGGCTGGGTAGTGAAGACACTAATTTAGGTATACAGGATTGAAGCAGTTTAGGGCTTTAAAGGTCAGCACTTAGAATTCCCCTTAAAAATAAAAATAAAAATAAAAATAGAGGGTTTAGTCTCTGTAGGGACTAGAGGAGATGCCATGTAAATATATATGAAAAAGTCAAATATCTAGCACCAAACCAGTTCTAAGAATTGCAGATAAAAAGGCAGTGCTAGGACTCCAGAATTCCATGCTTCCATGACTGGCTGTAGCAAAAAAGGACAAAGTTCTGCATGCAGGACATGTGATGCAAATCAGAGATCAATTACAGTTAAGGGGTTTTGTGTAGGTGGACCTGTGGTGTGGGGGATTGCACTCAACTCCACAAATTCAGTTACTCAACCAGTTCTCTGAACAGGACTCATGTCATTATGAAGGATCAGCCACAGATACTTTGAGAGTTTTTTATTTAGTGCACCAGCCAAATCAGTTGTAAACTGTTGGGCTTTTGGAGGATGTTGATGAGACGTGTTGATAAGTTAGAATGGTAGGAATGCAAACAATGTGACTCTGGTGTGTGTCACCAAATGCCAAGCCACCAAGGCTAGTTTTTGGAACACTGCCTAGTTGTTACATACCCCTTGGTTGGCCTTAATGGACTTTCATTTTAAGCCATCTGTCTGCCCATTTTCATGAGTTAGAAAACAAGCACAGTGACAATCTTACAGGATGCCTCAGTTGACACATTTGCAGCGTCAATATGCCAGATCTAACTATGAGCCATGGTTCACAAGGCCAGATTTCTGATACAGCCCTTTCTCTTGTGAGGATGAGGATTATTTACATCCTGCCTTTCCCCCCAAACAAGGTGGCTCATAAAAATTAAATACTGATAAAACAAATATAGCTAAAAACCTATCAAAGGTTGTCATTAAAAAGTAGACTATATATGGAATTAAAATGATGTAAAAAAGAACTACTGAACTGCAGATACTACTACTACCACCAGTGCTCATAATAATAATAATAATAATAATAATAATAATAATAATAATAATAATAATACAGCACAGCATTAAGAGCCCTTTCCTTACAAGAAATCAGTTCCCCAAACTCTGCTGGAATAAAAATGTCTCCAGCTGCTGGCAGAAGGACAACAAGGAGGGAGCCAATTGAGCTTCTCTAAGAAGTGAGTTCCAAACCCAGGGAGCAGCCACTGAGAAGGCCCTCTCCCTTGTCAACACCAGGCATGCCTGTGAATGTGGACTGCGAAAAGAATCTCCCCTGAAGATCTCAGAACCTGTGTAGGTTCAAATGGGAGAAGCAGACTTTTTTATGCCTTTTTATTCTCCTTGCTTTTACTTGTTAAATTGCATTTCTATGTGTCTGATTCTGTTTTTGTTGTTGTTGTTTAGTCGTTTAGTCGTGTCCGACTCTTCGTGACCCCATGGACCAGAGAACGCCAGGCACCTCTGTCCTCTACTGCCTCCCGCAGTTTGGTCAAACTCATGCTGGTAGCCTCGAAAACACTATCCAACCATCTCGTCCTCTGTCGCCCCCTTCTCCTTGTGCCCTCCATCTTTCCCAACATCAGGGTCTTCTCCAGGGAGTCTTCTCTTCTCATGAGGTGGCCAAAGTACTGGAGCCTCAGCTTCACAATCTGTCCTTCCAGTGAGCACTCAGGGTTGATTTCCTTCAGTATGGAGAGGTTTGATCTTCTTGCAGTCCATGGGACTCTCAAGAGTCTCCTCCAGCACCATAATTCAAAAGCATCAATTCTTCGGCGATCAGCCTTCTTTATGGTCCAGCTCTCACTTCCATACATCACTACTGGGAAAACCATAGCTTTAACTATACGAACCTTTGTTGGCAAGGTGATGTCTCTACTTCTCAAGATGCTGTCTAGGCCTGTCATTGCCCTTCTCCCAAGAAGCAGGCGTCTTTTAATTTCGTGGCTGCTGTCACCATCTGCAGTGATCATTGAGCCCAAGAAAGTAAAATCTCTCACTACCTCCATTTCTTCCCCTTCTATTTGCCAGGAGGTGATGGGACCAGTGGCCATGATCTTCGTTTTTTTGATGTTGAGCTTCAGACCATATTTTGCGCTCTCCTCTTTCACCCTCATTAAAAGGTTCTTTAATTCCTCCTCACTTTCTGCCATCAAGGTTGTGTCATCTGCATATCTGAGGTTGTTGATATTTCTTCCGGCAATCTTAATTCCGGCTAGGGATTCATCCAGCCCAGCCTTTCGCATGATGAATTCTGCATATAAGTTAAATAAGCAGGGAGACAAAATACAGCCTTGTCGTACTCCTTTCCCAATTTTGAACCAATCAGTTGTTCCATATCCAGTTCTAACTGTAGCTTCTTGTCCCACATAGAGATTTCTCAGGAGACAGATGAGGTGATCTGGCACTCCCATTTCTTTAAGAACTTGCCATAGTTTGCCGTGGTCGACACAGTCAAAGGCTTTTGCATAGTCAATGAAGCAGAAGTAGATGTCTTTCTGGAACTCTCTAGCTTTCTCCATAATCCAGCGCATGTTTGCAATTTGGTCTCTGGTTCCTCTGCCTCTTCGAAATCCAGCTTGCACTTCTGGGAGTTCTCGGTCCACATACTGCTTGAGCCTTCCTTGTATAATTTTAAGCATAACCTGTTTTTGTTACACATTAATTATTCCACAGGAAGCTGCATTTTACCAAGTCAAAACACTGGTCCATCTAGTTCAGAACTGTGTACGTTGGATGGCAGTGGTTCTACAGGGTTTCAGACAGGGAGTCTTTCCTAGTCTACCTGGAGATGCTGGGGACTAAACCCAGGACCTTCTGCATGCAAAGCAGATGCTTTACCACTAAGCTAAAGGTAGCTCTCTGGATGTTTTTTGGACTACAACTCTCATCATGGCTTACTATTGGTCATCCTAGCTGAGAATCATGGGAGTTGGAGTCCAACCATACCCGGTTTCCCACCCCAGCACTAAGCTGCAGTCTTTCTCCTGCTTTTAGCATTTTTATTTCAAGATCCCTTGTAAGAGCTTGCCTAAAGGGAGGGGTAGCAATTAAAAACCATAAAATAATATAATACAATAATGCAACATCGAAGGACCTAATTCACGATTTAATTTGTGCTGAGGCTTATTAGAATCTGGCCCTGTGACCTTTCCTCAAACTGCAGAGATTGGAGAAGAGAGAGAAGAAGATTGCAAAACTGAACTGTGTGAGAAGCAAGGACTCAGCACTATTACCACCCTGCATTGTGCATGAGAGCTGTCCCTTGGGAGATGATATTCTGCAGCCTCACACCAGTGGAGAGGGCGTACAGCTCTTCTCACACATCCCTTAACATGCACAGAATTGCTCCAGTCACTGAATGAGGCAGCTCATTCCTTCAGGAGCTCTTCATGCACAGGGGGGGTACACATGGGGCTCTGGATCCAGGTGCAAATATTTAGACATTCCTTCCTCTGTGGACTGAAGTAAGCTGTTTGACTTATGACCTCAGGTCCTCAAGGGAAAGGAAGATATTTTAATCCTATTATTATTATTATTATTATTATTATTATTATTATTATCATCATCATCATCATTATTACTAGTAGACGACAAAATCTTTAGAGCATCACAGTGCTGAGGTATGGGGACAAAAGCATTCAGCTCCAACTCACCCACAACTGTTCTCTTTTCAAGGCAAGCAGAGCAAGACAGTCTCTCTGGAAACACAGTCAAAGCCCTGTTAACAGAAACTTGAATTGTCCTTTGGAAGTGTCAAAACGGTTGACATCTATTGAGACATGACTTTCCGGCTCTGCTCTTGAACAACTCTTACAAACACACACTTGTAGTGGTGGCAAAGCCTTTACACGCCCTGCACATTGCTTTTTAACTTCCTTGATTTGGAAGCAAACAATGCCATTCCCCACTTGATAGCTCAAGAAGTCGACGCAGACCGATTCCCTGACACCTTGCAGCAGGGAAGAGATAAACACCCTGCTGTGGAGTTGCATGACTTTACAAGTGTCTGTGATTTTGCCAAGGGATATATTTTGCCCATCTCCCATGGCAGAACGGTACCCCTCACTCACTTCTTTTAAGGGCTTTTGTGTTTTGACTCATGACATGTGCTCTGGGCCACTCTGTCTCTTCCAGAAGTTCTTTCACCTGACATGGGAGATGAGAAGGGGAGGGAGAAGAAGGTCAGATTGAGAGAGAGAAAAGAAATACAACCCCCACACCAAACAGCTATATGTGAAACCATTTCACTTACTTCTACTCTCTTCGGCCCAGCCATGTGTAAGGAAGGAGAGAACAATGGAGAAGTTCCAACTCAATTCTCCTGGCAAATCAGAGCCCCCTCTAGAGGAAGGCAAAGCAGTCAAGGAGGCATGTAAATGATCTCTAACCAAGAACTCCAGTCTACTTGTGGTCTCCAAGTAGGGTCTGTGCAATCCCTTGTTCTGAACAGTAATGAATGTATGTAGTGCTATGTGCTCCACAAGCAGAGCACTGAAAGATTAGAGAGGGGAGGTTGGCCTGGGACATGTCAATATGGATCTGAGATGATCAAAGGAAGTTGTCCCTCGTGGGTTGGAGATTGGGATGGGTTGGAGGCGGGGGGAAGGGGAGGAAGAATGTGAAGTGCTTCTTAATGTGGTTTCCCTGTATTCTCTCTTTTAAAAGGAACAGCTTCATCCTCCCTCATAATCTGTTTCCTCCATATGGCTACCCCAATAAATATTTCAAGATTTTGTTTGAAGGATACAATTTTTAAAAAATGGAGGGGTCAGGAGGGAACTGCCATCATTTGTGCAAAGTTTTAATACCTATATCATAATGCACTGTAGGCAAAATATGTAAATACATCTTAAGGAATACAAGTAGGGTTTTTTAATTATTTGTATTTATGCCTATATTTGTTATTCCATTTTCTCATTTATCAAATCCTGAGAATTATATTTTAAAACATCTTGCTTTGTCTCTCTCACTCTCACACATGTGCAAATGTGTGTATACAAACGCACAATCCGGTTCACTGAAGAACACAGAGCAATGCTACAGACCTAACACACCTTAACACTCCTTACCTGGACAAATCTGTCAATTTCAGAATAATATAGACCAAGGCTGCAATCCTAACCCTGCTTATCTGGAAGCAGGAATGGATTCATCTCTCAATTTCATTTCTCATTTCTTTCCAGTCTTAAATTCAGTTCATGATAAAATCCTCATGAAAATTCATGAACATTTTATTGCAAATTTCTTCTAATAAACCCATTTTTTAGTATGGAGATTTGACTAATATACACATTTGTACAAATCAATTCCCCTAATATAATTCATTTTTACATGTTATTTTCACTAATACATGCATTTCTATGCATATCCCCCCCCAATATAGGCATCTATGTACATATTGTTTGGTTGTAGAACTGCATCACAAAATTCAGAGAAGTGTGAATTCAAAGGATGGCTCCATTCCAGTTCATGCATTGGTTTGAAAAGTGTGAATTTGGTAATTTCCTATTAAAATGGAAACAAGATTGAATTTCTCCTCTATCCCTGAGTCAGCCCATGGAATTCAATAGGACTTCATGTAGCCATGGTTAGGATCATGCTGTTAAATTCTCACATCCTTAAAAGCTTAACCATAACTGACAAAATCTGGTTAGTTAAAAACCAGCCCATCAGTGTCAAAACAAGGTTCAACTGCCAATCCAACTGGCTTTTGTCTGTCAAGCAGGAGTGCCACCTTCTCCTTCACCTCAAGCATCAAATTGCCTTGGACAGGCCCTGCCTTTCACCGAGTCACACTATTTGCCAACTACTCCAGTGTTGTCTACTTTGATAGCCAGTAGCCATCCAGGATCTCAGGCAGAGGCTTTCTTTCACATCTAACTGAAATTGCTAGAGATTAGACCTTGGATCCAATCTCTTACTATTGAATTGTATCCCTCCTCCATGTAATACCATTGATCTTGTATTGCAGAACTATTTTAAATGAGAACATGTAATTTCTCCAGGGCTGAAGTTCACTGGCCAAGTGAATCAATCCCTGACACCTCCAGGTAGGACTGGGACTCTTGAGATCTGCTGCATGCCAGTGCAGACAATAAGAGCTAGAGGGACCAATGGTCTGACTCTGTATAAGACAGCTTCCTACACCCAATGTTCTCTTTCCTTCCTCACTTCCACCCATGTGTAAATGTGGCAATGTAGTTTGCATGTAACTCTCTCTCTCTCTCTGTTTTAGCTCTGTGATCCTATAATAGGACCAGTGCATAATAAACCTGTGATGATTTCTAGGCATATGATAGAACATGCAAAAGCCAGGAATGGTCTCCCACTTTTTTCACCCATGGGGCCCACATGGATCTAGAATGAAATGCTTGCAGTATTTCCACACCCCCATCACTTCTTCAGCTGTCTATCCACAATTCACAAGGAGGCACTGTGGTTAGAAGTTCACTACAATTAGTCATTTAATGGCTGCTGTGCAAATAGGGGGGGAAATGAACAAGGGAAGGAATCAGAGCCAAAAGGCACAGAGCTGGTGGGTCAGCAGTTGGCTAATCACCTCTCAGTGCAGATGACCTATGCTGTGGACCTCAGCTGGTATAAATCAGAGTAGTTTGGCTGATTTATAGAGGCTGAAAGTTTGGCTGTTTGACTCCTATGGAACTATGCCAAGTTATAATGATCTGTAAATGTGGATACAAATGGAACTCACCAGAGGCATTGCTTCCTTTGATGTGCATCCATGGCCCTCCTATTTAAACCAGGAATAACAGTCATCAGCCTAAAGCTCGGCTGAGGCAGACCTTCAGCCTTGGTCTTGCAGTTCTGCCTGTGCCTCTGGGACAACATGTCCTTTCCAAAACCAATCATGCTGTTCTTCAGTACACCTACTGTAGGGCTCATCAGGCCCTCCAAGACTCTGGTCCTGGCTCTCCCATTGGCACTGTTCAGTTGACCAAGCAAGGGCAGAAGGCCAAAGTCCTATTAGGCTCAGCCAATCTGAGGCACCCACACTGTCTACTGAGCGAACCCCTTATAAGGAAAGCTTGGAACATTTGGAGCTTTTTAGTTTAGAACAAGTTGAGTAAGGTGGACATGACAGAAGTTCATAAAATTATGCATAGTGTGGAGAATGTGGAAAGGACACTTTTCTTCTCTCTAGAGCTCAAGGAGCCACAGATCTTCAGAGGTCTACTACCTCTGAAAGTGGAGTTAGAACATAGCCATTGTGGTCAGTCAGTAATCATCTATAATCTTATCCTTCATGAATTTGTCTAATCCTTTTCAAAAGCAATCCAAGTTGGAGGCCACCACTGATTCCTGTGAGAGTGAGTTCATAGTTTAACTGTGTACCACGTGAGAAAGCATTTTCTCTTCATCAGTCCTGACTCTTCCAGCATTCAGCTCCACTGGATGTCCTTAAATTCTTGTATTTGGAGGGAGGGAGAAAAACTACCTATTCACTTTCTCTACATCATGCATAATCTCACACACCTCTACCATGCCCCCCACTCATCTTCCCCCTAAACTGCCCCCCCACGTTGTTATGTTTCCTCATAGGGAAACTGGGATTTGAAACATCTGACGTGAGGAGTCAGAGTCTCCTTCCTTGAGTCTCAGATCAGCTTGCAGCCAAACTGCAAGCATCCTGGATTCCTGAACAGCTTTATAACAAACATTCCAGCTGCCTCTCTGTAGAATTCTTGAAGCCAGTCTTCACTGGCTGAGGATGGCCACTGCATGGAAATCCAGAGCTGCCAAGAGGTGGGTTAAATTAATCCTTGCCAGCTTGTCCATTGGAAGGAATGTGAGCCTTTTAGCAGCCAATAGACCTTTGAGATGTTCAGTGGTCATGCTGCCATAAAGGGAGCACATCGTGAGTAAAACTCTTTCATGTGCCACTCATGGGACCAGTAGAGCTCTGGGCTGGAGTGCCTTATGGACCCCAGCTGCCATGGCACTCCTCTGTTACCACACTCCCTGATTATATTGCACTGCCATCGGTACAGTAAAACTGGAAGAGAGAACTTGGCCGAACAGCTGCATACTTAATCCTTGGTGGTGTGAGGTCCTTAATTACAGTTTCATGCTCTAGTGAGGGAGAGAGAGAGAAATGCAAACAGTAGTTTAAAGTTGCCACTTCCCCCAAGAGAAATAGCAACCTCATAACCACTTATTAGCAGATACTAATTAATGCAAAGACCTAGTTGCAAGCCTGTTGCCTAGTTTGGGGATTGATGCTCCTATTAATTGGTGCATATTAATTCATGCATATTAGACTGCCTGTTACATACTACAGTGGTACCTTGGGTTACATATGCTTCAGGTTACACACTCCACTAACCCAGAAATAATGCTTCAGGTTAAGAACAGAAATCAGGCTCTGGCGGTGCAGCGGCAGCAAGAGGCCCCATTAGCTAAAGTGGTGCTTCAGGTTAAGAACAGTTTCAGGTTAAGAACAGACCTCCAGAATGAATTAAGTACTAACCCGAGGTACCACTGTATTGGGATAGTTGGGTCAATAAAATGTGTGTGATATATATGGTCTTATATTGACCACATAACAATGCCAAAATGGGCTTTGATTGTTATTAAGCACTAATATAGTACTTTTAATGAATGAAGGTTTTCATGTGGATTACCACCTCTGTCCTGCTTAGCAAACTTTGTTAGGAAGGTTGCACATGTTCTCATTTTACAGATGCAAACTGAGGCATATAGATGATAGATATAGATAGATAGATAGATAGATAGATAGATAGATAGATAGATGATAGATAGATAGATGATAGATAGATGATAGATAGATGATAGATAGATGATAGATGATAGATAGATAGATGATCATGGGTAGGCAAACTAAGGCCCAGGGGCCGGATCTGGCCCAATCGCCTTCTAAATCTGGCCTGCAGACGGTCTGGGAATCAGCATGTTTTTACATGAGTAGAATGTGTGCTTTTATTTAAAATGCATCTCTGGGTTATTTGTGGGACATAAGAATTCGTTCACCCCTCCAAAAAAATATATAGTCTGGCCCCCCACAAAGTCTGAGGGACAGTGGACCAGCCCCCTGCTGAAAAAGTTTGTGGACCCCTGTAGATGATAGATAGAGATAGATAGAGAGTGTCATGACAACCCAACACTCTCATCTGAGAGGGACTTAAATCTGTGTCTGAAGTTCAGCTTGGCATCCATTGGGCTATGAGATTTGGAGAGAAAGCCATCTCTATCAAAATTATATTTTGTTTTGAAGAACTCTGAGGATCTCTCAGCTAGCTCCACAGAACACTTATTGTGCTCCAGAAGTGACAGGAGGTGTTATAAGTGCCACTTTTCCAATGCTCAAAGTGACTTGCAAGGACAGGACACTGGATAGGGTGGAATAAAAGAACAATTGAAAACGTTTTGAAGCAACCAACACATTCATAGGAAGACAGGAAGTTGCCTTGTTCCAGGGCAGACCATTGAAACATTTAGCTCAGCAGTGGTGCTCCTGGGTTTCAAGAAGGGAGTCTCCCCAAGCCTACCTGGGGATGTCAGGCACAGTACCTGTAATATTCTGCATCCATGACAGATGCTCTACCACTCGGCATGGATGAATTTGTCAATTTCAGTTTCACTCAGTTACTCACTTTTCTAATCTTAAATTCAGTTCTTCATATTTCCACATCAGTTTATGACTTGGAGGAAAGGTGGAATATAAAAGCTTAAAGAATATATCCAAAATAGAACAGTGAAAAGTTTTTGTTTATTTTTCGTTTGCAAAGGGGGGGGGGAGTTTATGAAATGTGAGGACAGCTTTTGTCACAGCACTAATGGATTTCACCCAAAGAAGAACAGAAAGATGAGACCCTCATCAAGCCTGCAACATTCTTGGGATTTAGCAAGGTTATGACTTGCACAACCATGTCCCTCCTCTTTGCCAGTCGAGTTGTTATCATTCTGGAAGAACCAAAATCTCCCCTTTAACCCACTGAGATCAGCAGCTTCTTAAAACTAAAACATTTATGGGAGCCACCAAACTACAACAGCAAATGATTGGAGTTTTGATGTTTACCTTGTTGGAATGACGGTGGGGAAGCTTTTCTTGTTTCCAGCTCTTTCATCCCCCCATTTTTGCCCTAAAGCAAGAAAGAATTCAAGCTGCCTCACTCTGCCAGGACCCTTTCCTTGGCTAAGTTGACGCTGCTTTGCACAATTTTTTAAAAAGCTAGCGCTGAAGCTGAAGTTGCTGCAGGGGTAGGTGGCTTAGTTCATACCGTCAGTAATGCTGCTACTTTTTTCTTTTTTCAAATCTATACTTTGGATATAAAAGGCATTATTTTGTTCCTTTTTTGTTCTACAACCCTTTTTCAAAGCTGGCAGAAAGCGGAAGATAGCCACCCAATTGATTGAGACTTCAACACAACGTGCCTTAGTGGTATTATTTTCAACCAAGAATGTCAATACAACTCCTTAAAGAGACGTCAACGGTATTAGCTTTAGTGACTGCCTTTGCAGAGATTTCTTTCAGGTTGACTTAAATGTCAGATGTCATTAATGCTGGATGTTCAGACAGTCCTCCGGTGTAAGCATCTTCTGCAGCGGAGGGTGAAAGGGTCACAGGTAAGCACAGCCACAAAGAGAAATAAAGCACATTCTGCCATACGTTATGTAGGCTGCAAATGGTACCAGAGGAAAAAGCTGGATGCAATACGTGTCGAGATACAGGAATTCACCTTAGTGACATATCAAGATACAACAGTGGATCTTGAAACTTGTAGCTAACACAGTCTGCTTCCTGTTAAAATTTCTTTCTTTCATATATATATATAGTCAAAGAAGAAGAAGAGAGGAAGTCAGACTTCCAAGTTCAAAACCCTGTGTGCGTCTTTGAGGATGAGAAAAATGAACTATTGATCAGGCAATTGACAAATGCAATAGAAATTTTATATGGCTCAAGAGAGACCCCTGAATAATTTAGAAGTGTGCCAAATATGAGTGACGGCCAGCAGTGGGGGGGTATTGATTACTTTAAAAAAACCCTGAGAAAGGCCCCGTGCTGTGGGCTGGGAGGATAAAGCAGAATGCCAGCAAATAGAAAGGAGAAAACAGGAGCAAAGCCATTAAGGACGTTGTGCTACCAGACACTGCCAGACGTGGAAGTTGGAGAGACAGTCAGGTGGGGCGTCCCTGCTCTCTCCCCCTTCCCAATCAATAATAGCATGTCAAAACATAAAATGCAGGCTTTTGCTCTTAACTAAAATGTGTCTTAAGATTTTTTAAAAGCATTGATTCAAGATGGATCAATGAAGATCCAGGGATATATATATATATATATATATATATATATATATATATATATGCAGGTTTTGGTGTCCTCGGGTGTCTTCCCGTGTAAAAGTTGGGGTGTCTAGGCGACGTTTCGACGAGGTCTCACTCGTCATCTTCAGGCTGGTGCTTTCGGCTTCTTGTTACTGGAACAAGAAGGAGGAAGAAGAGGAGGAAGGCATCTAAATACATTTAAGTAAAATAATATGGCTTTAAAAATCTGGAACTGGAATGTGAATGGCTTGAATGAAAAGAAAAAACGCAACAAGGTGGAACAATTTTTAAAGAAGAAAAACTTAGACATAATTTGTCTACAAGAGACCCACATCGCAAGGGGTCACAGAAGGATCCTGATTAATAAGAGATTAGGCAATGAATTTATATCCTCAGATAAAAAGAAGAAGAGAGGAGTGGTAATGTACGTCAAAAGCAAAATAGAAGCCCAACAAATATTCAAAGACGATGAAGGAAGAATGATGGCAATTCAGATCAATTGGCAAGGTGAAAAAATAATAGTGGTCGGGATCTATGCGCCAAATGATAATAAATCCGAATTTTACAAAAAATTGGAGGACAAACTATTAGAATTTGCAGACCAAAAGATAGTTTTGATGGGAGATATGAACGGGGTGGTCTCCTTAGAAATGGATAGACTAAGGAATAACAGCTCAAAAGAAGGGAAGTTACCTAAGTCTTTTTTTGAAATGATAAAGAGCTGTAATCTAATAGACATCTGGAGGCTGAGATACCCACTAAGAAAAGAATTCACATTCTACTCCGACCCAAATGAATCTATGTCCAGAATTGACCAAATTTGGATATCAAATGAGCTGGCACCGAGAATATCCCAGGTAGAAATTCAACCAAGAATAATCTCAGATCACAGTCCTTTGGAAATAGAAATCAAGAGTTTGGAAGAAAGATCGTTTAGATGGAAAATGAGCGACTACTTATTGGATGATCAAAAGGTAATTGAAGAGGCGAAGAAGAAATTGAAAGAATATTTTGAAGATAATTGGGACAAAGGAACGAAGAAGAGTGTGGTCTGGGACGCAGGCAAGGCGGTGATGAGGGGGTACTTTATCCAACAGAACTCGATTAAAAGAAAGAATAGAGAAAAGGAAAAGAAGGAACTATTAAGACAAATTATGGAAAACGAACAGAAACTGATAAAAGAGCCAAATAATGCCAGAATCAAACAAAGTATTAAAGTGTTGCAAAAGGAGTTCGAAATGATGATAAACAAAGAAGTTGAATGGAATATTAAAAGATTAAGACAAAAGAATTTTGAATTTGCAAATAAAGCAGGGAAGTGGCTGGCATGGCAGACTAAGGAAAGAAAAGAGCGAAATACAATAAACAAAATAGAGGTGGGTGGAGAGGAGATAACCAACCCTAAGGGGATTAGGAAAGGATTTTTGGATTTCTACAAACAACTGTATAGAAGGAAAGAAAAGAACAACACAAGGAAAATAGAAAGATATTTAAAAGAGAAAGAAGTACAGAAGATTCCAACAGAGGCACAAGAGAGACTGAACACCCCAATAAGATTGGAAGAGATAAAAGAGGCAATCAAAAAACTGAAAAATGGAAAAGCCCCGGGACCAGATGGCTTTACAGCAAGGTACTATAAAGAACTAGAGACAACTCTGATACAACCAATGAAAGAAGTGATGAATATGATTTTGAAGGAGAAAGAGATTCCGGAGACGTGGAGAGAAGCACTCATAACATTTATTCCAAAAGACGATGCAGATCTGACGCAAGTCAGAAATTATAGGCCAATCTCCCTATTGAATACGGATTATAAAATCTTCGCAGGGATACTGGCAGAAAGGCTGAAAAAGGTTTTACAAGGAATTATACATGAAGATCAGGCAGGCTTCCTTCCCGGCAGACAGATGAGAGACAATGTGAGAAATATTGTAAATATTATAGAATATCTGTCTGCTAGGAATGAGAAGCAGGCAATGCTAATGTTTGTGGATGCTGAAAAAGCATTTGATAATGTATCATGGGACTTTCTGCTGAAAAACATCGAACAGAGGGATATGGGCAACGATTTTTTCAACGGCGTAAAGGCGATATACACGGAGCAAAGAGCCAGATTGATAGTAAATAGTGTGATTTCAGAAGAAATAAAAATCTCAAAAGGCACTAGACAAGGCTGTCCACTGTCCCCATTGATATTCATCATGGTTCTGGAGGTGTTACTAGACTCAATAAGGAAAAAAGAAAGAATAAAAGGGGTGGCGGTAGGAAAAGACCAACATAAAGTAAGAGCCTTCGCAGATGACTTGGTGCTGACGGCTGAAGATCCGCTGGAGTCAGCTACAGAAATATTGGATGAAATTGAGAAATTTGGAGAGGTAGCGGGGTTCATAATAAATAGGAAGAAAACAAAAATCATGGTTAAAAATATGGAGAAATCAGCGACGGAAGAATTGCAGCAACAAAGAGGAATTGAAATCGTCAAAAAAGTGAAATACTTAGGAATTTGGCTGACCCCAAAAAATATCGACCTATACCAGAATAACTATACACCGACATGGAATAAAATTAAGAAGGACTTGATAATATGGAATAGACTAAAACTATCCATTTGGGGCAGAATTTCTCTAATTAAGATGTCAGTATTGCCCAAAATGTTATTCCTATTCCAAATGCTACCGATCTTAAAAGGAACGTTGATTTTTAAAGAATGGCAGAGGTTGATCGCAAGATATGTTTGGCAGGGGAAAAAACCAAGAATTAAACATAAATTATTGATAGATGCAAAGGAAAGGGGGGGTTTTGCCCTGCCCGACTTAAAGATATATTATGAGTCAGCATGCTTATGTTGGCTGAAAGAATGGATCAACCTGAAAAACACAAAGCTGTTAGATCTGGAAGGATTCGATAATAGAGCTGGATGGCACGCCCATTTATGGAAGGAGAAGAAAAAGGGTTATAAATCATTTGAAAACCATATCTTTCGGAGAGCCTTGCTGGAGGTATGGGATAGATATAAAAACATTCTGGAAGTCGGAGTCCCACATTGGCTGTCCCCATTAGAGGTGTTGGCAGTTAAAAAAGTTAATATGAGAGACAACTGGGCGACTTATGGAGAATTGGTGAGGAAGGAAGGGGGAAAATGGAGGATAAAACCATACGAGGAAATAAAAGGGCAGGTTTATGATTGGCTACACTACCTCCAAATAAACGAAATGTTTAAGAGGGATGAAAAAGAAAAAGGGTATAGAGAAAGAGAATCCAAATTTCAAATAGAAATAGTGAATAACAACCATAAGGTGATTTCAAAAATGTATAAAATCTTGTTAGAATGGTATACGATGGATGAGGGGGTGAAAGATACGATGATTCAATGGGCCAGAGATTTGGGACAAAACATAGAAATAGATGATTGGTACAAAATATGGAACGAAAACATAAAATTTACAGCCTGTGTCTCCCTAAAAGAGAACTCAATGAAGATGGTGTATAGATGGTACCTGACGCCAGTAAGATTAGCTAGAATGTATAAAATCAGTAATAAATGTTGGAGGTGTGGAGAGAAGGAGGGTACATTCATGCACATGTGGTGGGAGTGCAGCAAAATAAGGGAATTTTGGGGGACTATACACAGTGAACTGAAGAAAATATTAGGATATAATTTTGTTAAAAAACCGGAAATTTTTCTATTAGGAATAACAAGAAGGGATATAATAAGGAAAGACTGTAAATTTTTTCAATATGCTATTACGGCGGCAAGGATGCTGGTGGCCCAGAATTGGAAAGGAAAAGAGGTCCCGACTCTGGAAGACTGGAGGGCTAAACTTATGGATTACGCAGAATTGGACAAATTAACAGGCAAAATAAGATATCAAAAAGATCAGAAATTTTTGGAAAACTGGGGGAAATTTACGGATTATTTGGAAATCGTATGTGAGGAACAGACAACGTTAGTGTGTCTCAAAGAAGCTTTGTGAAAGAGTGAGGAACATTACGCAAAGAGAAACATAGAAAGAATTGTAACGTTTAATGGTAATGTTGAAGCTAAGAAATGTGTAGATAGGATAGAGGGTGCGAAAGATTGTCGGGAAAGTTGAGGGAGGTCTAAACAGAGAAGAGAGATGAGATGTAATGGGATACAAATAAGTTTTTCTTTTTTGTGTTGCTAAAATTCAATAAAAATATATGAAAAGAAAAAAAAAAATATCCTCAGAAACCCCAAGGATAAAATCCAGTTGGAAAACCAAGGGGTCTATGAAATACCCTGCAAAGTCTGCCCAGCCACGTACATTGGACAAACAAACAGACGAATAAATGCACGTATCGCAGAACACAAGAATGCCGTCAAAAAAGAAGAAAAAACTTCCTCTCTTTTCCAACACATGAAAGAAACAGGACACGAAATTAATTTTGCAGATTCCAAATTACACACACCATCCAGTAGCCAAACCATGGTGGCACCTCCGGATGCTGCACCCCCCTGCAATCCCTACACAGATCTGGCTGACACAGGCCACAAAACCACAGCTCGCCCCTATACACGAAGCCAAGCCAGAGCACAACTAAGTGCAGTACAGCCATCTTCTCAGAAAAACTCTTCACAAAGTTCAAGAGGTCAAGACACAAAGACTTTAGCAACTAATCCACACCTAATGACCCACCTAAGTGGTACTCAGGATATCACTCAAGAAATCACTCAAGATATCCCTCAAGTAATTAAGGAACAAAAGAAGAAAAGGCACACTAGCCTGGGAACTTCCTCTCTGCCCAGAACATTGGAGGCTATACACCACACCCCCTCAACAGTATTTATAGGAACTCAAACACTGAGATCCTGCTCTGTTCCAGTAACAAGAAGCCGAAAGCACCAGCCTGAAGATGACGAGTGAGACCTCGTCGAAACGTCGCCTAGACACCCCAACTTTTACACGGGAAGACACCCGAGGACACCAAAACCTGCATATATATATATATATATATATGCACAAAAAGGGGGTAATATGACTTGGTACATCATTGTGCCGCCAAAGAGCCTTCCAAGACCTCATTATGAATGTCCTGTTTATATTAAGAATCTTTTTGGCAGGGGAGGTTAAAAAGAGTCAGGTCAAGGAGCTTGGCATTGTTTCAGATGGGAAGTCAGAAAGATCAGTGGGCAGAATTGGTTTAAAAGATGATGAGAAAAGGGCTAGATCTTGGACCTTTCTGTGATTTCATTATAATATGCATTTGAGCATCTTAGAATATCAGGAGATGCCTGTACTGAGTTGAACAATTGCCTCCATCTGTCCCAGGTTAAGAACATAAGAAGAGTCGTGCTGGATCAGGCCAATGGCCCATTCCAGTGCAGAATTCTGTTTTCACAGTGGCCAAGCAGCTTGACAAGAAGTTTGACAAGAAGCCTGCATGTGGGAGCAATTTATATAATTTAACTATGCATTACCCAGACTGACTCTTCTCCCTGTCCTTGTTTATATCACATCCTTCCTTATACAGGATGCTGTCTTGCTGTTATATACTGGGCAAATGGCTGTACAGATATATTTTGGTGATCCATTTCATCTTTTGGGGAGATGTACCATGGAGCAACCCACAACACAACTAGTTTTCTGTGCTGTCCTGTGTGATGGACAGAAACCAAAACAAGCTGATTCACCCACCCCTACCTACCATGTTGCAGATTCAGTATTTTGGGTACTATTTGACCCACATTAAAATTTTAATTTCAAGTGTTATGTGTGTTGGTCAGTCAAGAATATACCCTTTTATGACTGGAAATGTCACAGTTGTAGTTGTTGTCAGAGAATAACAATTATTATAACAGCAATAGTAGTAATAATCTTTTGTTGTTGTTTTAAAATAATCATCTTAGAATTTGGGGGGAAAAAACCTACCAGTTCTTCACAGGACAAGTTGCAAAATTACAAAATTCATCATAATGACAATTTCCGGAACTCATTTTTAAAGTCTTTCCTTTGCTCCAGTTTTTAAGTACCTTTTCTTGAGAACAATACCATATTTTACCAGCGTAAGGATTTGCATGGCCTTGAAACTCCCATACAAAGAGGCACTAAATCTTTGCCATCAATAAAAGATATTCCCATTTGCAAACTCCTGCTGTTCTCCTCGTTGTTTGGTGAAAACCTGAAAAGGCTTGTGGAAAATAATTATTTTGCTGCACACGGGTTTTCATTGTTGATAGGAATCTGAACAGCAGACTCTCCCGAAGAGACATCTAAGAAAAACCTTGTCATTACATCCTTTGACCTGGGTAATTAGGCATAAAACCAGGGACACCTGCTTCTTGATTGGCGAAATGTGAAGCATAAAAGTGGAGTCATAGGAGGTCCCTCTTCCCCCCATCTCTCCTTCATAAGGAAGTGAAATGGCTCAAATGCTAGAGTTGCAAGAACAAAAGAGAAGCTCTTGTGAAGTGGGGTAGCCCATGGAAGCACAAGATTCATTGGATTGTTTTTTATATCTATCGGAGAGCCAAGTTTAGCTATTTCATTATGCAGAATGTTCTTTTCATCCTGCCTGGGGTGGGAATTGGCTTTCTGCCAGTGATGACCTCAGTACAATCTCTCTCTCTCTCTCTCTCTCTCTCTCTCTCTCTCTCTCTCTCTCTCTCTCTCTCTCGTGTGTGGTTCTTTCATGTACAATGTAGAAATCTGCCCTATGTAGAATCAGACCACTGGCTCACCTAGCTCAGCATTGTCAGCACCAGAGACCACCACCGTGATGTCATCTCTGTGTTGCTGGGCTACAACTCCCATCACCCCATATCACTGGCAATGTTGGTTCAGGTTCATGGGATCTACAGTTCAAATAACATTGAGTAGAATGTAAGAAGACCCTGCTGGATCAGGCCAATGACCCATATAGTTCAGCATCCTGTTCTCACAGTGGTCACCTAGATGGCCATAGGAAGCCCACAAGCAGGACCTGAGTACAAGAGCACTATCCCTCCTGTGATTTCCAGAAACTGGTTTTCAGAAGCATTACTCTTTCCAGCCATGGAGGCATAGCATAGCCACAACAAAGTCATCACTATACCCACACCCCCTTGCTCAGATGACAAGACCCCCTTTTTGGTGTACTGATGTGGTTTAAAGGAAAGCAGAGCAATACATTTGGCACCAGCTTGGCTGCAGGAGTTGCCAGAGGGAAGCATCAAGGAGTTATCCAACCATTTTAGGGACTCCACTCCAGATTATTGTAGGGTTTACTCCTGAGCCTTTTCTTCTCTCAAAGATATCCTGCACCAGAGTTTTCCTTCTCTTTGATGGGCTATGTTCCCAAGTTGACAAGCCCCATCTGCTCCTCACTTTCCTCTATAGCATGTGGAGAAACTACCTTCTTCACTATTGGTCTTGTCCACACAATCCGCCACAATCCACTGGAGCCTCAAACCCTAACTTACTGAGGGCTTGAGACCCATTGGCTACTCTCACCTGGTTTAGCCGACCAGTCAAAGCCAGTCCTGGGGTGTGGGTGCTGTCACATGCTGACAGCTGCAGGTAAGAGCTGAGTGCAGGTTGGGGTCCAAAGGTGGACAAAGTATCCAGAAGGAGAACAATGTGTCCCCACCAGACATACTACCCCTCCCCAACACCTTATTTGCCCATGTACATGCACAGAAAATAGATCTAAATGAAAGGCAACACATGGGGATCTGCATTGATCATTGTGATGCATTTGCAATTATTATTATTGTATAACCTTAAAAGGTTATATAAACTTAGATGGAGCATGGCTGTGAGGGAGCATGGCTGTGTTGCTCATAAAGGCACTTTTGAATGTGCCACTCCACTACTGACAACAAATGAATGACAAAACCAATGCAGACGTTTGGCATTTCCATTATTTCAATGTGACTCTTCTGAGTAGAACTTAAATAGCTACAACCCAATGAAAATGAATGCAGAAACAAAAGTAGACACAGATCCTTGCATTTCCCTCATGGCCAGCTTCACAGGACAGTCCATGATCAAGCAGGGGTGGGGGAATAAATTAAACTCCATGGAACACAAACCCCACAAAATTCCATGCCATCTCTGTGGCATTCACAATTCTATACTAGTCCCAGCGCAGACTGGAGCTCTTAACACCTTCTTTGTTACAATTGCTGGGCTGGATCATCTGTTTAGTGCTGTCATCGGCAGGCTTCCTGTGTTATACATTTTTTATATTTAATTACGTTTTTAAACACATAATCTCCCCAGTGGCTTGAACAATGGGCATCTGCTTTTCTAAGTACTCACATTAATGACTGGGGTTTGTAGCTGTTAGGTAATTTGAAATGCCTTTGGTTTTCCAGAATAGTCGTACACTCATTTCAGTAATAATACATGATGTTTAGAAAGCTTCGTTCCCAGAGCACTTAAACTAATTACGACTCATAATATCCCTGGGAGACAGGTACAATATTCTTATGTTCTAGAGGTGAGGAAAACTGAGACTGAGAGGTAAAACAGCTTGACCAGGTCAGCCTGGCTAGGGAGGGGGCAGGAATCCTATAAGTAAAGTCATTGTCTCTGTGTCAGCCCTTATGGAGTCAAAATGGCACCACACATGCACAGAGACCACCAAATTCAATTACCACTTTAAGGCAAGATCCTACATACATTAATCTATAGCCACATTAGATATGAGCCTCTTTTCAGAGGCTGTCTGGAATACGACAAGTGTCTATGGGGTCAGAGTCTATGAAATAAGCCCTGGCAGGGTCAAATTGGGGAGGTGGGAGTAGATGAAGGACAGAAACATATGAATGCAAGTAGGGGTGTCTGTCTGGGGGCCGCATTTCCTTGTGAGAAACTTTCCAGGGGCTACACAAGCCAGTGGTAAGGGGGGGCTGATGTAAAAGTGAGCAGAGCAATGGATGTAACTCTTACCTTTGTATGATAGGTGACATTCTAGCTACACAACGCTCTCCCTTTCACACACACCAACAGCTCCCTCCATCCTACTTTCAGGCAAACAAGAGGCAATATGACAGTGGTAGGTCAGATACTAGCCAGAAGAAAGCGTTCAGGGAAGGTGTGGTCAATGTACCTTAGGTGTGTGGCCTGTGGACAGCCCTGAGGTCCAAATAGATAGTCCTGAGGGCATGTGCTTGGTTCCCAGGCTGCATGGCAGTTAAGATAGGGGTCAGTGTTGATCAAAATGTGCCATGAAAGGCTCACAATGGTCTAACAGTCTAATATAATGTACCAGAGAAAAATGCATTAATCCAAAATCTTCAATCCAGATACAATATGATTATATACACTACACACAGTGCTGTCGAATTCTGCACCAGCTGAAGTTTCGGAACCATGTTCAGAGGCAGCCCCACATATAATGCATTGCAGTAATCTAACCTAGAGGTTACCATAGCACAGACAACAGAAGTTGGGCTATCCTTGTCCAGATAGGGGTGCAGATGGATTAGTGACATTGTCCAACATTATTCGCTGTTGTGTCACACCACACCCACTGGTGTGAATGGAATTCAGTACATTATGCTGGCATCTTGGTCAAAGAGCCACAGTTGCATAACACAACAGGCACTGCACTGTGAAAGAAGCACTGGAAAACGGGACAGAAGCACTAGCATTATAATCAGGAAAACTAATACAAATATTACCCACATTTGAATGCACCCCAATACTATGGCAGATTGCGGCCATTGGTGCTGTTCCCGTGACTTTCTATCATTCTCATCATGAGGATTTATCTTTTTGAAGCACCATTCCATGAGTCGTCCGTAAAGTGTATTCAAAATTATACTGCCCATTATGTGCCAAAGGTTACTGAGTGCACAGAAGGCCATCGAGGGAGGCAAAGTAATATGTGAAGATCATTCTTTCTCTCTCTCTCAACCCCTCCCACATTGCCACTTTCTCATTAAAGTTTAATGTATCCTTGCTACTGACAGTGGCACTATAATATTTCTGGAAAATAGAGGAGGGCGGGAAAGAACGACAAAAAAAGGAAATTTGCGTGAAACTAAATCCTCTCATCTTGGGACTCTGTAGGCTTTATATATGTTCATTTAACCATTTTTCTGAAGCATGGGCTGACTGCTCTATCAGATTCACAGTGGACAAGCTTAGGTCTAAATTTATTTCCTCTTACATCAATTAATGGCTGCATTTTTGATTTTCCATTTGCTAGACATAAAGATTGTCGGCTTTCAGCACATTTATTACAACTTTGTCTGCCTTCTATGACTCTTAACATTCTTAGTAACTAGCTCTGCCATAATGGGGGTAATCATGCATTTTATTCTACAATTTTTCATCATTGGTATTACTCTTATTCTCTCGGATTTTGCATTTAAATATTTTTTTTGGTAGCAATGTAACCTTTGCAATGTACTGTGATTCCAATACAAGAGAGTCCATGAAGTGTCATTTTCTAAATGCTACAACAGTACCAAGCATTTGTTCATCTGGGAAATAGAAGAATGAAGGATTCATATCCCCCCCCCCCACATGTTTCATGGATGAAAGAAGGAAAAGCTTTGCAACATGCCTTGTCATTCACAAGAAGGATGTTGAAGTATTCAAATGAAAATGGAAATAGAAATCTCAAATGTTTGCTTATTTAGTTTGGAATGGAATGGAAATCAATATGGCAAACTTGATTGGTATTAACTGTTGCTGCTTTCAATTGACAAATAATATGTAATTGGTGACCTTCCACTCTATTTCCATTCTGTTTCTTTTGTATTGAAATGAATGGGGTGGAATAACTAATGGCCATGTAATTACATGATTTATATAATTTATTTAATTATGTACATTACATAAGTTACATAATTTCACCCCATGGAAAGTGAGACAAATATTGTAGTTTTTGGTAGAAGACGGAGTGCAGCAGAACAGAAACAGTGCTGTATGGAACAAATGCAGTATGGAACAGGCAGTGATGTCTTCTCACAAATCTACTTTCATTCCCATCACACACACACAGACACACACACACACACACACGGTTCTAAGGTTTTGGACACCCCAGCTTAAAGGAATTCTCAGAGGTGCATTTTGTCCAGTTTTCAATGGAAGCACTGCAGATGTGCCCAAATTGCAGTGTTCTTTTTATTTTCTCAAAGCTGAGATAGAAGAAAGATTCCCCACATAAAGAGTCTAAAAGCTAGGAGGAAATCATTATAGCTCTTACAATGGTTGAGTCTAAAAGCCATCTTCCACCAGCAACACTCAACATGGCCAACTCCTAGCCGAGACATTTCATAACTTGATCCAGAGTGAAGCAGTGCTTTAATTACAATAGGGAGACAGGTGAGATGAGCCACAACCCTTTGGTGATTGTTCTTAGATGGATTATGGGAGAGGACATCTGGGAGAGGACACAGGATGTGGGGGCTAGTGCAGGAACTGGTGGCCCTCCAGATGCTGGACTCCAGATCCCATCACCCCCAGGCAGCACAACCAATGGTCAGGGATGATGGGAGTTGTAGTTCAACAGCATCTGGAGGGTCATAGCTTCCTCACTTCTCACCTAGTGGATCTTACGATGGCTCCCTGTGTCCCCTCCCCCCCAATAATCCGAGCAGTGCTTTGAAAGCACGCAGTGAGAAAAACAGAGATCATGCCATGCTGCCACATTCAAGGTCAGGAGAGACAATAGGATTATAATCACTTTGTAACGTTCAGCTCAGCTTTGCTATATTTCCTTGCTGCTCCAGAGGAAATTGTGGACAGGTGTTGACACAGTGGTGGAGGCAGGAAGGAATTTTGCACACATTAAGAGCGGTCAGTGAACACTTAAGTTGAAAGACAGAAAAAGAATTTGAGAGCACAGTGCGTATGAAATGCTGCTGAAATAAGCACACAAAGGTTTTTTTTCCTGGTAAGTTCTTCTATTTGAATGACGACTAAGAGTAGGATACATGAAAGGATACATGAAAGGATACTCTTATACTAAGAGTATAAGTAGTAACCATAATATGAAAGGATACATGACCAGCAATTTTTGTATTCTCATCTAGAGGTGGCCTAGGAGGACAGGGAGTTGAAGACAGGGTCCCTGTCTCCAGAATCCAAAAGTCATTCAAACATTGTGAAAGGGAGCTTTGTAGGCACTGAGCAGAAGTCTTCCTACCTTTTGTGTTGATTGGAGCCAATCAGAGCAAAAGGAGGTGAGTCAGACACTTAGGATTGGCTCCTGGAGAAGGTGCTTGGGAAGAAAATAATACTTTAACCCACAATGCAGTATAGCTGCAATAGAAACATACTTGTACAAAAAACAGCCAGGATATCAAACTGCATTGAACAAGGCAGCAATGGCTGTGCAAAGGAAGTCACATGAAATAAAAATAAACAGAGATACCCCCCCCCCATCAAAAATAAAAATAAAAATCTGACAAGAGATGGAATTGAAAGCAAAATTCCACTTGAGGGCTTCTATGTGTGCTTGCAAATAACACACCACATTTTCTATTCAGAAGAGGGGAAACCCGCATACTTCTGTTCTCTTGCTTGAGGAACACGTTCCTCTCTGTGGTTGACTCTCTCTGCATTGTCACTCTGCCAAAATCCAGTCAGTGAAAATGTTTCTGGCCCTACAAGACTGGAGATAACATAATAAGGAATGTAAGCACAGTTAGATAAATTAATTTCAAGGTCAAACATGGAGACAATGGGAAATGGATGCATGGAGCAGGTAATAGATGGGAATTTGCCTGCATACTGATCTCGCTGTTAAAGGCAGATGTTAACCGATAATTGAATCTGAAATGTAACTGATGTTTTTGCCTGCCCTCTTCCATTAAAAAAATTGTAGGAGATGCAAAAATCAAAGATTATTCAAAGAATTAGGATATGAAAAGCATGTTAGATCACTAAACTCCAATTAGTTAAATTAAATTGTATACCATTATCTACCTGTTGCTTTATTGGTGGCTAGCATTAGCACTCAAGCTAGCACAATAATAAAATTAGGGAATAACACTTTAATTGAATTGCACTTAAAAGGATCACACTGACAAAAACGATTGTATCTGGCTGTAATGCACACCTTTTCTCCCTTCGCTCTCCTTCCCAGCAATCATTAAATCCAATGAAATGAAAGTCACAGGATCTTGACAGCTTTCCGAAATAATGTGTAAACTAGGCTGAAATTGCAGAGCATCTAATCAATTTAGGGAGGTCTCATTAGGGCTTAGGTAGATTTACTAAAAAACAGAGACGAAAAGAAAATCGATTAAATAATCAAAGCAAATCACTGCACACTGAGGCTAGCCAGCTAATTGTGTCGATGTGACAAGAATGTTCTGCTTTCTGCAACAATTCATTATAAATATACACACACAACTCCCCCAAAAGAAAACGAAGAACAATTGTCCTAAATAATTCCAGGATTGATATTGAGAAATGTGGTTCAGATTGTTCTGGTGCCAGATTTTCCCTGCTCCCTTAGCTTCTGCTCCTAATCAACGGATCCTATGCTATGCTTAACTCTGAGTAGTCAGTCAGGCTCTGTGAATACCTGCTTATTAATTATAAGACTGTACCCCAGATTGTTCTTGGCACTGGGTTTTGGCTGACGCAGAACAAATGTTGTCTGACCAGAGGACCGAAGTAGATATTACTAGACACCAGCACACACACGCCAAAACGGTTCTTGGGAACAGTGGTGTATAAGGATTTTATTAAGGATTCTTTTTGCAGCCAATAAGTCTCTCCTTGTGGCTTCCCCCCTGTTCCTCTGCGGCTGTTTCCTCTTTCTGATGGCAGCTAATGCAAAATGGCCTGTTTGGATGTGATGCTTACGCATAAAGCAATCTGAGCTGGGTAATTTAGCAGATTAATGAGACCAGCAAATCGGCATTTAAAACCCAGACGTATCTGCAGCACTCATTCTCCGTCTGTTTAGGCAACCTGGGGACGTGGCCGGTCACCTTTTCCAATATACTTTTCCCTGCTCACGTGATAAATCACGCTCACTCCTGATTTCGCTAGGTTTTCTAGCACAGCCCTCCGCTCAGTTTGACTGGCCGTGGGCCTCAGAGGACACGGAATGAAACACGGAGACCATTCTTCAAGGTTTTCACTCGAGTTAGGTAGCAAGTCTGACCTAGGGTTGCCATCTCCCCAGCCCCCCGTCCCCGTGTGCTCACGGACAGGAGCTTTGTGTTTCTAACAGCTGCATAGCAAGTAGATTTCCTTCATCACTACAACCCTGCAGTGCACCTGTTGATAGTCTGTCTTTCATTCAGTTATAAAAGGTACAGTATCAGGACAAAAAAAAGAAAAGAAAAGCAGCCTATGAGCCCTGGTTGATTAGCCCAGAAACTCAGCTAGTCCATCATCCTATTATCACAGTGACCAACCAGATGCTGATGGGAAGCCCACATGCAGGACGTGAGGGCCACAGTTCTCTCCCTGCCAGTGATTCCCAGCTACTTATATTCAGAGGCATATTGCCTCTGGCAATGGATAGAGAATGCTGCTGTTGTGACTTGCAGCCACTGACAGGCTCATCCTCCACGAATTTGTCTAAACTCCTTTTTCTTTCCTTTTCTTTCCTTTCCTTTTTTCTTTTCTTTTCTTTTCTTTTCTTTTCTTTTCTTTTCTTTTCTTTTCTGAGCATTATCTATTTTAATTGCTTTGAAACATCACGTCTTCCAATATTTTTGTACTCAAATAATTGTAAAGTATGTGCAGGCTTATCATAGCCATGTTGATCAGGACAGGCCAAAGTTCAATGCAACAGCATCCGTTTTGCAGGCAGAAAAAGGTTCCAGGTTCAATCCCCATAATTGCCAGGCAGGGCTTTTTTAAGGCAGTCCAAGATGGCAGCCACCACTACATCCTGAGGCTGTGAATTCCACAGTTAAAACATCCTACTGCGGGAAGAAGTCCTTCCTTTTACCTGCCCCGAATCTTCCAGTGTTCAGCAACAACTTTGGATGGGCACAACAGTACTCTCTCTACTCTAGACCCCCAGAAAATGGTATTCAGAGACATCTCTGATACTAGAGTTGGTGTGTAGTCATCATGCCCAGCAGCTTTTAGTATCCTTATCCTCCAGGATAAGGCAGAGTGATGGTGTTTTCCAGATGGATGGTTTTTCTGTGGGTGCATTCTGCAACATGCCATTGATGTAATAATAGTGAATATGTGGTGGGTTTATACTGGACTGTCCGCACTTCATGCCACGTTATGGAGGTGTTCACATTACTGTCTTAGAGCACAGGGAAGTTGCCTGCCCCCCTGGCCCACTGCATTTCACAGCTCTCCCCCCCCAGCTGTTCACATCAGCACAACTTTAGTTCCACATTAGTTTCTGTTTGTATGGATGCCAGGCAGTGCTGACAAGATAGGGGTGTCTTTATCCTATGCATAGGAATGGCTTAAGGACTCCAGTCAGTGTGAAGCTGGCTTGAGAAGCAACACACCTTTCTTATATAAAAGAAGTACAGAATACATGCACATTTTGGATAATAATATTGTTGTATGAAAATGGACTGTGAGCCAGTGTAGATGTAGGTGTGTTGGAATAGGACCTGTGAGAACAGGGTTCAAATCCATGGATGTGAAGCTCGCTGGATGACTTTGGGCCAGTCACTGTCTCTCAGCCAAACCTACCCTACAGGGTTGGTGTGGGGATAAGATGGGGAGAGACATGTACCCCACCTTGAGATCTCTGGAGAGAAAAGATGGAATAATAATGGAAACACAGTGAGTGCACAGCCAATGCGGGTTTGAACACAGCCTGCTAGTTTTTCTGCAATGCATCTCAAAATTCTTTATTTTATTGTTTCTGTTTGGAGGGACATTCTTGCACTATGTAGCACAGCAAAAATGGGATAAAAAGTAAACTAGTATATAAAAAAATATGGTATAAAGATTTATAGTATAAAAACCTCCAAGATTTCAGCAGAAAGCTATAGGACATGCCCACTGGAAATGAAGCAGTTATGTCCAGCCCAAAAGTATTGCAAGTATTGTATTGAAAGTGAGACTGCATATAACTTCCGCAATAACATCATGAGCACAAGTCATCATAATGAAAAGGATGTCTGTTGGGATCCATGGTGAGAGGACATGCTTACATACCAATTTTCGTCAGAAGTTGTGAGGTCTTGGAAAGAGGAGGCAGGGGCTGCTTGATGATTTCTGCTAGTGACTCTCAGCTAAGCTGCTGCACTTCACACGCCTGTGCTGTCGCTGGAAAAGGATAAACAGCATTATCTAGACTTCAATGAGTCAATAAAATCCTCAATCGGGGCTCTGCATGCCTTCCATTCCTGATAGCCACTGGAATTTACTGAGTGAAGTTGAAGGAATCCAATAAAGCTGCAAAATTACCAGTGAGAGGAGCATAACTCACTCAGACATGAATGCTCAACTCAAGGAGACGAAAGAAATCCCGAGAGACTCCCAGAGGCTGCAGTGCGAGGATAAGGCAGGTAAAAGTCAGCCAAAGAAGCCAAAATAAGAAGGCGGCTTGGATCTGCAGAGGATGGCATACTCCGTTCTGCTCTCACAAAGCCTGAATAGGGAGGGAACAGGGAAAGTGTCTGTCTGCAGGGAAGATCAACTGGAGGGAGTTCTAGAATAGATTCAAAGCTTTTTATTGGAATCAGTTGGGCATCATGCCATGGGATCTATAGGATGACTGGGGTCCAGCCATTTATTTATTGAGGAAGAAAGTGGGGGTACATGTGTCTGAGGCTCAAGCATGCCTTGAAGTTATCTCCTTGAAGCCAGAAGCAGGGCTCATATCATAGGAACACTTGAAGCTGCTTTATGCAGAATCAGACCCATCTAGCCCAGTCCTGTTCACACCGACTGGCAGCAGCTCTCCAGGAGTCTTCCTCAGCCTTATCTGGAGACACTGAAGATGGAACTAGAGACCTTGTGCATGCAAAGCAGATGCTCTGCCACTGAGCTATGTTCCTTCCCCTACTCTCTGAGTGGCCATGTGTGCTGTAGGGACCTAGAACAAGCCAGAGGTCTAACCACTAGGCCAGTGGTTCCCAATTAGGGGTCTGAGGACCCCTGGGGGTCCACAGAACACACCCAGGGGGTTCAAAGCCCCATCCCTTGCCTCCTCCGAACTTTTTTTGGGGTCATTTTTGCATGGTAATATCACAATTTTTTTGGTCTGTTTTAGTGCTGTGTGATTTTTTTCAACATATTGGTCAAAATTGGTTTTGAAATCATACTGCAATAATGATTTTGAGCTGGCAATATGCAGCAATATTGCTCCTCATGCAAGGGAGAGCAGGGCAACCGATTTCAAGGTACCAACAATATTGCACGATGATCCCAATCGATAACGCTGCTGTTCTGAGATGCCTTTCCTCAAGCTGAGGGAGACCAGGGCAGCTGATCACCCTCACTTCAAGGCAGCGTGGAACTATCTTCCCCTGGCACTGAGGCAGAGCAGCTTTTCTCAGCCAGCAGGAAAGCAGCAGCAGCTACAGTGGGCATTCGTCTTCACTGGCTGCCACCACTGGCTGCCCTACTGTTGGCAGTTTGATGTATCCTCCCTCCCACTCAAACCATGGAGGTAACTTCGCTTCCTCTTCTCTCCCCACCCGCCTGATCTCTGTGGCTTCTCCTTCCCTCACCCCCATGCCTGATCTCCAATTTCAGACATCGTGGCATATCGGAATATCACAATGCTTAGCTGCTGATATATAACCATGCTGAAAACCAGATATCGCTCAGCCCTAGTTGGTTTTTTAGTATACCAGAAATCCTTTGCTTTTTAGGGTCCACTCCACAATTTATTCCAAAAATCACTTTGCAAAGGTAACTAAAATAAGAGTTATCAACATTTTCAAAAGTAGGGATTCCGTGGTTTGGCTTTTGGAAAATAGTGGGTCCTCAGTGCTTAGCTAATTGGGAACCACTGATCTAGGCAACCACTTCCATCCCTGCCCCACTCCAGTCCTCTCAACCTTCTCCTTCCCCACTTGCTCAAACTTGCTTCTGGGATTGCTTGTTTATGACACTTAAGAGGAGATGAGTCAAGCAAGCATCACCTTGGTGCTGAAATCACAGTAGCTGCCATTTTATTCAATTTTTATTTATTTATTTATTTACCTGATCTTCAGCCTTTACAGGCTCCCAGAGTAGCTTGCCTAAGACAAACAAGACAATCTAATCTGGTCAAAAGCTCTCTGTTGGGAAGCCAGGTGGGCAACACAATTCCACCCTCCACCAGCCACTTCTGTTATAAACATGTTAACATTTAAAAAAGTGGTGAACAAGACATACCTGGTTAACAAAGGAAGGGAAGAGATGGGAGGTGGGAAGCCTCTCCCTTCTCTTCCCCACAGGTCAGAGTTCACAGTTTTTGAACATTAGTGCTGCTTTCCCAGAGGAAGCACGATCGCAGACCTTGCACCTCCGCTCCCCTTTGCCTGTGAAGTTGCAGTGGTGGTTGTAACTTTGAATTAAAGCATCGCTGGACACATTGATGGTGATGACTTTTGATGAGTTCTATATTCTAAGAGACAGTTAAGCATGCCGAGGATTTACTGCACATCGATCAGACACTCAACCAATTGGGAGTCAAGATTTAGTGCCGGCAGATTCATAACTTTCCCCTCGCTTTCTTAAAACAATTGCCGATGTGGCACCCAAAGTGGTTTTGATCCATTTTATGGTCCTGAACATAGCACTTACTTGCAAGCCCGGGGAGAAGGAGAGAGGTGGGGGTGGATGGGTTGGAGGGTCTCAGGTGCAGCCAGTAACCTTGATGCATCAATTACAAGTTACAGTGCATGCCTGACATGCTACCTGGTGAAACTAGGCAAAACAGAGCTGGTGCTGCTGTGGTCAAACCAAAGGCTTTTTGCCATTGTAGCATATGCACACATTAGGGCTGTTTTTATTTTAAATTCTGCTTTTGCTAGAGACCTGCAATGAATGATCTTGCTGGCTGCTTGGGGTCATCACTGGCATAGGTTTTGTATTTTAGTGTTTTGTTGGAAGCCGCCCAGAATTATTATTATTATTATTATTATTATTATTATTATTATTATTATATACAGGAACAAAGGAAGCTGAGTCAGATCATGAAGGGATCAGTTGCTTTGGGTGTGTGTGTTTGTGTAGAAATTTGTAAGCTTTGTTTCGGCTTCTTTTACTGTGTAGATCTAATGGGCTGAAGTGGCGAAGGGTAGATTTTGGTTGAATGAGAAGAAACTTTTTTCTGGTACAAGTAGCTCAACAATGGAACCAATTGCCTAGAAGAAAGGTGATCTCTCACTCTCTCATTGGGGTCTTAAAGCAGAGGCTGGACACAGGAATGAGCAAATTTATTTTGGTTTCTTTCTCCCTTCTCATTTTTTCCAATCTTAAGCACAGCAAACTGATGTGAAAATAAGTCCTCAACCATAATTTTAGTATGCATTTCACAATTCCCATCACAAAACTGGAATTCCCAGAGTTCCCTATGAATAAGAATAGATTTTTAAGCCACCCTGAGGATTTTAGCTCTGTGGAATAGGAGTCTCCAAACATCTCCCATGATCCTCAACAAACTACAGTTCCCAGGATTCTTTGAGGGAAGCCATGACTGTTTAAAAATAGAATGATACTGCTTTAAATGCATGGTGTAGATGGGACCTGCCTTGAAATCCACAGTGGAATGATTCAACTGACTATATCACTGCCCAGAAATCAAAAGTTGGAGGACTAGAAGACTGCTAACCTGGTCATTGCTGCTTCACAAGCAAGACCAGGCAATTGAGAATCCCCAAATCCTGGTAGGAAGTTGGATGAGCAGAATTTTGTAAGCAACGCTAAAGATAATATTGAGTCCAAATAAAAAATAAACAGCAATAGCACTAGGGGGCCAGGAAGCTTTCGAGAGAAGATTTGCTTCTCATTTTTAAGGATCAGCACAGAGCTCATTCATAGCACTGATTAAACAGCTCAATGGAAGTTGAGTCCCTCAGCAGTCACTGCTGCATTTAGCCTCTGCTGTCTGTCAACAGCTGATGGGCTCCTGTCTGCTTGCCATAAGGCAGGAACAACCTGCTATTTCTGTAAGGCATCCGGCCTATTCAAACAAACGGTGCAGTTTACTGCCGTCAAAATGTGAGCGAGCCATGGGGAAACGGCTTGATCTGTATATGAGCAGGCCCAGATTTTGACGCTGGTCTCACTCATATGATCTGGCCAAGAGAATGGAGTGAGTGTTCCATGAGACAGCGTTCCTCAAGTTGGGCAGCTCTAAACAAAATCTCCCTATTTCTCAGGGTTTATGTTTAGAATGCAAGACCAGGTGGTGGGAAATCTCTCTTCAAGGTTCCTCTATGAATGAAAGCAGTGCTCTTTTTCTGGTGATACTCAATGGTACGCAGTACCAATACCATTTTCCCCACCCCCACCCCCTGCACCCAGTTCCTAAGAAAAGACTGGTTAGGTGGAAAGGCAAGCATCAGCGGTTTTATCCCCTTGCCCTTCCCAGCCCCACAACAGGGCAAGGCTTCAGAGGCACCCACAGTGCAGGCATCTGCCTGTTGCACACAGGAACTGATTTTCCACCCTTTAGGCTGGGCTGGACCTCGAGCTTTCAGGGGCATGTGTGTGCAGCTTCTGTGAAACCACACATGCACAGCTGGGTGGCCATGGGCCATGTGAGAGGACAGGGCAGGGCAGGCAGCTGGCTGTCTGGTTCATCAGGTGGCAGACATTGGGGGAGGGTGTAAGGATATCAGGGGGTTACTCGAGAGCAATCAGGCAAATGCCTCCCTGGTCGGCTGTAAAGCCTTGTTATTGGTGCCAAAAACCCTTCACCATGCAGAGCGCCACTATTCCGTGGCTCGCTCATTCACTGGCAGAATCTGTGAGTGGGCGGTCCTTAAACCTTCCCCAGCAGAGTAGTTTCTTGATGCCCAATCTGCGCTTCCCCTCTCGGCGCGGAAGCCTACTGCGCAGGGAGGGTGTGGGTAACGGAGGACCTCTCTCCTCCCCACTTTGCTCAGGCAAGGTGTCCTGGCACCGCCTTGCCTCCTCTGAGCCCTGAAGCTCCTCTCCACTGGAGGCATGGTTACTCTCCTCTGCTGAGGAGGTGCTTCTTCCTACAATCTTTGGGGGCTCTCTGTAATCCATCTGGCTTTTCCCCTCTTGCCCCTGAGCTGATGGCAGTTCCCTGACAGAGGGGCTGGCGATACACCCCTATGAAAAGAGAGGTGGTGGAGGAAGATGTATCTCTATGAACCTGGTGAGTACTGGCACATTTTTCCCTACAAAGAAGGCACTGAATGAAACACACCCAGGTCCACAAAACAGCCAGGAAGATTCTGAGTATGCTCAGTTGCCCGCAACAACTGATTGGCTGTTGGGAGTGGAAAAACAAGGATGATGAAGGAATGGAATGGAACATCTTGGGTAAAGATAATAACTGGCTGGCTGAAATCCTGAACAGGAGTAATCCACGCTGCAAAAGATTGTTGCAGGATGCATTTCTACAGCAGGGGTGGGGAAGCTTTTTCAGCTAGGGCCACATTCCATTCTGGGCAGCCTTCATAGGGATGGGGGCACATGCCAGAGTAATGGATGTAAAATTAACCGTTGTGGTGTAGGCTAGTTTCTAGATGTACTTCTCTATCCTCCACCCAGGACAACGAGAGACATTATCAGGGTTCAAGGACATATTCCAGAGAGGCAAAAACTCTCAAGTTGGGTGCTAAGCAAGAGCAGTGGGGAGGTTGGCTGAAGCCAGATAGAGGTGCTTGGGGGTTCCCCTACCCCTGCCCTATAGAATGCTAAACCACAAGGCAATTGAGGTGCACCCCAAGACATCCTTTCCTGCACATCATTTCCAGCATGCAGCCCTTTGCTCTTCAGCCGACATTATGAACTGCAACTCAACCAAGCAGAAGCAGCAATAAGAAACAACAAATTTCTGTAAAACGGGCCCAACCTGTTCTTTATGTGACCTTTGTAATAACGGTGGCCTTTCTGAAATGTGAGATGAATTAAGAGGGCTTTGGAGTCCCAAGGCAGGTGTTTAGAAAAGAGGGTTTTTTTTTGTTTTTTTGAAAGGGAAAAATACACCCTGGAAAACAAAAAAACATCTTAAAGCCCAGGGAGGGAAAAATTGTTGGGTGGATACGATGCTGAAAATGTCATCGGCATTGTTTAGGTCTTATTTATTTAGAGACATGGCTGACCACCATAAACGAACATGCTTGAATGTTTCCTTTTATAAACACGTAGTCTTAAATTTAGTATTTGTGGGTAGAGCCAGGTTGATTGCTTCAGAAACAGAAATTTCAGGTCTTGGAGCTGCTACAGCCTCGCCACCAAGACTGCATCTTAAGCACTTGCTTATTAAAGAGCAAGTCCCATTGAACTTAGAAATGAGTGGGCATGTTTAGGGTCATCAAGCACTTCTCTCTTGGCTACCATGTGCTCACTGGCTGGGTTTGCAAAACTCTAAGCATAGGGCAAAAGTTAGAGAACTCTAACTTCTCTCTCTGTATAATTTTGCCCTATGTCTATAGTGAGGAATATCGAGCTTACGGACTGAATTCAACCCTCCAGGCCTCTCTATTTGGGCCGGGGGCCTTTCCCCAAACTATACCCCCTCCTCAACCACACACCCCTCTCCCCAGACCATACTCCTCACTACTTTGAGTGCCCTCCTTGAGTGTCTTTGCCTGGTTGAAATGCATCCTTCAACTCTGACGATGCCTCTTGCTTCCCTGGATGGAGGATCGAGAAGGAGATGGAGGAAGGGTGTGTGAGTGTATGTAGAAACTAGGCTACTCTGCAAAGGCCAAATCTGCATTCACCGCTTTGCCTGCTTTTGCCTCTGGCCCAACCCTCCACTGGCATGTGGCCCTTTAAAGGTTGCCCCAAAGGGAAGGAAAAAGGTTTCCCATCCCAGCTCCAGGGATTTCTATACCAGCCTTCATTATGCATTCCCAGGGTAGTTTTCAAGAAAGAAATAATATTAGAAAAGTCACAAAGGCAATATAATTTCCACATCAGGCCTCCTGAAAATTCAACAACATTTTCTCCTAATATACACATTTGTATGCAATTTTGTCTAATGCATTCATTTTTGCAAAAGAGTTTCCCCTAATATAATGCATATATGTGTGTATGCTACTTTCACTAATATATGCATTTGGGGGGGACATCTTATCCTACTACATGCATTTTTTTGTACACATTGCTTGGCAGGAGAGCTGCAGAATCTACTGCAGAAATTACTAATGCAAATTTTGAAGGATGGATGAGTTTCAGTTGGCATTTTGTTTCAGAAAGTGCAGATTGGGTAGGCTCACCTTCAAATGTGAATGGAACCAAATTTCTCTGCTATATAGTTGATGTCCATGGATTTTTTAAATGGAATACCCAGATTGTGATCTCTGAAGAATATCAGGCCACTTTAGCTCACTAGGTTATCTTCCAACCTTCAGCCCAGGAGCTTCCCAGTTCCAGATCTGCAACACTGACATTACTCTCTGCAGCAACTGTGAAGGACATGCTCTCCCCCACCCTGTATTCATGTTTTAGGATAACATGAGTCAGGGCCAGCTCTAACATTAAGCAGAGGGAAGAGGTTGCCTTCAGGGGAAGAAGGTATGGTGGCAAGTTGTTGGAGAATACTGTGCTTTGTGACCTGCCCTCCATCTAAGCTAATCTGGGGCTCTCTAGTTGCAGAGTAGGATTTTGCACCACCAACACAGTGGTTGCTATAAGATTCATCTGCTAGGGTAGTTGACTTTTGTGCATAAAATAGAAGTGGGCACTATCTTTCCTTGGCTTCAGGCGGCAAAATATCTTGGCCTACAGTAGCTGTTACGGCAGCTGTGCTTGGAAGGAGTGGTGGCTTTTGCTAGAATTATTTTGTTCTTGACAGAGGGAGCATCCCTCTGACTTCTGACCTGCTTTGGAACCTCAAGCCCCTTTAGGAGAGTATATTTTTCAAGCGAGCAATTAGTTATCTGCCATTACGTACAGCTACTGGCCTGCTTGTTCCAGACCTTAATGGCAAGCTTTTTAGGAGACGCGAAGGGTCAAATGTGTTAGCAATTCATTTATCCCAAGTCTGGTTTAAAAGGATAATTTGCAGTAGGCCAAGAAGTAGGCTGTTACAAGCCTCCCCTGTCAAGCGTTCATCATCACAAGGATTCCCTGAATGCATATTTATAAGATCAGGAGAGGGAATGATTGTCGATATTGCTTTGTTTAAATAGTCCCTGAGCACATGACATAATCCACATTCGAAAACGCCCCATCCAATATTTCTGCAATTTCCAAAGAAGCTCTCACCAACTTGCCTATGCCTAGGGGAGCAATCTCAATATTCCTTGGCTCTTTTAAGTGCAGTCCCTTCTCCCTTCGCAAAGATAAAGCATAGTCAAAGGGATCTCTTGGGACTGTGGCCATTTATGTCAGGCCCAGTTTTGGCCTGGCAAACCCACAAATATTTTCTAGAGCAGAGCATGATGTCAAGAAGTGGAGAGTGGAAAGTCTTCAAGAACTGAGAGAAATCAGCACTTGTAATATGATTGAAAGCATGGCTAAGTGACACATTTATTTAGTAAGTTAGATTTATAATGCATCCTAACCCAAGGGATCAAGGTGGGCTATAAAGTCTTCTCTGCCCAGTAACCATATATATGCTTAGTGCAGCTTAAGGTTTAGTAAATGGAGGAAAGCCAGCCAGCCAGGACTATGGAGAAGTGGTGTAGCTCAGTGGTGTAGCACATGCCTTTCAGGAAGGAGGTCCTAGGCTCAGTCTCTGCTATCTTCAGGCAGTGCTGGGAAAAAAGATCCAGTATAAATTGTAAAGAGAAGCTGCCAGTCAAGTATAGACCAGCTTTTCCCAACCTGGTACCCTCTAGAGGTATTGGGTTACAATTCCCATCACCCTGGATAAAGGGCATCTTGAATGGGACTGACAGGAGGAAGAGACCTCAAGGGTCACGTGGTCCAACCCCTTGCAATGTAGGAAATACAGCTAAAGAATCTCTGACAAACGGCTATCCAATCTTTGCTTAAAGACCTCCAATGCAGGAGAGTCTACTACTTTCAATGCCAATCCATTCCAGTGTTGAACAGCTCTTACTGTCACTGCATAGACAGCAGCAGTGGTGTAGCATGGGTTGCCTTTGTGTCCCCCTGGTGGACTGGACAGCCTGGGAGAACGTGACTCCCCTTCTCTTACCTGCCTCTCTCCCTCCTTGTCCAGGTGGATCCTCTCACGGTAGTAAAACACCCCTCCCCAAGCGGGAAAAGGGATGCCCTTATTAATTCCTCACCAATAAATTTTATTCAAAAACGTCTTTGGCCCAGAAGGTAAACCAGCCTTCTGACCATGAGTATACTTTTAAGGAATTTGGGACTTCGTACTAAAAAAAAGGGGGGGTGCTTGACTACCTCAGTTTAGACATCAGTTTCCCCACCTGTTTATTTTTTTTTAATTTAATTTATATACCACCTTATACCCAGAGGTCTCAGGGCAGTTCACAGAATCTGTTGCCTTTTGGATGGGCCTTCAAGTGAAGCTATGCTTCTTTTGGGGAAGTGATACAGCACCTGGGTAGAGCACCTGACTTTGCACTCAGAAAGTCCCAGGCCCAGTCCCCATCATCTCCAGGTAGTCTGGGAGAAACCCCTGCCTAAAATCCAAGAAAGCCCCCCCCCCGGGAAAAATACTGAGCTAGACAGACCAGTGGTCTGACTAGCATCTTCCTGTCCTCCTAACATCTGGAAAATGTGGGTGGTTGCTTTGTGGAAGCACAGGGAGAGACAGAATTGTCACAACCCAATTGGATTAGAAATAATAAAACACATGCTCTCTTCCCAAGACATGGAGTTAGTTCCTTCACACATTAGCGAAACAGCAATTTCAGTTATGCACAACAATGTTAAACAGGATTCTTCAGGGCACGATAAAAATCAATAGTAAATATAAGCTTATTAAGATGTCATTTTTCAGTTCAATGCTGTTTTCTTCTACCTGGATTAAAGGGATCACAAAAGTGATGCTCTGCAGAGATGTCGCAATTCACTCCCAATTTTGCTGCCAGGCGAGGTTTCCTCCCTTGACTCCGAGTGATGTACCAGTAGCCTTGTACAGCTGTAATTCTATATTTTGCAAAGCTCCAAAATAAAGGTTTTAATGTATTATTAAAATCCTCGCTCAGAGGCAGCTGCCAGTACACCTACCATCATTTTAATTGTAGGTTCTCAATTGTGTGTGTGTGTTTTGTTTTGCATGATATTATGGCAGAAGACAAAGTTGTAATGAATACCTCAGTGTATTTTCCGGTGTTACAGCAACAGCTTTTGTTGCATGGGGGTAATGAAGTGGTTACGGCACAGTGGGGTATTTTTAGTTTTATAGAAAAGAGGTTTGGGAAGAGTTTGGTGCCAAAGAAAACAGACGCGGTTACTAAGATGCAAATGGCTGGAAATGAAATTAGAAGGGCAGAAGCAGGCAAGGAAATGGGAAACGAATTCCCAAACAGAGGCAGAGAGGTGACAGTTGATCCCTTCATTGTGCATAACTGCATTTTGGGTGAAAACAACAAAGCACAGTCAAAGCCCTCTTATCCAAATTCAACTGCATTTCTCCTGTTGCTGCTGCCTTAATAGCTTGTTAGGGACATTTTCTTCCTGTTGGGACATATGAAACGGCCTTATAGTGACTCAGATCATTGCTTCATCTTCAAGTCCAGGAATGGCTCTCAAGATGTTGCTGAACTCCAACTCCCATCATCCCCAGCCTCCGGTCTTGCTGGTTGGGGATGATGGGAGTCAGAGTCTGACAATGTTTGGAGGACAACAGGTTCCTCATCCCTGATCTTGCTCATCTCTGCAGCTCATTGGTCTCATGAGATAGGGCAAGAGGCAACCCTGCTTATCTTTAAGGCCTAACTTAGCTGGGTGTTGAGTGGTGGCCACTTACATAGGGATGGGCAGATCTGTCTCTTGGTTTCTCCCAGTTTCTCATTTTTTTCAAAGTTAAATATAGTTCTTCATATATCCACAAAGGTTTGTGATTTATTTTATTTTTGAAAAATGATGAAGACTCAGAAGATAATCACACTAAAATGCTGCTAATATACAAGTTTGTATGCATTTTTTCATCTAATATGCACCTTGTTTGCAAAGCAATTTCCCCAATATAATGCATTTTTGTACAACATTTTCATTAATATACCTGCATTTTTATGCACATCCCAACCTAATATCTGCATCTTCATACACATTGGTTGGCTGAAGTGCAAATTTGGAAGGATGGCTGTGTTTTGGTATGCATATTGCTTTGGAGAGTATAAATTTTGGAAGGTCACCTTTAAATATGAAATGAATTGAATTTCTCCCCCAACCATACCTATGGAAGATATAGTTATTCCAAGGGCTACTGCAGTTGTAGAACATCTGCTCATTTAGAGCACTCATTCTAGGTGGTTGTGTTGGTGTGCCATGAGCCTCTTCCATGCCTCTCCATTTTATAGGAAGATGGAAGCATCAGATGATGTTTCCAAGTGTATCTCTGTACATGTTACTGCTCTGAGCTCACCTTCTACCAGTGAATCATGCAGAAACATAGAGGGTGGACTACTGAAGCTGAGCAATTCTTCCTTACTGCCACACACTCTAAATGGAACTCCGTTTAGGCATTAGAATAGCAGTGTGTCTCTGAATGTAATTCATAATGTAACTGTGCTCACCTATCACCAGTTTGGAATACACTGGGGTAGGAAAAGTCTCTGCATCAGTGGGTGGCATTTTCAGGCAGCTGCTAGGGCTCCATTGCTCCAGCAGGGTCTACTGGGGGCCCTTTTAATAAAACCCAAAATGAGGGAGGGTGGATTACAGCCACCATATTTGTTTCTGACAATACAGAAGACATCCAGTCATTCTGAGGCATTGTGGGCTGAAGTGGCTGATTCATCATAACATGATCCCCTTTTTACAGGTGTGTGCCATGTTTTGTTTTTTTGTGGTGGTGGTCATTACTCCTCACAATACATGGAACCACTCAACATCTCACTGTCAGAAAGAAAGATGGCAGCTGTGAGCTGCCTGCCACTGTCTCCCAACAGGGTAAGTTCTTCAGGGTCCACATTATAGGGCTATCGTTATAGGAGAGGGCCCACAGAAAGACACTTTGTTGACAGGTCTCCTCAGCCATAGTCCTGCCCTTAGGACAAATTTCTTAGCACCTAGGACTATGGAGACACATTCCAGGAATTCTGTTGCAAGAGAGAGATGATTTGATGGAAGTTTTCTATCCCCTTAAGTTCATTTTAGCTGCTGTTAGATTTGCTGATTATACAGACTAAAGGGTCAAGACATTTGCAGTGTCATTTGTGTATAAAATATAGATGCTTTGGACATAATCGGTGTTGCTTTGTTAACATGCCACTTTTCCTAAGTGGCTGTTTCTAATTTCAGCCACTTCAAATTTAAGCACAGTTCACCTAGTCTTTTGGGGTATTTAGGTAGTACTGAGGTCACCAGAAGAGTAATGAAAACAGAGCAGGAGAATATAGAATAGGAAGGAAGTCAGTTTAAAAATATCACACACTAAAATTGTACGGAAGAGTCTCAGATGCCAGCAATACAATTCTGTTTCATCAAAGCCCTGGTGTCCAATTTTCCTGAATTAATTGCGGTACTTTTTCTTTAATGAGCCTGCCATAATGGTCCATGGCACAAGGACAATGTACATAAAGTCACAAAGGCGTTTAAATACCAGTCAGTGAGAAATGTTCCTTGCAAGCTTTAAAAAGTCTTCATGGCCAAAGGCCTTCTATCAAAGGCAGACGGCAAGAAATGAATGGAGTTTAAGGAAATTCAAAAGTTTTAATGTGGAAACCATGGTTTTGAGAGAAAGTAACTCCAATGCAAACTCCTGGCCTATTGATTTTTGTGTAATTTTATAAAGAGCATGAAGTCAAAATGCATCTTCATATTCTCAATGGTTCCTAGTAATGGTGGAAATATAGTACCTATCCGGGCAGGAAGCTTTTTCATACTGTGAGCCACATTACACTCTGGGAAACCTGCTGGAGCCCACATACCAGCAGAGGCAAAAGTGGGTAGGGTTGCCATATTTCGAGAAGTGAAAATCCAGACACATTGTTGAGCTTTTTCTTTTTTTTTAAAAAAAATAAATTCCTAAAATTGTATGTTGCCAAAAATCCAGGACAAACTTCCGTGTTTTGCAAATTGCCCCTGGACATCATTTCTGGAAAACCCAGACATATGACAACCCTAAAAGTGGGTGGAGCAGCAGATGGAAATTTTGTTGCTGTTTCTTCAATTTCTTACCCACCCTTCCCCATCAAGTCCCAGGGGAGGGGGTTATAGTAATTAAAAATGCAATATTTAAAAAGTTTATGCAAAGTTATCTGTCCTATGTATATCAACTGCTGGTACAGTGGTACCTCAGGTTAAGAACTTAATTCGTTCTGAGGGTCCATTCTTAACCTGAAACTGTTCTTAACCTGAGGTACCACTTTAGCTAATGGGGCCTCCTGCTGCTGCTGCACCGCCGCCATGCGATTTCTGTTCTCATCCTGAAGCAAAGTTCTTAACTCAAGGTACTATTTCTGGGTTAGCGGAGTCTGTAACCTGAAGCGTCTGTAACCCAAGGTACTACTGTATTTAATAAGCTGATTGTGAGCTGGTGGGGTATAGTGGTTAGATGTTGGAATAGGAATTGGAAGACCAGGGTTCAATTTCCTCCTCACCCATAAAACTCACCAGGTGACCACAGGCCAGTTGCTGCCTGTTAGCCTACCCTCCCTCTCAGGGTTGTTATGAGGACATTGTACAAGGTGGGATTTAAATGTAATAATCAACCAATGCATCTGAATTCTTTGCACATGTTTTCCCCTGCTAATTTTTCCTACGTTGGAAATAGCTCCAGGCTCCTTCTTGAAGGGAGGGTTGGGGAGTATAAAACAGAGAAAATAAAATGATTAATAAGCCTGCCCTGCCCACTGAGTTATTTACCAAAATGGGACAAGGAAAAGTCTCTGAGGAAACCATCATTTATTGGCTCCCCTCCGCCCCACACACTTGCAGAAAGCTTCATCATTTTGCTCTAACTTTTGCCTGTCGGAAAGACAGGTCATCCCTCCATGAGTAGCAGAGATACAGAGCGAGGGAGGGAGGGAGGGAAAAGAGCATTCTTAATAATATGTCAGGATTGTTCCATTCCTCTTTTCGGTGGCCTGTTGGGTCACTGGCAGCATTGCACTCTGGGATGTTTCTGCTTTGTTTAACACAAAACCAAAAACATTGGCTGACACCACTGTTATGAGTTGGGGACGCCAATGAGAGTGATAAACAAACATGTCTTTGTTTCAATCCCAATGAATGACTTTTTTCCTCCTCAGTTAATTATAGGAATTTACAGCTATTTATGTAAACTTGAGAAGGCAGAAAACATTCATCTGTAGGCAGGCTAAATGCTGGGTGGAGGCCGCCCAGATGCATCCAGACTAGGGGATGTTTGTTTGGTTACACAAAACTTTACTATGTAAATTTGAACTCCGCTGAGCTGCTGCTTGGCACGATAGAAGCCATAATTATGAACACACACACATACACACATCTCCCCCGGAAGTTGACATTTTATACATTGTTTCTCTGTCACAAAGGCATTAAATATAGAAAAAGACATCTTTAAATCCCTAGCAGACACCAGGTCTTGCTCCTGTTGGGTATTTGCAAATTATGTCATTTTCATTCACTAGGGATACTTGGACACTCATCATAAAAAAACAAACAAAAAACATTTTAATGAAGAATGCAAAGCCAGTTAGGCTCCAACATATTTGTCTCGTTGCAAGCCTCTTAGGAACTCGGCATACAAAGGAATTTTAACTAACAGACAGCAAATAAAAAGAAAACAAAATCCAAACACATCAATGGTGCTTCATCGGCAGAAAATAACAGGCAATAATTACTGCTCTTGTCTGCCTTTCATAATTATCTCACATAATGAAATGCAAGGGATGAGGTGAAGCTCAGAAACTCTGTTGCCCTCTTTTTAAAAGGGGTTTCTGTGTGCATAGACTTCCCAATATAAACAGCGCCGCTGTTAACAGACACTGCATTCAATATGTGATGATGAACACCCAGGACCAAAGGCGATGCCTTTAATTGCGTCTGAGTCTTGTGCGAAGATAGCTAGAGAGCCTGTCAGTTTGAAAAGGCAAGGATGGGTAATTTCAGCTGAGGGCACTGGATAATGATCAACCCCAAAGGCCTGGTTAAAGAGGAACATATTTGCCCAGCACCTGAAGGTGTATAATGAAGGCACCCAGTGAACCTCCCTGGGGAGAGTATTCCACAAACAGGGAGCCACTGCAGAAAAGACCCACTCTCGAGTTGCCACCCTCCAGACCTCTTGTTGAGGAGGCCCATGGAGATGGGCCTCAGAAGGTGATCTTAGGGTCCGGTTGGTTCATATGGAAAGAGGTGATCCTTGAGGTATTGTGGTCCTGAGCCATTTAAGACTTTCAGAAGTAGAATGCACAACAGAACCAAAAAAACTGTAAGAAAAGTGAAAGGAGAGAATGGAAGCAAAGCCACTTACTGCCGATAATAACCAGAACAGGCCACTCAATATTCCTGTTTGTAAGCAAAAGGGATTGTGGATGCAACCTCTGCAAATATAAAATAAAACAACAGTTTAACTCCCCCTCTCCAGCTTTCGTAATGAAGAAACTGGGACTTAGCCCCTGAAGCTTTCCTGGTGAATTGTGTGTGTGTGTTCTGATTATTTTAAAGCCTTATGTAGTGAATACATAGTGTAACAAAACTTGCTGTTTATGCATTGTGTAAGGAAAAGTGAGAAAGCTCCTTTGGGCAATGTTTTCTCATTTTTGGAGCATCCCCATAAAAAATGACTAGAGATCATAACCCCCCCCCCCAAAAAAAACCCCACACAACTCTCTTCATGGAGAGCAGCAGAAATTCTAAATTCATTATAAGGACATCCATCAGGAGCTTAACTTGTAATTAGTCACAAACAGTCAGAGGTGGTTACTTCAACACAAGAGACTTTGGAAAGGTACCACAAAAGGTTTCCAAATTAGAGTGTAATAATGACACAGGAGTCTGCAGAAGGGAGGGAAAAGAGAATGGAGAGACAATAGGGTGTAAACACAGCCCCACTGAACACCCTATTTTGATGAGGCTTCTGTGCTGGGAAGCAAACTAGAGAATGTTACCCTCAATTAATGCTGCTAAAATGGGATTGAGCCAAAGCAAACAAAGGACAAAGCAAAGAAGAACTGAGAGAAGATGATCCAGAATGTTTAGTTTCAAATGTAACAAATTAAAGCAGAACAATACAAACCACACACTCCAACAAAGGAACTTAGGAATCTTCCTTATAGTGAAACAGACCGTTGGTCCATCTAGCTCAATATTGTCTACACCACATACCCTTCAACATTTCTTTGTTGATCTTCAGTGATACATTGGGCAATAGACATTGGTCATAATACAGTGTTACCTCGGGTTAAGTACTTAATTCATTCTGGAGGTCCATTCTTAACCTGAAACTCTTCTTAACCTGAAGTACCACTTTAGCTAATGGAGCCTCCTGCTGCCGCCGCGCTGCCGGAGCACGATTTCTGATCTTATCCTGAAGCAAAGTTCTTAACCCAAGGTAATATTTCTGCGTAAGCGGAGTCTGTAACCTGAAGCGTATGTAACCTGAAGCGTATGTAACCCAAGGTACCACTGTATAGAGACAGAAGCGTGAGAATGATCATGGAATATGGATATAAAATTTACATCATGTTATGTTTTAAGAGAAAATTAAATGAAAATGATATATAGATGGTATTTAACACCTAGCAGATCAGCAAAAATGTATAAATCAAAACTGAATAAGTGCTGGGAATGTAAAGAGAAATAAGGTACTTTTTATCATATGTGGTGACCCTGTTGTAAGGTTAAAGCTTACTGGGAAATGATACATAATGAATTTAAAAAAGATGTTTAAGATAACGTTTGTAAAAAAAACAACCCAGAAGCTTTCCTCTTGGGATTGTAGCTCAGGATACTACCTAAACAGTATAGAAACCTATTTATGTATGCAACCACAGCTGCAAGAATGTTACTTGCCCAGAAATGGAAAGAAGAAGAGGTGTCAACGAGAAAAGAATGGATACAAAAACTTTTGGAATATGCAGAAATGGCGAAACTTACTGGAAGAAATCAAGATAAAACAGATTTAAGGAACTGCCTAAAGAGGAGGAAGGAAGCTGAATTGTTTGAAATGTTATAAATTTTGTAAAATTATTGCTCCTGCCAACCTAGCAGTTCGAAAGCACATCAAAGTGCAAGTAGATAAATAGGTACCGCTACGGCGGGAAGGTACTGCTCTGGTTCTCCAGAAGTGGCTTAGTCATGCTGGCCACATGACCCGGAAGCTGTATGCCGGCTCCCTCGACCAATAAAGCGAGATGAGCACTGCAACCTCAGAGTCGGTCATGACTAGACCTAAAGGTCAGGGGTCCCTTTACCTGGGGAATGGCCAATGCTACTCCTGCAGATGATCTCTGTGATTGAGCTGGGATGTGAGGGTTAGGGTGGCCCCTAAAGTACCCTGGATCTAAATTGTTCAGGGCTTTGTAAATACATACAAGGACCTTTAACCTGCCATTGTTCACTAGTCAGAAGTGCCACCTAGACACGTACTTGAAAGGTTATCCTTGGCCCTCTGGCTTATACTCACAAGTCTAAGATCCACACTTGAAACACCCTACAGTCTTCCCAGGTTTATACAGAGGTGGAAGTGCTAAAGAGGTGGATCACAGTGCCACTCATCAACCAGAAACAAAGCTAACGTTGCAACAAGGAAGCCCCAAACACCCTACCTTCTCTTCACCCGTTCCATTCTTCACCCTGTCAAGTGTGTCTCTGGCACTTGGAGAAGGTCATGTTCCTTATCACTCTCTTCTGTCTGGAAAGCTGTAGGCCTAGATGTGAAATGTCTCCTTAGTGAATAAGGTTTTTTTTCATAATAATCATGCAAAGTCTCTGTAACATTTACTCAGGACTTGCCTTAACACTCAGCTTATCTAGGTCCTTTCAGAATCTGTTGTGGAGAGGTGTTGCAGCTATAGGTGGTGAAGGATAAGCAAATGGATTCTTCCATAAAGAATATAATTAAGACTTGATAGTAGTAAGTTGGAGAGGAAAGGAGTAAAGCCCAGTGGCCTCCACAAGATCTGCCTCCCAAACCTAGATGTCAGCCATGGATGACACCAGGTCAGGAGGTACATCAGCTGTTTTTCTTTTTTTAAACTACTGTTGCAATGTTTTATGAAAATGTTTTTCCAAATGTTTTGGAAAATAATGTGAAACTACTTTCAAAAATGTACAAATTATCTTTAGAATGGTTTACAAAAGGTGAAGTAAAATCAGTGATGATACACTGGGCAAGAGATTTTGGTTATAACATACAACTTTCATCATGGGAAAGGTTACAGAAAGAGGATTTAAAGTTTGCGGCTTGCTGTCTGTTGAAGAAAAATTATATGAAATGATGTACCGTTGGTATCCAACACCGAGTAAAATTGTGAAAATGTACAGAACTAGCTCAAATTTGTGCTGGAAATGTAAAGGGAAAGAGAGTATTTTCCATCATAGGTGGTGGTCTTGTGGAGTGGTTAAAGCTTTCTGGGCAATGATATATAATGATTTAAAGAAAAGTTTTGTAAAAAACAAACAGAGGCTTTTTTTGTTAGGTATAATAGGTGAGGAACTACCAAAAGAAAATAAAAAGACTGTTTATGTATGCAATGACGGCAGCGAGAATACTATTAGCCCAGAGATGGAAGGAAGGAAGGAGAAGTACTGACCAGAGAGGAATGGCAGACCAAGCTAATGGAATACACAGAAATGGTGAGACTGACGCGAAAGATAAGAAACCAGGAAGACCAAGTATTCCTAAAAGATTGGAATAACTTCTTAATATACTGAAAAGACCACTCTAGTCAGTTAAAATCATTGGCAGGGATACGACAACACTTGTAATGTGAAATGAACTTTGGTTATTATGATTATATACAACAGATGGATAATGGTAAAAGATGCAGGAAAAAAGAAAAAGATAAAAAATGGAAACCATGGAGGGAGGGGAGGAGGTCTGAAGGTTCGAAAGAACCTTTCTATTTTTATGTTTTGGAGTGGTTATAGTTATTGTGTATAAATTTATATAAAACCAATAAAAAATATAAAAAAGGAAAGAAAATGCTGCTAAGACGTCTTGACTGTCATTTAAGCAGAAAGCACCATATACAACACTAATACTTACACCACCACCACTACTACTAATTCTATGCATTTATAATTCTATAATTGTTGTTGTTGTTGTTTAGTCGTTTAGTCGTGTCCGACTCTTCGTGACCCCATGAACCAGAGAACGCCAGTCACCTCTGTCCTCCACTGCCTCCGGCAGTTTGGTCAAACTCATGCAGGTAACCTCAAAAACACTATCCAACCAAATTCTATAATGCATTTATAATTTATAATTCTACATGCATAACATACAGTGATTAACATGTAGTGACTAACATAACAAAGCTATTAAAGTTTTAAAGCAAAACATTTCTGCATCTGCCTTCTTCAGCTGATCTCATGTCAGTCAAAGGGTTCTGTAGTGAAAGTGGCAGTAACAGGCCACTGAGGAGGGAATCGTCATAAGTGTTGCAGTTGCTGTATCTGAGTGGTGCTAAGGTTGCAAGTCTGCAAATTCAGATGTTTTCTCTTGTTTTCAGTGGGTTGTAGCCAACTAAATAGTACTCAGAGGAGACTCACTGAAATCAATAGGCTTGATCAACTTAAGTATGATAAAACTTGCAAACATTTATAGTGCTATTGAATCAGTATGTAGTGCAAAAAACAAAAGCTAACACGGGGAAGATTTAAATCTTTTTTATCCCCTCAACACCCCTTTCTCCAATCAACTTTAAAGACTTCCAGCACAATTCTCCCACAATTCTCCATAATTGTTCAGGTTTTTTTTTTACTTTGGGACACCTCTCTAAAGTATGTCATTTTTAGACCAATTGCTCACTAAATACCCAGTAAGTGTAAGGGATTCATTAAATTTTTTTTACTCTCCCCTAAACTATAAAATCCATCCCTTGTGGGGAAAGTATTGCAGCTATGCTCCTGACATACATGTCTGCAAATTCCATCTACTTCTGTAAAAAATGAGAAGTTATAGACTGTTCCCCTTTTATTTTATTTTTTAAATCAAACTTTAAGAGCACCCAGCACATGACCTCTGAGACATATTAGCCTGTAATCTGTCCAACTTTATCCATTGTGGAAGGGATACTATGCCTGCAAATTCAATCTACTTCTGCCAAAAAAGGGAGTTACAGCAGATTTTAAAATTATGCAATACTAAATAGGGGAAACAGAACCTTTCTTTCTCTTCGCCAATTCCTGGATTCTGAAGTGCTTTAGATGTGCTATTTTCTAAAGTGCTGAATCAGGGCCTGAATCAAATTGCATGCCATAACATATACCTACCTACATATGTTTATTACCCCCTCAAGGCAGCTAACAACTATAAAAACAAAACTGACAGACAAACTACTTTCCAAAATATATAGTAGATGACTCCAGAATAAAGACACAGAATCATAAAAAGGAAGGTTGTAAGTAGCAATATTATACTCCCCTAATGTGTGAAAAAAGCTTTTTTGGCATTGTTCAAGAGAAGAAAATTTTAAACCTTGGAAGTGAAGGAATAGATGCCAAGTGTTCCTCCCCCTCCCCTCTTATCCTTAGGAATATTAGATTCTCACCCTCCTCACTTTCAGTGAGCAGAAGTCAGCAGCATACTAATGAGTTTGCCAGAGCTTCAGACTTTAAAGAACAAGCTTTCAGTATGGAGGATTTCTATACGTTATAAGTGTGTTTATTTCCTTTACATTTGAACAAAGCAGTCTTGTAGTGATGAGTGATGGAACAGAGATGGCTTATGGAACTATTATTCATTTTATTATTTATTACTCATTTTAGGGTGTATACTCTAAACAGATGTGTACACACAAATGTGTATATTGTAGGGAAATGGATACAGACACACATACACGGGTAAAAAAACAATGACAAAACATTAAGGAAAATTTCTTGCAAAGAAATGAGAAATTTGCACAGAAATGAATACAATTTTTGTGAATACTGTTTTTGTTTTTTTAAAAAATGGAAACAAAAATGGAAAGGATTTCCTGGAAATGGAAATAGGATGAATGAAATATCCATAAAATGGAAAAGAGAGAAGCAAAAATTGGCAGGCTCATCCAAACTAGAACTTGAGAGGCTCTGATCCAGCAAGTTATTAAGCCCCATTGAAACCAACCTATTTATTCTAAGTCCTCTTGCTTTCAACATAACTTAACACACAACTCATTTTAGCTGGATCAGGTTGTGAACTTTTGGATTTTTTGTTCAGAGCTCAAACTGTTGAAAAGCAAGACAGCCCCAAAGCAGATATCCCTTTTAGTTCTCTGGTTCCCCAGAGTCTTCAGTTCTCAACAGACAAATTTTGGACAACTTCACTTCTTGCAAAGTGCAGGGACATAGAGCAGAGAAACAAAGATATATGGAAAAATAAAGTGAAAAGTAGAGTACAGAAAAGAGACCTTTGCAGGTACCTTGATCCAATTCAGTGTGGCGAGGTTGACATAATAGCTCATCTCAGGCAGGAGCAAAATCACCCTGATTCACATTATTGCTCAGCTGCAGCCCAGAGAGGTTGCACACCCTTGCCATATATGGCCATATTGGCTATTTGGGGGAGTGGCTTGGGCAAAAATTGAAGGTGGAGAAGGAATTTAACTCCTCCTCCCAGCTCCACCTATGCTTCCCACTGCCATATTTAAATCCCTGTAATGCCCTGGTGTAATGTTATGTAACAACTTGGTTCAAAGGGCAATCTTAATTATTTAAAGATGGTGGCTCATTGGAGGAACACCAGTGAATTTTTTTTTGCCCCATCCTCATGAAATACAAAAGAGAGGTGCCCACCCCCACTTTTGCTTTGTATCCCTGCCCCCCCCAAATAAAATAAAATAAAATTGGGGCTGAATTTTAGAATATTCAAAAGTTTGTCCAGGTCCTAAAAATGTGTCCAGCACACACACATACAGAGCATTTATTAATAGCATCCAGATAATACACCCCATGATAAAACTAGTTAAAAAAAAGACTACATCAAGACCAGCTGAATCGGCACTCATTATCCAGAGTAGTTCCGTAGCTTTACAATGATTTCAGGAAATCAATAGAGACCTGCAAAAGTGGCTGTTGTCTGCTGAATGCTAAGTCTTGTCAGTGGCATCGCCGCTTTAGTGTACCACACGCTTGCTGTGTAGCCATTAGATGAAAGCGCTATCACCTGTCAAACAAACCGCTAGAACTGTGATAAATTAATGATCAAATAGCACAGTCTGATGTACAGTGGCAGTGCTGAGGCTACTTACAACCAAGGCCTCGCGCTTTAAAAAATGTAGCTGACATTAAAAAAGAATCAGCCATTAAAGAAAAATGTCACACTGTTTTCTTTAACATTCCCCCACTTTTACTTTTTCCTTTTCCTTTAAAAAAATGACCATGTTCGGCAGGGTTTTTTGTTTTAAATAGACACAGAAAAGAAAGAGCAAGGCCAGAGCTGTTTTCTAGAGCAAAATAAATTTCTGAGACAAGCAATTGAAGAGTGCATGGAAGAGGACTTTTTTTTTTAAAACTATTTAGCAGGGCAGCACTATACACAAAAAGCTGCTGTAAAGTTAAGACAGGGTAAAGTATACCAGATCCAGACTCCATTCTAGAGCACATTACTGCTGGCTGAGCTCACCTAAGCCTGGCAGAGGGAAAACGAACCTTTAAATGAAATTTCAGTCACACCACTGCTTTGCCAGTAAATTAAGCCAGGTAGCCAGGTCACGCTGCATGGTCATGCTGCAGCATGGTCATGCTGACTATTTTTGAGATATCCTAAGCCACCTCTCTCTACTCCTGCAATATCTGCTTTTCAGGACTTATGCTGGTTTGAGATTAAAAAAGCTCATCTCAGCCAGCTAGATCCTGACTGAGGAAGGACGAAAGTGATACACAGGGTGATATCTCCAGCTGAGCCAAGGCTGGGGAATTACATGGATGCAGCCCAGCTGGGTCCAGAACCTCTTGGCTCAGTCAAAATCTGCTGGATCCTAACCACACTCATCCCAATGGATCTTGCTATAGGATTGCTGCCTTGCTATGTGGGGTAGAGGGTGGGAGTGGAATCACAGTATAGGGTATCCAGAAATTTTATCTCTTTTTCATGACTGGAACACAGTTGTAGACAATCAGTGTTAAGAGTAGTTGAAGTCACCCATTGCTGCAACGTCTCCTCTTTTGCATGCTTCCTTGATTTCAGTCTTCATCTCTACATCTCCTCTAGTGTTTTGAAGAGAGGGATGAGATGTCCCCACTACTAAATCACTCCTGATGCCCTTTTGGGATTTCTGGCTTGCTAGGCTCAAGACCCTCTTTAATGTACAGAGTGACACCACCCCTGGCATGTCCTTCCCTGTCCTTCCTATAACATTTATATCTGGAGATCACTGTGTCCCATGGGTTCTCTCTATTCCACCAGGTTTCCATTATACCCTCAATGCCCTCATTTAAGACCAAGCACTCTGTTTTGCCCGTCTTAGCTTGGAGGCTTCTAGCATTACAGTATAAACACCTATATACTGTCTCTCTCTTCAAGCGCCTTCACATTTTGATCTGCAGTGCTTTCACTTAATTGAATTGCTATCCTGTGCCCCTGCACTCACAATGGCCAATTCTATGCCTCCTTCATTTAATGCAGGGGTTGTCAACCTGGTCCCTACCACCCACTGGTGGGCGTTTCAGGATTCTTGGTGGGCGGTAGGGGGTTCTATGGCAAAAGCTGAATCCTCCTTCCATCGAGCACTGGTGGATGGTAAAGAAATTTTACCATCAAGAAAGATGCATTAGTGGGCTGTAGGTATAAAAAGGTTGACTACCCCTGATTTAATGTAACAACTATTGTATTGTTATAGGTATCAATGACATGCTACAGAATACACTAGCCCAAAAAAACAACCACTGGTCTGACGAGACCCTAAGTTTGCAAGAGGAGCATGTTTTTTCATCTAGCCCCAGCTACTTTCTCTCTTCTCTAGCACATTTGATAGGGGTGTGTATGTACAGTATGTGTGTTATTTTAAATTATGTGGGTGAAATATTCCAAGGGGGAGCCCTCTCCGCTTCTAAATATAAACAATACAGAAAGCGCCTTCACTTTTGAAGCACCTGACATCCCTTTGAGCTTTGGCTCTCAGTACCTAATAACTCCTGATGCTTGCTACATTAATGTATAAAGTCCTTTCTCTCCCCCCGCCCCCATTTTAGTGCGCTAGAAAGGGCTTTCCACAGCCTCCCCGCCAGCGGCTTCCCACACTTAATTTATTCTTTTTAATATAAAATCTCATTACCTGAACATGACACCACTGCTTCCACTTTATCTTTGATATAAGAACAGAGGGAAACCAAAATCAAACTCTTAAAATAAAGTCTATAATCATTGCCTCGCTTTTCGCTTGCTTTTCAAATTTCTAAACAAAATTAAGCAGAAATATATACCTTCCAGGGCATACTAAAAGAGAGAGGAGGAGTGAGAGAGGAGGAGTTGGAGAGAGGAATGAACACACATTACTTTACAAAGAAATAACAAGGGACATAATTACTTACACAAGGAAAATATCACTTTTGATTGCTTATGCATCTTCATTTTTTACTTTTAAAAAAACTGTGCTGAAAGTTGGGGACTGAAAACAGAGGAAAGAAATGAATAGTTATGAGGTTTTTTGGGATGGTCAGTCTGGACGGAACCCTGGGTCCACTTCCAGAACCTGAGATCCTGCGTCTGTGAGGGTAGAATGTGAAGGATGGAAGCTTCATTTGTCAAGGTGATGGAATTTGGCTGGCTAGTTAAGTACCATGATTTAACATAACCAAAGAAGTTGCTCTGTGACATATTAGATTGGCTGGCTAATATGGAAAACAGTTTGCTGGACAACTTAATCTCTTGGTCTGATCCAGCAGAGCTCTTCTTATGTTCTTAATGTAGCTGCATGTACATAAATGTGAATACAATTAAGTACACCTAAAATTGAACAATGGAACTGGCTACCACAGGAGGCAGTAATGGTCACCAATTAGATGGCATTAAAAGAAGATTACACAAATCCATGGAGGAGAAGCTACTAGCCACATTGGTTATGCTTTGCCTCCACAGCTGGAGGCAGTACTGCTTCTGAATACCAGTTGCTGGAAACCGCAGGGGGGCGGGCTGGCAGTGCTCTTGTGCTTGGATCCTGCGTCTGGGTTTCCCACAGGCATCTGGTTGGCTACTATGAGAACCAGATGCTGGACTAGATGGGCCATTGGCCTGATCCAGCATGCTGTTCTTATGTATCATAAATCTATGAAAGATACATGCTCCATATTGCTCTTCAAGCTCAATTCACCATTCTGGTTACTTAACTGTAAAGAACCAGGACCCAATAACTCTAAGGTCTCACTTCTTCCTTCATGTCACACCATGAGAAGGTTACTTTCCAAGCAAACAGGGGAGAGGGATGATCAGGCCTGTGTTTGACCTCTGGCCAAGTTGACAGGTTGGGGGGGGTTGTGTATGGGGGGGTAGTGCTTCATTTTGCTTAAAAGTTAGAAATGTGGGAAGATTTATGCAAATACTTCAGAAGGATGATTTTAATAGGAATTAGGAAGGATGGCTGTATTAGCACATGAAAGCATGCATCCTATGAGCTAATAAGCTGTTGTTAGCAGCATGACTTAAGCAGGGACTTAAATTGTGGGTTTGGCATGGATCAGAAATATAGTGATCTAACTGTGTCTTGTGGACTTCATGCGTTTTGAAATTGCTGGTTGAAAAGATAAGGGCTCCACCAGCACACCTCTCGAACAAATACTTTTTTTATAATCCTGTAGTATCTCTGCAGGCCAGATAAAGAAGTGTGTGCGTGTGCGTGAGTGCGTTTGTGTTACTGAACAAGATTGCTGTGTGATTGAATGCATTATTGGTGTGTTACTGAATATGTTACTGAATATCTTATCCATATGTTACTGTCAGATGTGTGTTCAACCAGATTGGATGCCTATAGAGTGGTACCTTGGGTTAAGTACTTAATTCGTTCCAGAGGTCTGTACTTAACCTGAAACTGTTCTTAACCTGAAGCACCACTTTAGCTAATGGGGCCTCTTGCTGCCGCCGCACTGCCGGAGCACAATTTCTGTTATCATCCTGAAGCAAAGTTCTTAACCTGAAGCACTATTTCTGGGTTAGCAGTGTATGTAACCTGAAGTGTATGTAACCTGAGGTACCACTGTATGTCCCACCTTGTCAACACAAGTGACCCTCAACAGATTTTTTTTTTTTTGCCATGTCTTATAACAGAAGAAGCTGAACGATACTATGTCAAATGCAGGAAGCTACCAGTCAGACCACTGGGGCATCTAGCTCAGTGATAGAGCACTTACTTTGAATGCATGCAGAAGGTCTTAAGTTTGATCTCCAGCGTTTCAAGCTAAGATTAGAAGAGATTCCTGTCTGAAACCCTGCAGAGCTGCTGCCAGTCAAGGTAGCCAATACTGAGCTGGCTGGACCAATGCACTGACTCAGTATAAGGCTGCTTCCTATGTTCCTGCTTTGCTGAAGCTAAGCAGGTGTGATCCTAGAATCCTAGAATTGTTGGAAGTGGTCCCAAGCGTCATCTAGTCCAACCCCCAGCAATGCAGCATCTGGATTTGTGCCTTCCTGGGAATCACACGAACACTGGTGTGAGGATGAAAGTAAAATGGGGTGTATAAATAGAAGGAAAATATTGAATAAATGATATATGGGGAAATCATGTGCAGCACTTTCTGATCAGACACAATTGATATGATGTACAACTTTTAAAATGTGTGTGTGGTTGTCAGGGAGAGATGTGTGCAGGTTTTCTCTCCCTTCTCGAAATCAGGCTGCAACTTCCACTGCAATACTAGGATGCCTTGAGATATAAATAGCAGCAGATAAAGAGAAGTTAGTTTAAGCTATTGATTTAACAATCAGAGGCAGAGGAGTTTCTTTTCTTTTCTTCCCCCAGCCTCTCTCTCTTTTGAAAAAGAAATAATTAGCCTGCAATAGCCCATTTTATCTCCTGCAGAAGTGACTGAGACAAAGCGAAATTAATTCAAACAACATGGAAGAAACAACTAACTGATAAGAGAAATGCAATCAGATGCTGCAGAGGAAGAATTAAGGAGACAGGGCAAATGATACACGTTTCATTTGCTTATTGGAAGCTTTGATTCACTCCCCTGTGGAAATTGCAAAATTTAATAACATTGGTATACTTAACACAGTTCTAGGGTGGTGGAGGCGAAAGTGCGCCCATTACACATTGTTATCCCTGTAGGTTGGATGATGAATGCCTGGGGCAACATTCCTTCAAAGCATACGCCGTGCCCAACGTGGATCTTCTAATCTTCACATGGGCGACAACTGTCTTTTTAATAGTGCAGAGCAAATGAAGAAGAGGATGCGGAGAGGAGAGAGGCAGAGTTTGAGGTCACGTTTCTTTATGCTGGTTTTGAAAGGGTCCCAAAGTGAAATTCATGCACATGTGCCCTTCTGGGACATGTGTAGAATTGATCTCTCGAGAGTTTCTGGGTCTTTCAAACTTTGCACCTCTGGGGAACAAATCACACATCAACTCATCCTGAGTACGTTCCATGGGATCTTTGTGAGATGCAAAGGATTCTGCATGGATGCTCGAGGAATGGGATCTTGGCAGACTTCAGTCTAGGAACTCATCTGATCTGCACATTCTGACTTGAAGGAACTAAGACTGAGTACACACCACACATCGAAAGCACACTTGAAGCATATGACTTTCGCAAAAGAATCCTGGGAACCATGATTTAGTCCCAACAGAGCTACAAGTTCCAGAACCCCAAGCAAACTACAGTTCCCAGGATTCTTTGGAGGAAATCATGTGCTTCAACTGTGTTTTCAGTGTACAATGTGTACACTCTGTAAGGTTGGAATCCTAACCCTGCTTACCTGGGAGTAAGCTCTGTTGTTCTCAGTGGAACTTACTTTTGAGTAGACCTCATTGGGATTGCACTATTAGTCTGAAACCAAATGCATATTTATCTATATGCCCCATTGGGCTAGTGTTTTTGAACTTCCTGAATGTTTTCATAGGTCTTTCATATGATTTTATTCTATAACAGGGGTAGGCAACCTAAGGCCTGTGGGTTGGATGTGGCCCAATTGCCTTCTCAATCTGGCCTGTGGATGATCCGGGAATCAGCATGTTTTTCCATGAGTAGAATGTGTCCTTTTATTTAAAATCTCTGGGTTATTTGTGGGGCCTGCCTGGTGTTTTTACATAAGTAGAGTGTGTGCTTTTATTAAAAATGCATCTCTGAGTTATTTATGGGGCATAGGAATTTGTTCATTCCCCCCTCCCCCCAAAAATATAGTCCAGCCCACCACATGCTCTGAGGGACGGTGGACCGGTCCAGAAAAAGGTTGCTGATCCCTGTTCTATAAGTTTTTGTAAGCTGCCCTGAGTCTTGGTCTGGGGAAAGGTTGAGATACAAAACAACAATTCATATAGGACAGGAGCAACTAACTGGAGATGGGAGACAAACACCACTCAGTTTGCATTTAAAGGCAAGTCTACCTAATTTTGTAAAACAATACAAGCACAGCCATCCATTGAAATTTGCACTGCGAAAACTGTTGGGACATATTTGTTGCTTCTGTTGGGACATCTTCATTGCTTCTGTCCAATGCTTAATGTCTTGCCTGATTCCTGAACACCTGCACCAAGACTCCTGGAACTATGTGACTACTGCCAAGCCTGTACTGTTGCTTGCATAGGAGCCAACTCCTAGGGGCTGAGGTCCCTTTGGCCCGCACCAGTAAAATATTTGAGGGGGCCAGCCCCCCAAAGCTGATGGGCATTGCCATTTAAGTGGTGTGCACGTGCCACATCATATGATCAATTATGTGGGGTGGGGCTTACCTGGGACACCCCAATATTTTACTCAAGTTTGTACCTCTGGTTGCTTGCCTGAATAAAGATTTATTTCTTACTTACGTGTAAGGATCTCTGTCTGCATGGGCTGGGCACAAAGTTGGAACAACGATGGATCTGAAGCTTTGCATTGACTTATGATGTGATGTAGCACACACACAAACACTGTAGATGGATTGATAGAGATATATCCACCTCCTTACCATCATCACATGGTAACAATTTCTGGCTACTAGCCTAATGGTGCGCTCCTCAACTGTTCAAAGCTGCAGTGGAGGGGGGAAGACCATTTTAGAGTTTCACACTCTGTCCCCACAATTTTGGATTAGGTAATATGAAAAGTTGATTTTCCCTACATATTGAAATCAATACATGAAAACTGGTTAAGTTCGCCACATTCCTTGCTCCCATAACCCAAGTCCTATGTTTTAATTGCTGTGTTATTTTTATGGGGTTCATTATTTTAATTATGCATGTTTTTTAATTATGTAATGGGATTTTTGTTTATTTTAATTATAGATTTTATATGTAAACCATTGTGTAATTGGTTATTATACTTTGTAAACTGCTTAGGTTTTGGCATTAAGCAAAGTAATGGTGAAGATAATAATAAATCTTAAGCTTGTTTACTTGGCTGCAAGTCACACGGAGTTCAATTTGGCTTACTCTCAAGTAAGTCTTCAAAGGATTGCATCATTTGTCACTCTGTAAAATTATTACACCAAGACCATGGAAATAAGCCATTTAGCTTTCTACAGCCCCATCCCGTCCAGATGTAAAAAAAGAAAAAATAGCTTGATTCCAATTAATGAAAATGACTGGGTCAGCCTGTCATCTTCCATGCTCTTTACGTGCTGTTCAGACATAGACACAGCTTATTAAAACCTCAGGCGCTCAACATATGCTCTGCCTTGGAACCAGTTGCCAGAGGCATCAATGCTCACACAGAACCTGTCTACAGGTTTCTGGGTTTTCAGATCTGACATCACTTGAATCTTTCTCATCCATCCTGGCAGCATGCAGACCAGATGAAAAGTCAACCCAACCTCACAGAACATCACTCGTACACGAGGCCGGGAGATGGGGGGGAGTGAAGGGGAATAAAGGGGGAACAATAATAAACATTTCAAGGGTGTTGTTCTTTGCAAAAGCACCTTACTTGCTAACATGCACTGGGTTTATGTAGTACATTATAAAGCACTGATTGTTCCTGTCATTGGGAAAAGACATGTGGGCATTCTCCAAGAAAGCATCACTTTGCAATCTATGCTAATCATTCTTCCTGCTACTCCTAAAGTTTACCAGGCACCAGTCAGAAAGCACCAAAGGGGGAAGTCATAAGAAATACTGACATTGCCCTACTTCCTTAGTTTGTGAATGCTTTCTCAGCTGTTAATGAATTTCCCAAACATCTCCTGCTGTGTTTAAAATGACTTTGGCAACTGGACGGCATGTACGGTGCTCGGAACAAATTGCAGGCATGGCCACTGAAATTTGTGCCCCAATTCCCCCTTTTGCTTTAATAGCACTGAAGAGTCATTACAAGCAGGCAGTAGTCAAACATTCAGTTGCATGGATGAAGCTGAAGTTGAATGCAAATTGGTCCCTGTGAATTTTTGCAGCAGAAAAGTTCAAAACTTCTGAGGAGAAAAGCCATCATCTGGAAGTATAAACTTACAAATGCAGGAGCTCTGGTGGTTCAACCCAAAAGTCCAATCCAGCATGAGAGTCTGCTGGAGATGGGGAAGAAGTTTTGGCTCACATTCAAAAGCAAGCTTACCTAACTTTCAGTTTACGAAGCAAAACACAAACAAAAACACTGTCATACTTTAAAACTTGCACTTCTCTGAATTTTACCAGGTCATTCTCCTGCCAAGTAATGTGTACAAAAATGTAAATGGTAATGCAAAGTGTGCGTTGAAAAGGTGGAAGCCCTTGGTCAACCTAACATAATAAATCTGCTTTTAAAAACTACAACAGAGTTTTTGCTGTTAGGAGAGTTATGCAAAAATGCACTGAAATGCATAAGAGGGTGATGTACAGTGGTACCTCGGGTTACATATGCTTCAGGTTACATACGCTTCAGGTTACAGACTCCGCTAACCCAGAAATAGTACCTTGGGTTAAGAACTTTGCTTCAAGATGAGAACAGAAATCGTGCGGCGGCGGTGCAGCAGCAGCGGGAGGCCCCATTAGCTAAAGTGGTGCTTCAGGTTAAGAACAGTTTCAGGTTAAGAACGGACCTCCAGAACTAATTAAGTACTTAACCCGAGGTACCACTGTATAGGCATCCCACAAACAACTAAGGATGAAAGCTCATTGTCACATAACCAGCCCACAAACAAATTGGAATGAATGTTCAATAAGGACCAGACATAGTCTAACCACACAAGCTTTGCGTAAGGAAATCAGGATGAATGCTCAATAAACAGACCAACTGGAGAAGCTCTGATATAAAGCTCTCGCATCAGATGTCTCTTCTCAGTTTGACATTTGCTTCTAGAGTCTATAGGCTTATTTAATTGTGCATACCAACAGTAATTCAGTGTATAGGAACTGTGCATTGGGTAGAAAAATAAACGCTCCTGAGGAACACTTGCATATGGTCTTCTGAAACAGGAAGGGTGCTCTACTTTCCCCAGATGATGCTTAAATATACATGGCATGGAATAGTCACAAAAACTGGAGCTGAATGAGGAAAGCAGGTATGAAATACTAAAGATCAACAAAGAAAATGCAGTTTTAATCATCAGCCCCCCTTCTTTGCTGGACTTCTGCCCGAGCTGGTAAATAGGATCTCATAAATTCCCCCAAGTGCTGTGCTTTAAAGCTTTGTTGTTTTGCCCAACGTTAGGAAACAATCATGAACAGCTGTTCTTGAATAGTCCTGGTTGTTAATGATGCTCAATATTTACGGTAAGTCGCTGCTTTCTGAACTGGACACATTACAGAAGCAGGAGACATTCAGCAGCAGGAGTCCACATGCTTGCTGAGCACAGCACATGGGATCCAGGGCAAAATGTCACTATCAAAATTGTGTAGGATAGTATCCATCACCACCACCACACTGTTATGAAATCACAGAGCATGTTGCAACAGAAGCATCTGACCCCAGCTAAGTAGATTAATTAAGGCTCTCTTTCCTTGGTTTCTCTCACCTTCAGAAGTCAGGCAAGCAGCTACTAGAAAGAGGGCCTTTTCTGTGGTGGCATCCAAAATATGGAACTCCTTTCCCTGGTGTGTTATCTTGTTCTCGGTCCCTTTGTCACAATATCTTATGCACCAGGAGCAAGGCTTTCCATTTGGTCGTGCCTTCAGAACTTATTTCCTAAGCTCTCTTATTTTTATTTGGCGTGCTGAGTAGTTTTGTCATTTTCATCATTGTTTGGCTCTATTTCAGTTATTCTGCAAGCATTAGAACATTGAAAGTGGAATATATTATAGGTAGGTAGGTAGGTAGGTAGATGATAAATAATAGACAGATCAAGATGTGTATGTCTTAGGATGGCTCTAGTATGGATCTTTTGCCATATTTTTGTTGGGATACTGCCAGGGAGACAAAGGCCATCACTGCCTTCCACGTCGTCTCCGGACGATCTGTTGATGTCCCGTAGTCACGCAGTATCAGCAATTAGCGGCACCAAGCCTCAGAAATAGATTGCCACATTCCTGGGCTGGTGCACACTCTTTCAGCAGAATTCACACAGCAAAAGTTGCACTCAGGAGAGTATCATTTAGAATGTTTATTCAGCGTTGGTCAGAACAAAGAAAACATGACCGACTGCTATCATGTTCTGGCGCAGAGAGAGAAAACGAAAGCAATAGCAAACATAAAACATCCTGAGAAACAGGAAACACGCAGACTCTGACTCACACAGCCTGCTCCCTTTTAAGGTGGAACGGAAATATCCTAACAATTTTGACTCCCCAAATAAATCTCTTGCACTTGCTATGACACTCCTTCCTATGTTCTGAGTGAACAAACCAGTTGTGCTCATTTCCACAATCAAGTCCACTAAGGTCTATAAACTTAGCAAATTAACGAATGGTTCTGGCTTTGAATCTCTGGGCAAAGCTCATACAACGCTCCTTCATTCTGCCTCCTTAACATGAAGGAGACAAGGGTGTGCAGGAGTGAGCATTCTCACCATCAAATGCATTGTAATGGGGCATGGCTGCATTGTGGGGAGTGATGTAGTGATGGCTGCCTATTTGTATGACTTCAAAAGAGGATAAGACTGCCGTGGACTACTAGTGACAGTGACTATGTTCTGTCTCCACAGTCAGAGGCATGAACATTGCTGAATACAAGTTGCTGGGATTCACAAGAGGAGAAGTGTACTGTTGCACTGAGGTCATTTCCAGCATTCCCATAGACATCTGGTTGATCACTGTGGGGGTAGGATAGGGCTTTGGCTTGATCCAGCAGGGCTCTTCTGAAGTTCTTATAACACTGAGCACTTTCTGGATTTGGGGATCTATCAAATGCTTAACTTCACTGCTCTCTGGTGCTCATCAACATGAGTGCCCATCACAGCATGCTGCTCTTGTGATGACTGTATCCCCTCTTAAAGCACATGTTTCTCTAAGTTATGGGCTAAGGTTTTAAAAACGCAAGAGGTTCCAACATCTGGTTTGGGCAGAGATGACTCCTGCCGTGTTTATGTCAGGTATTTATTTCACAGATGTGTAATACTTTCAGGATTTAGGGTTTTTTTGTTTGTTTTTACAATCCAAAATAATCCTAGTTTGGCATTGAAAGAAATAGCTTTTAGAATAATCTCCATCCTCACCTAAAGCTTGCTCCACTCTACGATACACACATGCAGCATTTAAATTAAGAAATAACTTCAGGATGACGGAGAAGGGGGTGGACAATGACACCACCCTATACTTTTGAGTGGGGTTTATGTAACAAATTATAACAGGCCTGTTTCACTCTTCAGATCTCAGTTATTTTAATAATGTCTCTGTTCTTTAGCACAGATGGAGGCCTAAAAATAGTCAACAGAAAACTGGCACATTTTCTTGAAGTAATTGAAAGGATACCATGCTAATCCTAGCAAGGCTGGGCTAATGCATTTTTGCAAGCTTGACGCCTGTGTCTGGGCTCTACCACAAGATTGCAGGTGGAGGTTAGAAGAAGTAATATAAATGAATGCAACTATATACATTTTTAAAATCTCCTTCTAGATGCAGTGTTCTACAGTGGTTAGAGTGCTGGATTAGGACCTAGGAGACCAGAGTTCAAATCCTCATTCAGCCATAGAGTTGCAGGGCCATTCACTGCATCTCAGACTAACTCACCTCACAGGGTTGTTGAGAGAGGGAAGGAGGGAGCCTTGAGCTCCTTGGAGGAAAAGTGGGATATACAGTAAATGTAATCATAAGAGAGGAGTTCAACTTTAGTCATTTCTATTACTTGCAATTTTTACCACAATATGTGGTAATATATGTGAACACAATATTCCACACTAGGGAGGGAAGGATCTGTCAATTTGAAATCTCCCATTGTCTCATTTTCCCCCCAATCTTAAATTCGGTCCTTCACATATCTGTAGCAATTTGTGATTTTTCTTCCTAAAATAAAATAAAAATACTCATGCATATTCTTTGACATTTTAGTGCAAATTTCTCCTAATAAACACATTTTTGTATGCAGTCTGGCCATGACCATATTGTGGCTAGCAATTTATCCTGATATAATGAATTTTGTATGTTGTTTTCATTAATGTATTCATTTTAATGAAAACATTCCCCTAACAGACACATTTTTGCAAGCATTGCTTGGTTGAAATTCCGCATTGCAATATTTGGATAAGTGTGAATTTTGAAGGATAGCTGTGTTTCAGTTCCAATCTCATTACCAAAAGTGTGAATTTGATAGACTGGGCTATAAATGCAAAGTGAATCAATACTCTCCCTAATTCCTAGTCCAGACGGAGGTTTACAACCTTAGTAGGCTGGTTACAGATAGGTAGCCGTGTTGGCCTGCCATAGTCAAAACAAAAAAATTTCCTTCCAGTAGCACCTTAAAGACCAACTAAGTTAGTTCTATGTGTGAGCTTTCGTGTGCATGCACACTTCTTCAGATAACACTTCTGAAGAAGTGTGCATGCACATGAAAGCTCATACCAAGAACTAACTTAGTTGGTCTTTAAGGTGCTACTGGAAGGAATTTTTTTTTTGTTTTAACCTTAGTAGGCATGAGCCCTAAGACCATAAGCAGCTGCAGCTAGAATATTGTCCACTCAACCCAACACTGTCTACTCTGTCTGCCAAGAGCTCTCCAAGGTACAAGGTAATGATCTTCCTTCTCATCACCTGCTACTTCTAACTGGGGACAGAAGTGAGGACTTTTTGAGCATAAAGCATGTGCTCTCCCATGAATTATTGCAGGGCCAGTCAAAGGAATATTACTGCCTGACGTAAAGGACAAGATGGTGTCCTCCCCAAAACCATCTGACCTGGCAGTTTAATCATACTTCAAAACACTGGCAATAAGGCTGCATCCTATACATCATCTGAAGACAGAAGGCTAACATATAGGACATGTAGGGCAGTGTATACACGACACACACAGCTCTATGCTTCAACACTTTACCACCATCCTCTCCCACACTGCCATATTGGAGTACCAGCTGTTTTGCCATGAACTGGGCTCCTAAAGTTACACTGTTTTTTCTATAATGTTCCAGAGCCCTGGGATCTAGTTCAGTTGAGCTATTACACCTATAAACTTTGGGGCAGGGCATCCACCACTGGCTCACAGGTCTAATTAAGCCCACCAAGACATTTTGACCAAGCCAGATACAGTTCCTTTACCTGATGTTGTGTGTGTGTGTGCATGCGCGCACCCACCCACCCACACATGCATACATAGACACACACAAAAATGCTAGGGGCTGTGACCCTGCTCACTTTGCTTACCAACTCCATCTACCCCTTCATCACCCCTTCTCTGGCCTCCAACTCATTAGACCTCCCCAATCCCACTTGCCCCACTAACCCCTTTGCAGGATTGATGAGCTACATTGCATAGTAAAGAAGAAGTCAATAATAGTATGAGCTACATGTACTTGTGCAGAAAAACACCGCTTCTTGGGGACATCAGAAGTGGACCTTAGCATCCAGTCTCATAATGAACATGATCAAGGCCACTGCCAATTTGCTTTGACGCTAAAGTATGTGCGCATGTGAGCTGGGAAAGAAACCTCACTGTAAATGCATTTGAACATGTAAATAAACACAGGCTTGGGTTGGCATGCTGCTATTTTGAGTTGGAACATGTCTTTTCTTTGCGCCGGAAATGTATTTCCATCTCATGCAAAACATCAAACCCTTTCATTAGTGGTTGTGTTTGTTTATAATAGCTATAATAAGAGGGTGATTTTTTAAAAAAGTATCTAAAGTTAGCTGAGAGGATTTAACTTTCTTTTTAAAAAACTACAGTTCTGTAGTATTGTGAATACATGATTGCTTTACCTTAAAGCTGTGCACTCACCATACATTGCTCTGCGGTACAGTACAGTGAGTATCTGCACTGTTGACAATCTGGCAAGACATGAGTGTCTCATGAGTAAGCTTCCCGTAACCCGTCTTTGACAGACATAGGAGAGTGTCTCAACCCACTGGGACAATTTTGTTGCTTCTGCACAGCTCTAAACTGTTTGGACTCCTTAAGATTGAACCACTTCTTCTCGCTGGGCCAGTCTTACCTCACCTGCCATCTGGCTTGAGACTGTTGTCACTCCCTACCTGTTGCTGAGCCTAAATGAAAAGAGCTCTCCCTTACTCTCAAGTAACAGCCTCTGCTGTCAAGGTCTGAGCAGGAGTCAGGATGCCAATAGGGGATCAAACAGCAAGGCACATTTGCACCGCATCTTTATTTTTTAATCCCTATTAGTAAAAATCAAAGAAACAAACCAAAAACAACCTAGCTGGGCTACTGGCCAGTAGCTGGGGAGAGTAAGTGGTGACAGGTGAAAGACAAACATGCTCCCATTTGACTTTCTAGCCACATCAAAGCCTGAAGCTCTAGCTGTGTAGTTTACACTCAATGAAAGCCCGTGTCAGGCAAAAAAAAAAAAAAAGAAAGATAGAAAAAAAACGAAATAGGCAAATGTTTGGTGTTCTGAAGAATGGGCTCTGATTCTTTTAAAGCAGGGGTAGGAAAGCTTTTTTTCACTCAAGAGGGCCACATTCCCTTCTGGACAACCTTTTGAGAGCCACATAACAGTAGTGGGTAGTGCCATAAGCAATCTGTATTTTATCCTTGTAAAGTAGCCTAGTTACTACATAAACTCGCACACTCCATTGTCCATTCAGACAAGCAGGAGGCATTACCACAGTTCAAGGACACTAGTAAAAACACTAAGGATGTGAAGCAGGGCTAAAGATGGGGGAGACCTGGGAGAGTTACAAGGGCCAGACAGAAAGGTCTGGAGGGCCACATGCAGCTCTTGGGCCTGAGGTTCCACACCCTTGTTTTAACAACACAGGATTCTCCCCAGTAGTTACTTTCCCTTGTGCACTTCAGGTGCCATCTGCACTATACACTTAGTGATCATACTACTTGTCATGGCTTTCTCCAAAGAATCTTGGGAAATGTAGTCTTGGCATTGTTATGAGACCCTCTACTCCCTTCCTCAGAGTTACCTGTGAAGAGGCAATGGTTGCTAAATCATTCTGGGAATTGCAGCTCCGGGAAGGGAATAAAGGTTCTCAGCACCTTTAGCACGCTTCTGTCCCCAGGATTCTTTGGAGAAAGCCATGATTGGTACATGGAGAAAGCCATGATTGGAGAAAGCCAGTGGTACAATACTGCTTTAAAGGTAGAGTGGGAATGGGGTCAGACCCACAAACAAAGCAGGTTAAGATATTTAACTCCTTAGACTGGGCCTTCTCAGGTCACAAATGATCTGGCTATTTGAAAGCCGACCAATTTGCTGCTGTTTTATTTTTTTAGTATGACTAGGAGATGGTTTTCCCTTGATGATCTGAAACCTTTGGAACAATGAGACCCCAAGCTTTGAGGCAAAAATGGCCTGCCTTAGTTGGAGATTTGCTGCATGGTTTTCAAGGAAGATAGAGCAAAATAAACTTACTAGCTTGCAAATTTGTATTGATCTGCTGGGCTCCAGGATAAGCACATTTTCTTTCAATGTCAATTAAAGTTTCCTGTAAAGATAACAAAGTTAGATGCCTATGGGGTTATTCCCATGGCTTAAGGTCAGAGGAGTGAGCTAGATGGAGAGAAATTGAATATAAATGGTGCAATCACTCTTAAAGAAATGGGTGGCCTATATGCGACAGAGAAAGCACTTTGTCAACAGCAGTTTGAACAATTCACCTATTTCTTCATTGCAACTCACTTATTTCCATTGTTTCTGGGTCTAGCTACACTGCAGATGTGTTGGTTTTATTTATGTTAGTTTTACTATTATGACTTCCTCCAAAGAATCCTGAGAAGATTTATTTAGAGAAAGTGCCAAGTATGGACATTTTTAGTGTTCCGCCACATAAACAAGCTCCCTTCAAGTAAAGCAAACAAACCTATAACAATAAGAAAGTTTAATATAAAGCACATTTTAAAAAAGTATTTCCCACCTACTATTTTAAGTAGTATAGTCCATTCTAAGACGTTACCATTTTCATTCCACAGCAGATTTAAAATGGCACCATAAAAGTCTGATGCCATTTTAGACCTGCAGTGGAATGAAGGGCTAAAGTCACAGGCTATGTATAAGCCATGCATTTAAAGCTTATTTAAAGTGCAAGCTTTCCCCCAAAGAATCCTGTGTACTGTAGTTTCTTAAGGGTACAGTGGTACCTCGGGTTACATACGCTTCAAGTTACAGACTCCGCTAACTCAGAAATAGTGCTTCAGGTTAAGAACTTTGCTTCAGGATGAGAACAGAAATCTTGCTCCGGCGGAGCGGCAGCTGCAGCAGGCCCCATTAGCTAAAGTGGTGCTTCCGATTAAGAACAGTTTCAGGTTAATCCGGAACGAATTAAGTACTTAACCCGAGGTACCACTGTACTGGAAATTGTAGCTCTATGATGTGTAAACAAATGTTTTTAGGGTTCTTTGAAGGAAGTTGTGTGCTTTAAGGGTACAGTGGTAGCTTGGGTTACAAACACCTCAGGTTACAAACACTTCAGGTTACAGACTCCGCTAACCCAGAAGTAGTACCTTGGGTTAAGAACTTTACCTCAGGATGAGAACAGAAATCACACGGTGGCAGTGGGAGGCCCCATTAGCTAAAGTGGTACCTCAGGTTAAGAATGGTTTCAGGTTATGAACAGACCTCTGGAACGAATTAAGTTTGGAACCAGAGGTATCTGAACCTGGAGGTTGCATATAGCTGTTGTGACCAGTAGCCATTTAGAAACCTCCCCTCCCCATGAGTACGTTGGGTGACCTTACAAAACCATCTAAGCTATGGTGGCTGAGACTGATAGGACAGAAGGCACAGAGGTAAAAAAAAGGTGGAGCCAGAGCTGATGATTGGCAGAGCTAATCCAGTTTTGTCCCTACCCTCCTCCGTTCTGAGCTCCACAAGGGCAAAGCTGCAAATAACGCCTCAATCACACCATATATTTAAAGCAGTATGATACCACTAAGCAGTGGCGGAGCTTCATGCTCCAGCACTGGGGGGCGGAGAGCAGGCGGGGCAGGGCTGGCGTGTGTCCCGGGGGCATGGCACACATCCTGGGGGTGTGGCATGCCACCTCTGGGGGCATGGCACCCTGCACGGGTGGGGGGTAGCCGTGGTGGCACCCCACCGGGATCACGCTGCCGGGGGCGGTGCACTCCCACCACACTCCTCCTCCTCCGCTAGTGCCACTAAGCAGTCATGGCTTCCCGCAAAGAATTATGGGAGGTGTTGTTTGCTAAGGGTGCTGAGAGTAATTAGGAGACCACTATTCCTCTCACAGAACTGCAAGTGGTTGAACTATCAATCCATATTCACAGGGAACTCTGTCAATTGTTGCAGTGTGGAGCGAATAGGGGTCTTCTAAGAACTCTCAGCATTCTTAGCAAACTATGGCTCCCATAATTCTTTTTTTTGGGGGGGGGAGGGAAATTGTGACTCTTTAGAGTGGTATCAAAGCTTTATAAAAGTATGGTGTGAATGTGGCCTAAGTAGGAGGAAGTTGATAGCCAGGATCACCCTTTAACTTGGTTTTAAGTATGAAGGCAGGTAGGCTAGGAGGCATCTAGACTGAGGTTGGTGAGGCAGTGTCTCATTTGCCCGAATGGACCAGACTCCACTGCATCTGAGCAGGAGGTTGTTGGCACATCCAGTCCCACCAATCAGTACTTGCTCTTGCATGATTCCTGTTTATTTGTGTAGGAGAACTAACCAGTGCATTGAGCCTGCAGGCCACATGGCTTCATCTCCACTGCCTCACCATGTCTCATGATAGCATCACCACATTAGTGCTATGCAATTGATTGATGCATAGCTCATTCACACTATATCCAAAATGGCTAACGAGGAGATGAATTGACCCACCAACAATCTGGCTGCAAACAGAGGATTTTTTAAACAAATCATTCTAAGAACCTAAGAACCTCTATTGGGAAGTGGCTTATAAATAGATTCAATTCCATTGACAGCATTGCTTTATCATAAATTCCCTCCTCCTCCCCATCCCTCTGGGTATGCACTTGCCAATGTTCTATAGCAGCAAACAAAAATAATAGGATGTCTCTTTTTCCAACTATGGTGTTTTGCATTGTCAACATCAACATCACTTTGGAGTCTTGGAGCTCATCTGCGAAACATGAGCAGCAACAGAGTAAGTCAAATTAAAAAGCCCAAATATGTTTCTTTTCAAGGCTGAGATGTCACAGAATGGAGGCTCTAAATTAAGTATCAGCAACTCTCCATGTTTCCTGGCATAAATGCATATTAAAAATAAGTGTTCATAAAAATATAGCAAAAAATCTAATTAAGGAAGGAATTCACAGTCTGGGCGAGTAAGAGAGACGATGGTCTGACCAGAGACAAACACATGTTGTGGTCAGCAAATTATAGTTGTGTACCAGGACATAAAACCAAGACCAAAATTCATGTTGGTTTCTCTTTTTAAAACCCCCAAACCATCTTGCAGCTCTCTGGTTTCATTAGGACTAGGGAAAATAAATATTTCTCTTTCTGTCAAATATAGTGGAGCAAATATGTCCTGCCCCATTGTGTAGACTTCACCAAATGCAACCGCAAAGAGATTTGCCTGAGGTGGGATCCAAATGTTTATTTGTTGACAGTGCAGACTGAGGTTGGCCCACTTACTGTTGTTGACCAACCTTCACTGTGAGAGGTTCAAGGAGTTACTAGTAGTATATAAAGCCCTCAACAGCTTGGGATCAGTTTACCTGCAATATCACCATACCCCATGTATGTTAACTCAGACACTTCAATCTGCAGATCTGGCACTGATAGAGGTGCCACATAATAGTCATTCCACATGTGTAAGAAATCAGTCTTTTAGTATGGCAGCATTTATGTTTTGGAAATCCCCACTCAGATATGTACAATGTTCACATGTGTTTTAAAATGCTTTTTAGCTCCTCATCGACTTGAACTAATCTTCTTAAGGTTTTAAATAGTTGTTTTTAACTTTGCATTCCCCCCCCTAATGATTTTCCTAATGATTTACTAGTTCTGTAAACTGCTTTGGGGTTTTCTTTTTACAATCATAGAGTATATCCTTTTTATGAAATAAATACATAAAATAATTCACATTATTGTCTTGCAGGGACCTGTTTCTTCTAAACAACAACAGCCTATGAAGATTTGTTAAAGACTCTCCTCCCTGGAAGAGATGGGAGTGGTTGTGGGCGGGAGCCCAAGCTCCACCTCCTGGCCAGGGGCCATAGCCCCCGCCCCTCCTCACCTGGCTGGTGCCCACGCCCACCGGAGGCAGCCAGCCAGGTGTCTACAGGGGGCGTGTTTAGCAGCTTAATGCTGTGGGGCCAGCTCCACCTCCTCCTCAGTCGTCGTCGTCCCACAGCGAGTCTGAATCTACTTAGCCATTTTCTCCTTTCCTCTCGTTCTCAGCTGTTTCCAGGGGCAGTGTGTGGATTTGCGGCCACAGTATAGTCCATTGGGCCCGCGTTCGAGCGGTCAGCTGCGGCCTTACCCATCATCTTGGTTTGCCTCCTGGGATACGAGTTTCCTGGTTTTCACGACGCGGCATGCGGTGGGAAGAGCTTATGCCATTGCTGATTGACAGAGTTGCCATGTTTGGCCCTCCTGACATCCTTATCATTCACTTGGGAGAGAATGACCTGGTCAATAGGAGAAGCATGGACTTGTTTTGGAGCATAAAAAGAGACTTGGAGGCGATCGCGGCCTTGTGCCCCGGAACAATGGTGTTCTGGTCCTCCTTTTTGAAAAGAATTGTCTGGCGCGGTGCGCAGAGCTGTATGACCATTGAAAAAACCAGGAAACTCTTGAACCGGGAGGTAGCCTGTCGAGTGCGCTTTATGAATGGCCGAGTCATTTATCATGACCGTATCCTGATCGGCAACAAAGCCATGTACCGGAATGACGGAGTTCATCTAACAGACATTGGGAGTGACATCTGGTTGGACAGCGTCATTAGTAGCATTAGGGATTGGTTGCAGCTGTGAGGGTATTGGCGGCGAGCCCCTTTGTGGCTCGGGTGGCGGTTAGGCATTGGATTCATGTGTGTCAAGGGCTAGGTGTGGCCATCGCCTATGCTATCTACCGTGGGTTATTCCGTTAAAGGAATCTGGCGGTCGTGTATTCCGTCCGATGCCTGCTTGGCGGGAGGCCATGGCACGACCCTCAGTGACATCAGGGGGTGAGCCTATAGTTGAATTAGCATCAACAGGCTCCACCTACTGTTGAATAAACCCACCTCCTATAGTCATCCAATGCCTAAGCCAATACCTTTTCACTGCTGTAATCAATAAAGTTGTGGCCTTTTTTGCCCATTAACCTTATATCGTGTGTCCTTGTGTGTTTATTTCACATATTGGGGGTCGGGCCCTCGATCCACAAATTACTATAGCAGGAGAAATAATGGTTTAATAAACAGTTTTGCTCCCCCTACTTTATTTCCTAACATGATGACATTAGAGACTTTCCTGTGGAGGTTATTTTACACAAAGAGTTTTCCATATGGAAATGAGGTGGTAAAGATAGCGAGAAGAATAGACTAGTCTTTGTGACACACACACAAAGTGGCATGCACCCCTTCTCCTGTTCACATTATGCACTTCCCCTTTTTTGAGTTTACACCTTTCGATATTTTTATGTACTGAAGTTCTCACCCTGGGCCAGCAGGGGGATACTGTAGGTAGTTATGCAAATGAAGGATCGAAAGTGACATTCAGTGATTGGATAGTTTGTATGCAAATGAAGGATTGAAAGTGACGTTCAGTGATTGGCTAGTTACAGAAAATGGTTACTGTTGCATTCTAGTGGAGCTCTATATAAGCAGGCTGACTGAGCTCCTCAGTTCAGTTCTGTTCCAGCTTACAAATAAAGAGCTGCTTTGGAAGAATCGCTGTGTCGTCTGACATGTTCACCCACAACTTAACAGATATCATTCCCCCCCTTGATATAAATTTTATATCATTTGAAATGATTTTTACATACCCTTTTTAAAAAAAAGAAGAAGTTTGTTTTAGGGTATCATGTGACCTATGCGCATGGCCATGTCATTGCCTCATATCTGATGCAACAGTTTTCGAGATACCCTGACCTACACTGTGGGTGTTATCCTAAACATTGTTTCAGGGTGAGTATTTGGGCTATAAATCTGTATGTGTTCCCCCTGGGACATATGAAGTCATATGGATGCATATAATTGCAGATTAGTGTGGAAACACAATGGAATAGACCTGCGTATATATATAAGCATGTGCAAAACTGACACAGACCAGAAATTGTGTTGTCTATCCATCCCTAGCTGGTATGTGCCATCTCCACGTACCTTAACACAAATATTTGTTTGTGCCCACATGATAATTTCTGGAGAGAAGCTGGCAATTGTGGGGAGGGAAAACTGGAGGGAAAAACTTGTCCAAAGTTTTTTGTTCAGTAGCGGCCTTGTGTGGTGGGGCAGAACCACTTCTGGCATTGCTGTATTTTAACTGCATGATGCTGGGGAGGAGTGGGGGGGGGCTTTGAGGTCGGGGCCGACTTGGCATTCTGGTAGAGCCAATCAGACATTCCTGCCAGTGAACCCACACAGCCCTGACACTGTCACTTCCATATCCTCTAACATAGGGACATCCTATTCAATAATAATAATAATACCCCACCCATCTGACTAGGTTGCCTCAGCTACTCTGGGTGGCTTCCAACATACCATTATATAAAAACATAATAAACCATTAAACATTTTTTTTTTAAAAAAAACCCTTCCCTATACAGGGCTGTCTTCAGTTGTCTTCTAAAGGTTGTGTAGTTGGCTCAGGGGTTGTATAACTCTATACCCACCAACATTTCTCTGATGAAAATAGAGATATCCGAAGGAAAAGTGGGACATTCTGGGATCAAATTAAAAACCAGGTTGGCTGCTGTGAACCTGGGACTGTCCCTGGAAAATAGGGACACTTGGAGGGTCTGCCCTTCTCTACCGCACTCTCCAGTTCCATCCAGATCAGCTGCAGCAACGCCAGCATGAGAGGATGGCTCCATGACTCCAGCACACCACAGTGGATGCTACAGCAGACCACAGTTCTTGAAGTGAAGGAAGGACTCTTTGGAGCTCTCTGTTCCTCTCTGAATGAAAGAAAACAAAAAAAGCGCCTTATACCCCCTTCATCCTTCACTGTTTGCTGAATCCAAGAGTGACAGAAACAGTGTTGACATTTTCTGCCAGGCATAAGGGAAGGGAGCAGATTGTCTCTCTTGGTGAAAGACACTTTATTTTGTTTGAGAAAAGACAAAACTCTAAACCACACATCAAATAAATCATACAACACAAACATTATTTTTTTAAAGGAAGCAAGAGTTTTGCATATGAATATTAGATGACAACTGCACAGCGGCTCCAGGAATAATAACATTCTTCCCTCTCGGAACTGTGCCATATATAGGACAAGGAGTTATGGCAACCGAGTTGTCTGAAACTACAGCCTATTGAAGAGAACAGTAATCAAAGCTGTGGTTATTTATTTACATGAAATGTGCTTTCTGTCTGTCTGTCTTCTTTTTTTAAAAAAAGAAAGCTGATGGTGCAATTGCTTGAGAAATTGCATTGCCCAGGATAGGACTCAGTACTAGAGGTGAAGTTTGCCCAGAGCAGAGCAGAGCAGAGCAGAGTGGTGCCATTTCATTTTGAGATCTACCGGTAGCTAGTATGTTTCTACTGATGCAGCCTAGAATTGCACCATCCTTTCTGGTAACCATTGCATCACAGCCATCCTTTGCCTAATACAGATGATGAGCTTTGGAGTTAATGAGTTGCATCTTTTGATACAGTCCTCCTTCCTCGTAGAAGAATGCTGAGCATGAATAAAGAATGATGCATGTTTGAACTGAATCCTGACAAAGGAGGACCCGTGTTAACTCCAATGGAAGCAAGGAAATATTTGCCTGCTTTCTTGCGGCAGTGGGGACAAAGCTTCCTAAAGCAGCTAAAATAATCATACTGCTGCACAATGACTCATGGGAATGGAGGAGACAAGACAATGCCATATGTGATCATTATGCTGTTGCATCTTAATCATACTCCTGGTACAGTTGCTTTTGCACATTGACCTAGTTTGAAAAGCTTAATAGGCACTGCTTTTTTTAAGAGTGCATTTGTCAGGCTGTAAACATATACAATTGCTCCTTTTGTGCGGACAGTTACCAACTCTGTCTGGGCTGAATACTCATTCTAGTTTAGACCGGGGGTGTGTGTGTGTGTTACTAGGACCCTCGCTGACAATGTGTGCCCCTGAGCTAGAAATTGCTCAGATTGGCTACATCATGTGATATGTTTAAGATGTATCTGTAGCATCGATTTATACTCCACAAAGAATATTGGGCTCTATAGTTCTCTATTTTTGTGCATGCATGGGAGGGTGGGGCCCAAGGATGGTTAGCATCTGGTCTGCAAACCAGACACGGCCTTCCAACCCTCCCCATCTGGTCTGCAATGCCATTTTCAGGAAGCCATTCATACTTCTCTCATACACTTGATATCCCACATGACATCAGGTGTAGGGCAGATAAGGGTTGGGCTTCAAAGGAAGAATTGGGAGCTTAAAGCTTATGGGCAGGTGGGAGTGCATCTTCAACCATCCCCTACACCTCTCCTTCAAGTAGTCCAAATGTGCTGTCACGCAAACATGAGGTTGCCAAGCATAGATTGTCATGGCCAGGCTATCTCACTCCAGGAATGTCTGTAGATGGAGAACAAATAGGTGGTGCAATTGTGAGCAAAGTACTGAATATGAGGCCAGGCTGAGTAGAACACAGAGTGCTCCTCTGATGTTAAAATGATAATGACAAAATGTTCCTGAGCTCACCAGGTCATTGTGGTCAGCTTGTCACATGTAGCTAGATCTGAAACGTGACAGGACTTTCTGGCCAATAGATTTTTCCGCAGTGGAGAAATAAAATAATGGCACAAAGATGAACAGATCAAATTCTCATTCCTGGCAGCTCTGCCCTGAAGTTAGAGGGGCAGGCAGGGAATAAGTGCTAGCCAGAAAACAATACAATTAGGCAATTGATCTCTTTTCTGCTCCCAAAAAAGTAAAATAAATAAAGAAAGAGCGTTTTATAATGCAAGATTTGAGTGTATGTGGGAGAGAGGGGTGGGAAGAAAGACTTCCCAAATCTGCAACTCAGTGGCAGAGCATCTGCTTTGCATGCAGAAAGTCCCAGGTTCAATCCCAGCATCTCCAGGTAAGGCTGGGAAATGTTGTTGTTGTTGTTTAGTCGTTTAGTCGTGCCCGACTCTTCGTGACCCCATGGACCAGAGAACGCCAGGCACTTCTGTCTTCCACTGCCTCCCGCAGTTTGGTCAAACTCATGCTGGTAGCTTCAAGAACACTATCCAACCATCTCATCGTCCGTCGTCCCCTTCTCCCTGTGCCCTCCATCTTTCCCAACATCAGGGTCTTTTCCAGGGAGTCTTCTCTTCTCACGAGGTAGCCAAAGTATTGGAGCCTTAGCTTCACTATCTGTCCTTCCAGTGAGCACTCAGAGCCTTCAGAATGGAGAGGTTTGATCTTCTTGCAGTCCATGGGACTCTCAAGAGTCTCCTCCAGCACCATAATTCAAAAGCATCAATTCTTCGGCGATCAGCCTTCTTTATGGTCCAGCTCTCACTTCCATACATCACTACTGGGAAATAGCTGGGAAAGAAATGGCTGGGAAATAGCCTGACTAAAACTCTGGAATACCTCTGCCAGACAGTGTGGAGAATGCTGAGCTAGAGGGACCAATGATTTGACAGAATTTGCACTCAGATGTGGGTTTTATTGCACTAGTTTTCCCAGTTGCAATCTTAGCGCTTCTGCCCAATTTTCTAAAATTCATTTTATATTGCAGTACCTATTGCATTATGGGCCTGTAGCTTCTTTGATTGGTGTACTGCCATGTCATGCTAAATGTCAAACAGCAGGAAACAACTGTATGCCAGGACACCACCCCAAATTCCATCACATGGAATTACAATACAAAATTCCTTCCATTTTTTATTTTTTATTTACATCAACCGAGTTGCAAACAGATTTTCTTTTTGAAACCATGTGGAAATGAGCAGTAAACTTCCGCTAAATTCTCCTATAATTCCAGTAGTGGTTTTCTCTTCACATGAAAGAGCACATAAAATGTGGAAAACAACGGGTAAGGAAACATCAGGAAGGGGGAATAAAATGCCATCTGAATTCAACTGTAGGCCACATTTATCACACACTGCATTGTGATACCACTTTAAACAGTCATGGCTCCCCCCCAAAGAATTCTGGGAGCTGTTGTTTCTTAAGGAAGGTCAGAGTTGTTAGGAGACCCCGCCCCCCTCGCAGAACCACAGCTCCTAAAGTTCCCTGGGATTGATGGTTAGACCACTCTAGGAATTGTAGCTGTGGGGGGGAATTGGGGTCTCCTAACAACTGTCACAACATTTCTCCGATGAAAATAGGGACGTCCCATTACACAATTATAATTTTACTATTTATATCCCATATATCTTACTGGGCTGCCCCAGCCACTCTGGGCAGCTCCCCCCCTTCCCATCATAAAACATAAAAAAAACCCTATACAGGATTGCCTTCAGTTGGCTTGGTGGTCGAATAACTCCATACCCTCCAACATTTATCCAATAAAAATAGGGATGTCCTGAGGAAAGGAGGGACATTCTGGGATCAAATCAGAAACTGGGATGGCTTCTTTAAATCAGGGATGCCCCTGGAAAATAGGGACACTTGCTCTCAGCCCTCTTGACAAACTGTAGTTACCAGAATTACTTGGTGGAAACCATGATTAAATGGTCATAGCTCCCACCAAACAATCCTGGAAACTGGCCTCGGCCCAGTATAACTGAAGGAGCATTTCCACCCCCATCGCTCAACCTGGAAACCGAGGTCCAGTGCTGAGGGTCTTTTGGCGGTTCCCTAACTGCGAGAAGTGAAGTTACTGGGAACCAGGCAGAGGGCCTTCTTGGTAGTGGCGCCCGCCCTGTGGAACACCCTCCTATCAGATGTCAAGGAAATAAACAACTTTTGAAGACATCTGAAGGCAGCTCTGTTTAGGGAAGGTTTTAATGTTTGATGTTTTATTGTGCTTTTTGTATTCTGTTGGGAGCAGCCAAGCCAGATGGGTGGGATATAAATAAACAACAACAACAACAATTAACAACTGTCAAGACTGCTGAGAGTTGCATGTTGCTGCTTTAATGTGAACAGCCCTGAGATCTTATGATGGAGAGTGGTATATAAATCTAACAAATGATGTAGTAATGATAATAGTGTGAATGTGTTGGGCAAAAGACTTTGGATATAATATACAGCTTGAAGAATGGGAAAGGTTGTGGAATGAAAGGATAAAATTTACAGCCTGTAATGCTTAGAAAGAGAATATGCTGAAAATGATGTATAGATGGTATATTACACCAGTGAAATTAGCTAAAATGTATAAGACAAATAATAAATGTTGGAAAGGTAAAGAAAAAGAAGGAACATTTCATCATATGTGATGGGAATGTAAAAAAGTAAAGAACTTCTGGGAAATGATATATAATGATATGAAAAAGTTGTTGAAATATACATTTTTTAAAAAACCAGAAGCATTTTTACTTGGTATTATAGGTCAGGACATTAATAGGCAAGATGTTAAATTGTTTTTATATGCAACAACTGCGTCAAGAGTATTGTTAGCCCAGAAATGGAAACAAGAAGAAATTCCGACGAAAGAAGAATGGCAGACGAAATTAATGGACTATGCAGAATTGGACAAAATGACAGGAAGGATTCGAAACCTGCGGGACCAGAGATATAAAGAAGATTGGAAGAAGTATATGAATTATTTGAAGAGCAACTGTAATCAACAAATTACGCTAGTAGGACTACAAGAAGTTTTGTAAGGAGAGATATACGAAGTGTTACAAAGTAGAAAAAGATAGAGATATTGGTTATGAGTTTGAAATGTAATAGGGAAGATAAGAAATGCATACTGAGAGATTAGATTGGAATATTTTCAGACAGGATTGATGGAAGTCAAAAATTTGAATAAGATGTAAAAGTATGTTTAATTACTGTTGAAAATATGTTAAAAAAAACTTTTATCTGTCTATCTATATGTATCATCTATCTATCTATCTATCTATCTATCTATCTATCTATCTATCTATCTATCTATCTATCATCTATCTATCTATCTATCTATCATCTATCTATCTATATCTATCTCTATCTATCTATCTATCTATCTATCATCTATCTATCATCTATCTATCTATCTATCTATCATCTATCTATCTATCTAATCTATCTATCTATATCTATCTATCTAGAAAGATAATAGTGTGAATGTGGCCTTAGCATAAGGCAGTTTCATGTATTCATATATGGCATTGCACAATCCGCCCCCCCCCCCCATGAAATCAAACTTGGCTTCTTTTGGTTTGCTCACAAGAAAGTGTCCTCTATTTTCTCCCCCTCTTAGGCTGCCACATTCTTCCACCAACAATTGCCAGACGAAAGTCAAGAGTCCATCTCCGTTTTACATTCCTCCCGGCAGCTACAGAAGCAGGGCCTCCCATAGTTCATAATTCAGAACTCGAATTTCAGGAGACAACATCAGAAATGTCACTTTAAACCACACTAATTCCTTCACAGTTTAACATGAGTGGGTGACAGTGCAATCCAAGCTGGGAAGAAGCGGGGGGTGGGGGGGGAGAGGCTGTCTAATTTCAGTAAGTGTAGCAGAAGCCAAGTTGGCAGGCCTCCATTTGGATCAGACAAACGTCTGCTCTGTGGAAGCCGAAAGCACAGTGATAATTATCGTTGCTGATACTGCATCAGTTGTAGTGACAGTGTGGTTTATGAATATGAACCCTGAGTAAGGCTCTCTGCTTCACCGACAGGGTCTTGGCACTGTTGTGGGAAGCTGGTGGAAGCCCTGTGGATTTCAGTGTGGGGGCCATTGATTCATGCCAAGGACTGGTACTGTGAAGGTGGAAAGTAATTCATTAGGCATTGCACGTGTTTAATTGTTGCCTGTCTCTTTCCCCCTTGGGTTAATGGTTGTGGGACAACGGCGGGGGGGGGGGACTGTTCTACGGAGGGGTGGGGCACCTTTTCAAGCAGGGGGACCACATTCCTTGAAGTGCAACCTCCCAAGGATATCAATGATGGGTGGGGCTAGAGACAAAAGTGGGCAGAGCCATGGGTACCATGTACCATGGGTAGGCAAACTAAGGCCCGGGAGCTGGATCCAGACCAACCACTTTCTAAATCTGGCCCGTGGACGGTCATGGAATCAGCGTGTTGTTACATTAGTAGAATGTGTGCTTTTATTTAAAATGCATCTCTCGGTTATTTGTGAGGCATAGGAATTTGTTGATTCCCCCCCCCCCCAAAAAAAATATAGTCCTGGCCCCCCACAAGGTTTGAGGGACAGTGGACCGGCCCACTGCTGAGAAAGTTTGCTGACCCCTGTACGGCTATATTCCACCCACACAAAAGCTTCTACAGGGCTTTTTTCTTCCAGCTGGAACTTGCTGGGACTCAGTTCCAACACCTCTCAGGTGGGCACAATTGCCATTGTAAGAGCTGTTCATGGGAGGCGGTCATGGTGAGTTCCAGCACCTCTTTTTTCAGAAAAATAGCACTGCATGTGCATATCACAAAAAGTTTCGCACAGGCTGATTTATATGGGCAGATGGAAACTTAGAAACAATTAGCCATTGCTAGACTGTACATAGAAATAAGGAAGCACATAATCAGGCTAGGGAGGGAGTGTGGCTAAGGAGGGTGTGTGGCCTGGGGAGAGTTTTGAGGGAGAACTAGAAAGGCCTGGAGTTCCACATTTAGCTTGTAGGCTGAAGTTCCCTACCTGAGGTACAGGTTTGTAATGCAGAAGCCTAGTTCCTGTCCTCACCCCCCACCCCTAGACATGGGGATCAGTGGTCTTTACACTTTCCCCTCTTTCAAATGTCTCCTTCATTACACGTAACAAAAAAGTTGTTGTTTGGTGTCGCCTGCACATTAGCAAAGATAAACTGTTCACTGAGCATAATGATTAATGATTGAATAGTGCAGTTGTTGCAGAAATATGGTCATGCCGTGAAGAGAGATCTGAAGATTATATCTAACACCAGGGGATGGCTTATTAATCACACTTCTGGAGGAATTTGTGAGTAAATCAATCCACCTTATTAATGATATTTCAGCTTTGCTCTGCGAGATGTCTTTTATACATCCAGAAGGGCAATTATCTGTTTAGGCCAGGAAACAATATTAGTTACAGCCAGTGTGGAAATCTTTGATCTACATTACTTAAGTAAAGAGAATGAAAAGAGAAAGAATAAGGATGTATGAAATGCACTCTGAAGTCCTAGCAAAAACATGATGTCATTTAGGAAAGGTTTAATTGTAAATTGTTGTTCCCCTCTCTCTGGAAATGACACGGCACATGTTCCCAAGTATAAATTATGGTCGAGTTTGCATACTCAAACTGTGATAATATAACAGCTCGCAGGGGCGGGGGGAATACTTTTATCACCTCCAGGTTTGGAGGAATTCCTGTAGTACATGAAGTAGTTAACCATATTCTGGAATGCTTTATTAATTTAAGAGTCCTTCAAAGAGGGATCTTAAATTCTTGATAGCAAGAAGAAGAGAAAGGCAGGCAATAATTTAAAAGGAAATATTTTCCAAGTTCAAGGCATCCATTTTTCGACTTGTCTGTCATCGACAGTTCACTGAAGTTAGAAAATTGGAGACAGGGAAAAATGAGTTTACATAGATCCAAATGGAAATCTATACATAAGCCTGCAAAGGAGTTTTGTTAACAGTCTTAGCATGGATGTTTTAATTCTTTTAGCATGGACACTGGAACAGTTTAAAATTAAGACGTTGTCGATCTTAGATGCAGAGCAAGCTAGCATGATGCTCACTGGTGGCATCCAATGCCATTGCTTACCTCTGAAGCAATTGCACAGGCATGCCCATCCACTTCTGATTGTGTGAACTCACCCTCCACCTTCTAGTTTTAGCTGGTTTTGAATTCAGCCGGTGATTCAGGAGCCAGCTGGGGCTAAGTCCATATTTTATTCATGTCAGTAAAGCTTTCATCAAACAGGATATGAATCCCCCCCCTTCTTTCTGGATATCTATGTACATTTTGAGACTGCTGTTCACAGTCTGGCTCCGAGCCAGAATGATGTGCACCCGGAAATGAAAAATGGAGCGAGTCACGTCCTAGTCTTGCTCCTGGCTCTTCGAACAGGCCCAAGCGCATGACAGCCTTGCCAATTCTCATCTGAGTTCAAACAAGGAGGAAATAGCCTTTATTCAGTTATCATCCAAGCTTACCAACATTCATGATCAGAGGAATACACTTATATATATATATAGAGCCATTATTGTGTTTCTCTGAAATCTGACTAATGCCACAAGGCTGCTTAAATAAAATAATAACACATTTTGTTCCAGTCCAGCCAAACACAATGCCAGCTGAATGGAACACAGGAACACAGGAAGCTGCCTTAACTGAGTCAGACCATCAGACCATCTAGCTCAGCATAGTCCACACTGCTGTCAGGGACCTTCTGCATGTAAAGCAGATGCTCTACCACTGATCTATGGCCCTTCCCCAAGGGCAACACCACTCATTGCTATGCAGTTGGGGGCAGATTGGCCTTCCCTGCTTGAGACCGGAGATGATGATGCCTGGCTGACATAGCCAAGCAAGGACCATGGGGGATAGCATATGAAAACAAACTGCCCCATCAGCTAACTCTTGGGAAATGGAGGCTTACCACTGTCAAAAGCTGACTAGCATGGGTGGTGGTGAGTAATCCCTATGCCTCACTGCTTGGCTTTCAGGTGAGTAGACAATGGAAGATGTGGATTGTCTGTGGCTGACCCAGGTGTTTCAAATCAGGCGGTTTTGCTCAAGAAGGAGGTGGTGGGACTTCTTACTGCCTCCACCAAATTTCTTGCTTGCACTTGCACTTGTAGTTTTGCTGATTTCATCACAGATCATTATGTTAAGAAATATGGCCATTTATACCTATAGCTGTGACTAGTGTCTATTCTTATTTCTGTTAGACCTAATTTACACCTCCTAGACTACTCACAGATTACAATATAGAGCATCTCCAGACTGGGCTGCTTCTTCAGCATGCCATGGATGACATAATAGTGTATTACTGGTGGATCTATACGGAACCATCCACACATCATTCCACTTTCATTTTATTGCCAGCTGGAGGGGCACTCTTGCAGTGCAAAAGACAGAGACAACAAAACCCAGAACACTTGTGGTATGGAAAGCTACAGAATTTCAGCAGGAAACTACGGGACACACTCAGACTTGAGATGAAGCATTATGAGTACCCCAAAACCTTTGCAGGGAATAACAATACAGTTTTGAAATTGGGATAATGTATAACTGTCCCAGTACCAATGACAGCACACATTATCATGAATGCACAATAAAAGAAGTGTGCATGCACACGGAAGCTTATACCAAGAACAAACTTAGTTGGTCTCTAAGGTGTGTGTGTGTGTGTGTGTGTGTGTGTGTGTGTATGAATGACACCCAGAGGGGTCCATGAATCATTCTTTGAAAATTCACACTTCTCTGAATTTTGTAATTCGGTTCTCCAACCAAGCAATGGGTACGAATATGGACATACCAAGCTTAAGTGTGCACAAATATGCTTAAAGTAGTGAAAATAATATGCAAAATTGCATTATATTGGGGAAAATAGGAGACATTTTATGGGGGGCAGAAAAACACCGATGAATTTTCATGAGGACTTTAAAAATTCACAAACTAATGCGGAAATGGGGAGAACTAAACTTTAGGCTGGAAAAATGAGAAACAGAGAGAAGCTGAAACATACATCTTTGTCCATCTCTACCCGTAGGTCTGTTCAGCCTATTTATTTCCCAATTTAACATGTGATTTTTCAAAAATGCATATTTTAAGCATAATTGCCTACAGAAATGTGTGTATTAGGAGAAATCCTAACTAAAATGCTGATGAAATGTCACGAGAACTTTTTAAAATATAAAATAATTGCAAAGTGTTGAGAACTGAACTTTAGATTAGAAAAATGAGAAAGTGAGAGAAGCCAAAACTGACAGATTTGCCTATCTAACAAGCCCTGGTTTTGTAGAAGGATAAGAACATTTTTCATCCTTTATAAAAGGGCAGGCCCATGTTCAGTGGGGAATGTCCTTTTACTGCTTTCTCTATTAAAAAAAAACCCATTTAATTATGTTTTCTTTTTCTTTGCGGGGAGCTGGGGCATTCAGGGTTAAATTTTGGGGAAATGAGACCTTCCAAACAGAAGACAGCCATCAGCTGATGCACACACTGACACAGCCACAGACATACCACACCATCATGCTTTACCTTGTAAAGTATTGAAAACGGTACAGAAAATCATCCAGCTTAACAGTGAGAGTTTCAGACAAAAATCTAATCCACCATTCGTGCAAAACACAATGAAGTCCAAATGTTACAGGGGAGGGGGTGGTGGTAGAAAGGCATTTTTGTTTCACTAAGGTGTACATGTTAAATAATCAAAGGATTCAACATGACAATATGGTTATAGATAGTTATCTTAAGTGCCTTCTGTGGCGAGAAACTGAAATTAAGAACTTGAACAAAACATGAGACATGAAAGCCCAGGTTCTACAAACACTACGTTGCTTATTAAAACTACTTTGATCCATTGCTTCTTTGATATCCTAGGTCTTATCAAGAATTCACTTTCAGGGGTAAATATAGGTAGTTCAGAGAGATTTTATGACATACTGTACATACTCTTTTCCCCGACACTTTTTTTAATTACTTGGAGGGGATCAAGAACAGGAGGAAAGATATGCTGATAGCATTGCTATCTGACAAGGTTAATTTGAAAAATGCTGATTATTTAGAAGTAACCCATATGCCTACTGTCCCCCCCCCAAGTCAAGTTTGAAGGATTTTCAGTTGTTTTAAGCCACTTTATAAAATGTTATTGATTAAATAAAATACATGCAAAGTGAAAGACATACAATTAACAAAAGGCTTACTCTCCAAACCTTAATATATCCCCATGAAAATATGACACAGTTAAACTGGGTCAATAATCTACATTGCATGGGGACAGAGTGGATGCATACCCTTTGCTGCCAAATACATAATATACACCAAGGAAGACCATAGATCGGTGGCGGAGCATCTGCTTGCATGCAGAAGGTCCTAGGTTCAATTTCTGGTGTCTTGCGGTAGGGCCGGGAGAGGCTTGTGAGTTTGACATTCTAGAGAGACACTGCCTGAGCAAGATGGACCAATGGTCTGACTCAGCATAAGGCAGCTTCCTGTGCAATGTATCATGCAGGTGCTCCACACAAAGGCTCAGTTTGTTTTACATTTTCCCTCGAAAGAAAAGGAGCTGGTCCTGCAAATTTGATTTCTGTGTGCATTGGTGGAGCTAGCCGCTCCAGCACATGCCATGCAACTGGGGGCGGGGTGATTATGCCCAGGGGCTCACGATCTGGCATGGCTGCAATCATGCCGGGGGTGCCATCTGGCGTCATGCCGATCGCGCCTGGGGGGAGGATTTTGTCACCCCTTCCAGGATGACACCCAGGGTGGCCCACCCCCACCGCCCCCTTCCTACGCCCCTGTCTGTGTGCATGGATCTCCATGTGGAATGTTCATCTCACACATCAAATTATTAGTGGCCATGTGTCCTACTTTCCAGAGGGCAGTCCTCCATTTGAAACAGTCCTCTGTCTGAAATGTCATCGCAGAACAGTCCTCTGCTTGAAGCCATTTCTTTGAAGGGCTGTCCAATCCATGTCCTGCTTAATGATAAAGAATACGAGGAAGGAAGACCACTTGCTCAGAGTATTTTCTGCTGTAGTGAGATGTGCCACATTTCTATTTAAATTTGCAAATATACATTTGAATTGTGTGTTTTCTTTTGTCCTTTTCTGAATGGTGCATTTCTCCCTTTTTACCAATGCATACATGCAGGTAGTGGAGAGGAGAGGCATCTCCCTCTGTTTCATCACATGAAGAGGACTGCAAGTGTATGAATCAGGACGATGTCACATCAATTTTAATGTACCTAACTTCCAATGAAGTGCCTGATAACTTAGCATGAATTGCTGTGCTGAGGCAGCAGTCATTGATATCTGCCAACCATCTTCTAGTGATTCTAGATTTAGGTGTTGGTCTGATGCAGTCGAAATAAATTAATAAAAAATAAAAAATTGTCCAGTAGCACCTTAGAGACCAACTAAGTTTGTTCTGGGTATAAGCTTCCATGTGCATGGTATCTGAAGAAGTGCGCATGCACACGAAAGCTTATACCCGGAACAAATTTAGTTGGTCTCTAAGGTGCTACTTTTAATTTATTTCATCTACTAGTGAGTTGATCAAGAAGTCAACTCATCTTCCTCCAGTTGGTTTCAGTGTGGAGCTCGTACAGCAGAACTTTACAGAATATTATGCCATTGATCTATATTTGCAATGAGATTGTCATAAGAAGTGTGAATTATTCTCATGTTCAAGTAATGCTGGAAGATTAAGGATCAGAAGCCACATACAAGAAGTTGCTATGACATATCTGATGTGATAGCTTTCCCAGCTGTGCACTAGGGAATATATAACTCTGTTTAATAAATATGTAAGAGCCTTGTCATGCTGCAGTTCATGCGGCCAATCAGTGCATGGAGAGCTCCATATGGGAGAAGGCTGTCCTTCTGATATCCTGGGGCTTCTTTCCAGGGCTGGTCCATCATTCTATTGCCAAGAAAATATTGCATCATTACAAAATTGTAATGAAGGTGCTGTCATAGAGAGATGCAGCTGTACCGATCTGTTCCCTTTGTTTGGAAGTAACTGGCTCCCAGTTTAGCTGTTCTGGAGCAAGCTCTCTCCTTGAACTAAAGCAATTCAAGCTGAAGCTAGAATTGGAATAAAGCTGTATTTTGAAAACCCTTCGTGTAACAGAAAATGCCAATATGCAAACATGCTCATATCTTCAACAACATTAATTTAATAGAAAGAGCAGATCCAATTCTTCCAGGTCACTAAAAGATGAGTGCTATTTGTTGATGGTTTTACTTTTATGCATCATTCTAGGCAAAAATCTGTAATCAATAAGCCATTGTTCCAGAGCTTCAAAGCAAAGCCTGTTGTAATGATGCGGGTATTTGTTTAGCCACATGTCACCTTTATTTTTATGGCATCATGTGACAAAGGCAATATAGCAGCACAAATAAAAAACAGGGTGCCTGCACTTGTGTAGTTGAGCAGATGGCTCTACATTTTTGGATATTCAGAGTAAAATACAGATATATCCCTCACTGTAAAATACCCACCTGAAAAAAAATCTTGATTCTGGGAAATATACCCTCTGGGGAGCAGCCCCCCCCCCATTGCTCATTACATGATTTCATTCATGGCACATATAGGGCATTATATGTAGCTGACTACAGAGCTCATTGAGAGACACAGTGACAGTAGTCATTTTTGAAGTTTTATAATTCTTTAATTCCAAGGTCCCATCTGCACTGTACTTTTAAGGCAGTATAGTACCACTTTATAATAATAATAATAATAATAATAATAATAATAATAATAATAATAATAATAATAATATATTATTTGTACCCCGGCCATCTGGCTGGGCTTCCCCACCCACTCTGGGCAGCTTCCATAGAAACCAAAAATACACTAAAATATCACACATTAAAAACTTCCCAAAACAGGGCTGCCTTAAGATGTCAGGTAGTTGTTTATCGCTTTGACATCTGATGGGAGGGTGTTCCACAGGGCAGGCGCCACTACTGAGAAGGCCCTCTGCCTGGTTCCCTGTAGCTTTGCTTCTCGCAATGAGGGAACCGCCAGAAGGCCCTCGGCGCTGGACCTCAGCGTCCGGGCAGAATGATGGGGGTGGAGACACTCCTTCAGGTATACTGGACCGAGGCCGTTTAGGGCTTTAAAGGTCAGCACCAACACTTTGAATTGTGCTCGGAAACGTACTGGGAGCCAATGCAGATCTCTCAGAACTGGTGTTATGTGGTCTCGGCGGCCGCCTCCAGTCATCAGTCTAGCTGCCGCATTCTGGATTAATCGCAGTTTCCAGGTCACCTTCAAAGGTAGCCCCATGAAGAGCACATTGCAATAGTCCAAGCGGGAGATAACTAGAGCATGTGACTCTCTGGCAAGAGAGTCCGTAGGCAGGTAGGGTCTCAGCCTGCATACTTTAAATAGCCATGGCTTACCCTGAAGCATCCTAGGAACTGTAGTTCTTTAAGGGTGCTGAGAGTTATTCCCCTTCCAGAGCTACAGTTCTCTTTTTCCAAGTGAAATCTGTGCAGGGAATAGGTGCCTCCTAACAACTCTCATTGCCCTCATCAAGCTGTTCTTCCCTGGATGCTTTGGGGAAAGCCATGGGTGTTTAAAGTGGTATGATACTGCTTTAAATGCATAGTGTGAATGGTGACCCAAAATTCACACTGTCTTCACTTGCACATTGCATGTTGGTGTAAGCCACATTATGCACCACTGCAGCTACGTTTAGCATTAGGATGAAGGTGTAAAACAGAGGGCTGAGCAGTGGGCAATTCTCGTGAGTTTATTTCAAGGCCAAAAGTAGTCTCCTTCATTTGGAAATTTCTTTGTAAGGCATTTGTTTATTTAGAAAGCATTGCCTTCAACTGGCTTGCCCTCTGCGACAGCTTCACATTCTCAAATGTGTGCATATGCAGGCATCCCTTTCCCACATACTGAAAGAATGTGTTTGTGTCAGAGGAGGATGGGTGCTATGCAGGCTAACTCCACTCTTGTCATGTCTGATGGCCACATGCTCACACGTTCAACCTATGTGCAACGTGGTCCTCAGCACATACTGTTTTATGCAGATCAGCCCTTTCAAACCTCAGCCGATTGCACAGATGTCATGTACACTGGGGTATGCATGGCCACCTCGGGAGGCAGGACTGGGTCTGATGGCCCCACAACACCTCTCACTTATTCTTTCAATATGTGGGAAGGTCATCTGAACCCCCTAAAATATGAGCTGGCATCACTGAAACCAGATCTGATTGGCTACAGAGCCTCTTTCTACCATCCCATTCACTATGGGATCCCTGACTGGTTGGTTCATTTCAAGAAGAGTTCTTGTTTTATGTTTTCCTAAGCATGAAATAAATGGTACTAAATCAGCAGCATATAAAGGCAACTTTGATAGGTACATCCTTTGAAAAGGTGAGTATCTGCACAGTTAAAGGAAGGTTTGGGAGATATTCCTCCTACCTCCCCTCCAGCAAACCTCCACATTATATTTGAGCCCCAAATCAAAATGGGTGATCCTTTGGTTTAGCCATTGCACTGCTGATTCCATAATTTAGCTTCCCAATGGGGAAAAATGCTCTCTTGTTAATATTTCTGAACGTATTCTTACACTACAAAGGGCTTTCGGTGATGCAGGAATGATTTAGGCATTCCGTCTGAATATCTCCGATTGGTGTTAAGAATTTAAAACTTCAGGGGCAAGTTTTGTAAAAGGATTTTACCTCCTCGACAAGAGATTTCCCTGTGTTTCTTATCTGCCAGACCAGACCTAAATCGGGCTGTCATGTAATCAATGGGCTATGATAGGCTGATTATCATGTAGGATAAGTGATATCTATTAGAAAAAATTGATCCTGACACAACTCGGGGGGAAGCAGGAGCTAAAAGCGAGAGACCACGAGCCCTGAACTGGCCTTTGTGCATATTTAATGGATGTCATTTTCCTGAAGGTGCCTCAAAACAGCAGCACTCTCTGGGTAAATCTATATTGATTGAATAATCCTTGTCATCTGTTAGGCCTAACAAAGCTGTCACAGCACAGCCACAAGCAAACAGATTTTTTTATTTGATAACTTTCTTTCCATTCCAGTCCTGGAAACACACAAGATTTAGGACTTTCCAGGGAGCTCCTTCATATTTAGCCAGAGCCAGTGCCACTAGTTCCCTTGGTGAAAGGGCCCTTGTTTTCTCGGTGACTGATTGACTAGTGCCACACATTTAATTAAACCGGCATCCTCCAAATTACAGTTGATGAAGGAATCAGAAGCGAACTGTCCCTGCTCCCCATTTTTTTTAAAAAAAGAAACTGATGGTTCTTGCATTGTGTGTGTTGTGTTAAGAGCAGAGCCTTGAATGATTATGGCTAGGAGCTTGATAAAAATTGTAGGGGTGGGCGAGCTTCAGGCTGTCCCCAGTGACGGCATCTCCCTTTATGAATACAGAAAAATTCATCAAACAGAAATCATTAAATGGAGCAGATGGGGCTTCCTGTGCGTAGCTGATGCATAAAAAGGGAAGGAGGGTGAGGAGCACAGGGGCGAAGCAGACCCATCAGATCAAAATGACATCCCTGAAAAAAGGGGCTGGACTGAGGTTTGTTTACTACTGTTGTCCTTGCCGGATAATTTGGTGGGTTTCTTTCTGTTCTTTTTTCCTTTCTGTGTGCACTGATCAGAAATGGCTTTTCACATTCACTGTCAAACAGGCATCTAGGAAGGTCCCCTGAGTACCACATGTTTACTGCTCTGTCTGCCTCATGAAACCTATGAAAAATAATGACTGTGGCGGTGGAGGAGGACGGTGGGAACTAATCTCTTTGAGGAAACACCCCAACTTCATTGCTGTTTCCAATATGCAAGAGCTAAATCTTTACATGATGGAACGAACAATGTGATGCCTTCCTGGTGCTGCTGAGCAGCAGTTCCTCTTCATCGAAGCCATCATGGGTCAAGGGGGTGGAGTGGCTCCCCTATGAGGGAAGGTCACAGAATTTGGGACTTTTTAGATTAGAGAAAAGGCAAGTAACATGGCAGAAGGGTGTAAAATGCTGCCTGGCATGAAAAAGGTAGTGATAACTTTTTCTTCCTCTCACTCAGCAGTAGAATCCATGGACATCCAATGAAGGTGAATTTTGGAAGATTCAGGGTGGATAAAAGAAACTTAGTTTTTCATGCAGCACGTAGTTAAGCTATTTCCATAGGAGGGAGCAATGGCCACCAACCTGGATGGCTTTAAAAGAGGACCGGACAAATTTGCAGAGGAGAAGGCTATCAATGGCTACTAGCCATGATGCATTGCCTCCATGGTTAGAAGCAATGATGCTTCTAAATGCCAGCTGCAGGGAACCACAGGAGGAGAGAGTGCTCTTGTGCCTGGGTGCTGCTTTAGACTGAGCACTATGAGAAGAGGATGCTGGACTACATGGGCCAATGGTCTGACCCTGAAGTCTCTTCTTATGTTCTTAGGAGTGTCTGTGGAGCCTCAGGGACGAGATGGGCCTCTGCAGGTCCAGTCTGAAACATTTTGGCACCAGAGGCGAACCACAAAATGCCCCCACCCACCACCAGAGAAGAAGTAACAGGAACAAGGAAGAGTAAACACCCTACATAGAGATCTGCTGTCCCTGTGGATTCTGTTGCCAGAGGCAGTTGCCTTGCCTTGCCTCATGGGTGGGCCAGCCCTGGGTAAAGGCGTATCATAGGCACCCCCTGCTGCTACTGCCCAGAGCAGCAAAGAATAGGCTCAGGGAATGCACACATGGGCAGGCAGGTGGGCTCCAAGCCAGAGTTGGGAGGCACTATTTTTGTGCCCCACTGGGCCTGTGCCCTTGGCGGAGGCCAACATAACCAACCCCTAGTTCCTGGATGACTGAAGATAGACTTTTGTATACAAAATATTAGATACAAGGGCCTCATGGTGATGCATTGCATACTACTATTTGAATTTCTGAGTTCATCATTATCCTCTCTTCTGCTTAGTTTTAAGCTGTTAAATCAAGTTAGCATTTTTCTATATAAAATGTTGCACAGGGTGTGATACACACACATAAACAAATTATTGTATAAATAGATTATATTAAATTATTTATTGATATTTTGATTAATTCTAATTGATCACTTCCAATTTTGAATGGTTTCTAATTGTTGCTATATAGAGAGAATACTTACACTTGCAGTTCATACGATAAGCTGTGAGCTACTTTGGGCACAATTTTGAGGAAAAGTGACAAAGGATGTGCAATGCAAATGGGGGAGGACAGGGGAATAATCAATTATGTATCATTTGTGGCCTGAAAGCAACAACAGTGAAAACTGATTATATTTGCTGGGCTGATTTCTGTTCTGGACATGAGATGAATAAGCCATTCTGCTCCTGTTTCTGTTTTTGTCAGAATTTTGTAACATCTCTAGTGGTATTCAGGGTCTTCTCAGATTTTACCATGTACAGTGGTACCTTGGGTTACAGATGCTTCAGGTTACAGACTCTGCTAACCCAGAAATAGTACCTCTGGTTAAGAACTTTGCTTCAGGATGAGAACATAAATCATGTGGCAGCAGCGGGAGGCCCCATTAGCTAAAGTGGTACCTCAGGTTAAGAACAGTTTCAGGTTAAGAATGGACCTCCAGAACGAGTTAAGTTCTTAACCTGAGGTACCACTGTACCAGAGAATAATTTGGTGTGTTTTTTTAATGCTCACCTTTTCTTTGAGGTGCCCTGTTGCAAGTATCTTAAATTCATTTCTGAGAACTTCACGGGCATCCCTGTTTCTTGGTTCTACTAAGTTTTTTTTAACACACACACACACACACACACACACACACACACACACTGTGAAACCCCTTACATTAAACTCAGTGTGGATCTCATTTGAACCACCTTTAGATCAAAGTGCAAGCTTTTCCAGGTTATATTTGGAGAGAGAGAGTGGAAAAAAAAACCCCTCTGTACTTTTTGGTTTCAAACGAAAAAGATCTGCTGACTTAGACATCAATAGTGTGCTTAAGACTCAGTGAATTCCACTATTAACTTTTTTATCTTTCTTTTTTGTTCCCTTCTTCCTTTAAAACTAGGCTCGTTGTTGAACACACATCAGAAGCAGCCAGGTCCTAAAGTGAACTGAAACATAGAGGCAGCTTGCTTGGTTGACAAAAAGCAATCATACCTAAGCCCCCCCCCCCTCCTGCCCTAGTTTCTAAGTCTCAGTGTTTTGTCCCCAGCCCTTAAGGTCTTTCAGTGTATGTGAACATCGTTTGGATCTCCTAAAGGAGGGCAGCAATGGGACCAGCTGAACCTCCTTCAGCAGGGCATTGCAGTGCTTTGGTGCCACCAGTGAAAAGATCCTGCCCCTCAGTGTAAGGAACCAAGAGTCAGATCCCTCTTGTTTGGGTGGCAAGAGTCAAGGACTCTAAATCAGAAGGGAAAGGGCAGGCAAGGACAGCCTCAGAGGTGCTTCCACAAGACAAGGCAATGGCCACTGCCTCTCTGGCCCAAAAGACTCAATGAGACCAGAGACTCCCCTGCTCCAGGTTTTAGGTTCTTGTAATAATTTTTAAAAAAATATTTCAAAATACCTAAAGCACCACCTAACCCCTTATATCCTGGCCCAATCACCGTCTTCACTTAACACACATTTAATTTGTGGAATTTGGTGCCGTAAGATGTGGTGATGATGTCCATAAATGTCCTTAAACGGGGATTAGGAATATAACTGGAGAGCAACTCTCTCAATGGTTGTTAGTTATGGAGGCTGTGTGGGTTCTCCAGGTCCAGAGGCAATGTGCCACTGTAGTCCAATTGCTAGGAAGCAACAGCAGGAGAGGGCCGCTACTGGCATGCCCTGCTTGTGGGCTTCATGAAGTGATGTGATTGGCTGGTGTGAGAAGAGGATGCTAGGCTCAGTGGTGCAGTTTGCTGAATATAGTCTCTGGTCATAATGGTCTTACGTGAGGTCCCTCACTTAAATGGTAGTGTTATGACTTTGCTTGCTTTAAAAGGTGGCAAGCTGCCAAGCATTTGCCTGCATTTGGGGTGGGGGATTCTGATCACCGTGCTCATGTGCATTCCTCTGAGTGAAGCTCTGAGCTTCTGTCCTGATGGCATATAAGCCCATCTAGTCCTGAAGCTGATTCTCACAGTGGCCAAGCAGATGCCCCAATAGGAATGTTCATAACCAAGAACCAAGCACAAGAGCCCTCTTCCTTCCTGTGGTTTCCAGCAACCAGTATTCAGAACCATTACTGCTTCTGACCCTGGAGGCATAGCCATCATGACTAGCAGATATGGCATGGCTGTATGTCCCAGAAGGACCATTGGTTTCATCCAGTTGAGCTCTCCCTATGTGCTTATAACTAGAGTGTAGAAAAATATGACGGGGAAAATCTGGATCAGGAAAGGGATTAAAATGATGATGAGCAGTGTCATCTCTGAGTACTACCACCTTTAATTAGCCCAAGAAACAATATCTTGAACAAGATTTTAAAAAAAGTTCTAACACAATTATTCTAGCATCAATGTTTTCCTAGCACAAGATGGTTTAAATTCCAAAGGAACTAAAAAGGAAAGGGGAGAGAGGAGGGGTGGAAACCCTCACAAAAATAAAATTCTTCCTTTCCTTAACTAATACAGCCCTAGCTCTTTTGTGAGCTTTCAAAGTATGTGCTTTTTTTTTTTTTTTTGTAAATATGCCAAAGTCAGGGCCTGTACAACATGTGATCTATAATAAACTTCAAAAGAACACCTTTGACATTTTAGATAAGTTGCAAATGATGGTGCAGGGAGATCTTTTGCCACTACAAAGAAAGAACAAAAGAACCAACTTGAAAGAGAAATCAATAAACATATGGCAATTAATAAAACATTTTCTATGAATACCCTACAAAGAGTTTTACAACAGCATTAAAAAAAAACCAACAGTTGTTTCAATGTGGATTTAAAAAGTATCAGCTGTTATATTAAGATATCCTTTTTAGCAACAAAATGTACGTAAAATAACAGATTTTGTTATAAATCCATCAGCTGCAGAGGTAAGGATCAAGAGGCTTTTTTTTTAAGGTGACCCAATAAAATCCAATAATGAAAACATTTATTTTTCAGTGAACGAAAACAATGTTTCAACATGGGAACATTTGTTTGTTGGCATGCTGTTCATCTTTAAAAGAAAAGGGGGGAAACACCTGTTTTACATCATCGGGGGGGGGGGGAGAACACCCTTATGTCTCCTTAATATTTTAAACCATTTCTATTGATTTCCTTTGTAAGTAACATTACACCAACCATTAGTACAGACATTACAATGTATTTGCAGTAACCTACTAGCAATAATTTATTATCATGATGAAGAGATGACCATTCAAGACAACAGAGCTATGAAGAACCTTCAGTATAAGTGAGATCCCTTCATGCCAATGCAAACTGGGGTCATCTGGGACTCCTCAAGATATGACAAGTATTTGTTATACACTTGCCTAGGTTTTTGCCAGGGAGACACATAGGCTGTTGTTAGAGGAACCATACCAAAGACTAGGAACCATACCAAAGACATAGGCCAAGAGGTCAAGCTGAGAGGCTCAAGCCAGGAATCAGAGCTCAGAGGTCTATAGGGCCGGTCCTGAATGTTAATATGACAGAAATTCTGTGAGTGGCTGGTTCGTATGTCTGGAAGTTAGGTCGATTACCAGTTCAGGAAGTTATACTAGGAGTAGGTTCATAACCTGTGAATATGCCTTGATTTGAAACTCTCACTGGAGTCCCAAGTGGCCTCTGTGTCTATTGTTGTTGTTTAGTCGTTTAGTTGTGTCTGACTCTTCGTGACCCCATGGACCAGAGCATGCCAAGAACGCCTATCTTCCACAGCCTCCCACAGTTTGGTCAAACTCATGTTAGTAGCTTCGAGAACACTGTCTCATTCTCTGCCGTTCCCTTCTCCTTGTGCCTTCAATCTTTCCCAACATCAGGGTCTTTTTCCAATGAGTCTTCTCTTTTCATAAGGTGGCCAAAGTATTGGAGCCTCAGCTTCAGGATCTGTCCTTCCAGTGAGCACTCATGGCTGATTTCCTTAAGAATGGATAGGTTTGATCTTCTTGCAGTCCATGGGACTACACCATAATTCAAAAGCATCAATTCTTCGGTGACCAGCTCTCACTTCCATACATCACTAATGGGAAAACCATAGCTTTAACTATACATACCTTTGTTGGCAAGATGATGTCTTTGCTTTTAAAAATCTTTTAAAAGATCTTTTTAAAGTATCTATGAATGTTCATTCCCAATTTACCTGGTTTGTCAACTGCAGCTGTTCCTGGACCAGGATAGCACGGGCCTCAGCTGTCTGTTCTTAATGACCTGCTATTTGGATGACCATAAAGCACTGTACATGGGGCTGCCCTTGAAGGTGGTCTGGAGGCAACTTGATGGATCCATGGTGTCACTAGTCCTGAAAGCACAGCACTGCCTGCCAGCTCTTGGGTCCAATCAAAGTTGCTCCTACTAGCTTGCAAAGTCCCATCTGGCCAAAGCACCTAAAATATATTTTCTCCCAATATTAGGCATCTCTCAGGCCTTACGATCAGGTGCTGTTGCTGGTGGGTGCTGACCAGCTGACATTGATCCATGGCAGGCTCTCATGTTTATGTTTTCAGAAGTAAGTGTCACTAAATGCCTGGGACTTATTCCCAGGTAAAAGTGTGTAGGATTTATCCTAATGCTCCTTTTGATTTGGTTTGGCTATGAGATATTTTGGATCATAACTTCCAATATCCCTGACCATTGGCTAGAAGAATGGTAGACCCAAGCATGCAGAGGGGAACAGTTTGCCTGCTCATAATCCTATATGTTTATACCAGTGGTCAGCAAACCTTTTCAGCAGGGGGCCGGTCTACTGTCCCTCAGACCTTGTTCGGGGGCCAGAGTATATTTTGAAAAAAAATAATGAATGAATTCCTATGCCCCACAGATAACCCAGAGATGCTCTTTTAATAAAAGCACACATTCTACTCATGTAAAAACACCAGGCAGGCCCCACAAATAATCCAGAGATGCCTTATAACAGTTTTAGAAGGTGATTGGGCCGGATGTGGCCCCCAGGCCTTAGTTTGCCTACCCATGGTTTAGACCAGGCTTCCTCAACCTTGGCCCTCCAGATGTTTTGAGAATATAATTCCCATCATCCCTGACCACTGGTTCTGCTAGCTAGGGATCATGGGAATTGTAGCCCAGAAACATCTGGAGGGCCGAGGTTGAGGAAGCCAAGGTATAGACCATGCGTGGCTTGGGGGAAGCATTCTCCAGCTTAGCGTCCCTGTATGAGAACTTGAGGGAAGCTAGGAAATTGAAAGCAGAAGGTGCTACTGCTCTCATGACCAGGAAAGTACAGAAGGCCATGATTCTAGTGTATGCAATGATATTTATTCATTTATAATTACATTTCTCTTGACATTATGTTATGCAAGTCATTAGACTTGAGTCAAGCTCACTTTATAGGCATGAGTAACTTTGCCCCAGCTCAAAATGGCAGGTGCTGATGAGACAAAGATTTTTAAAAAGCAGTTGAAGTGCTACCCTGAAACTTCCTAAATCTATGTGGCCAACAAGAAGCACCTGGATTTCAAAACTTGGAAGAGAACTGGGGTGGGAGGAGAAGCTACCAATAATTTAAAGTTTTTATTCCTTCTGGTTGTTAAGAGCAAATTAAATTTTTCGTTATGAAATTCAGTTTAAGCAAATGATTAAGAGCAAAGCAGGCCTTCTCGTCTGCTGTTTAAGGCAAGCGAGCTTGCATTAACTCGATTTTTGAATTAAACATCAAGGAAAAGGCATGTCATTAGTGGGGGTTTTTTTCCTCCCCTGAATGGTATTTTTAAAATATAATTTTGCAGACTTTCAAGTAAGTCCAGGTCTTAATATGAATTTCCAGTCGTTCCACATGATGATTTCTCCAATGACTCCAGGATAACCTGCTCTGTAAAAATGTTATAAATAATCACCTCAGATTCACATGTCTTTGCTAATTGACAGCATCACCTCACGACTCAGGTGTTTTGAAAGGAATTGGTAGGGATCCATAATCAAGGCTGCTACAGAAAGTGGCTAGCAGAGGAAATAATTAATTGCTTACAAAAAGTTTAGGCTAAATTCTAAAACAGGGGCAGGGAACCATTTTGGCTTCATGGACCAGATCTTTATCAAGAATGAACTCACAGGCAACATTATACAGGTGGGTGAGGCTGCCGACTTGTTAATTACCTGTCATCATAATGACTTCAGGTGCAAGGTGCTTTGACGTCCTGAAGTTGGGACTTCAAAGCACTTTGCAATGTGCTGCTAAAGCAGGGGGTTTCTTTCCCAATGATATTCTTATAAATTTGGGAGTGCAAGATAGCCCAAATTTCAGATCAAACTAGTTCCAGAATTTAATAAAGGTTTGGAGTGGCAAAAACCAGTCTCCGATGTGAAGTGATAGCTAGACTCAACATACAACATGCAATCTGCAACATGCAATATGAGGTTGTAATTAAGCTAAGTGTCAAAAGCCAATTAAGTCAGGACTAGCCTCTTGTGTGGTGCTTTACTAAGATTGTGTTAAAAATTATGTGTCAGACTATCTAAGACAGACATCCCCAAACTTGGCCCTCCAGATGTTTTGGGACTACAATTCCCATCATCCCTGACCACTGGTCCTTTTAGCTAGGGATGATGGGAGTTGTAGTCTCAAAACATCTGGAGGGCCGAGTTTGGGGCTGCCTGATCTAGGAGTTAGAAACTAAGGAAGTGTGGTGTGCATTCTAGGCACACTTCCTGGGTTGTATAGTGGATATTGTAATCCCAGCCAAATCAACATGTGCAAACCACTTTGCGAGGTGACCGCCTGGGAGAATTAACCATTAGGAGTTCAAAGGGTTAAAGGAAATAGGTGTTAGAATACAAATGAATGGAGTCATCCCTCCCTCTGTATATAAAGAGGGCTTAGTTTAGGGAAGTGGGGTGGCAATGATGTAACCATGAAGCAGGGAGGAACAGTTAAGCTGAGAAGTGTTCTGCAGAGCAAGAGAGGCTGCAAAGAAAGGATGCTGCCGTGGCTACTTTGCAGTAAGCTGGTGCGTTTTGGGGTGATAAGGAAAAATCAAAACTTGGGGTGTCCCAACTTCATCAGGATTTAGTCCCATGCATTTTGAATCAGTCAGGTTCAAGCAGAGACTGCAGCCAAGTTAAAAGAAGCAAAACAAAGGATAGTGAACCCGATCTTTATTGTTGCAACAAGGCTTCAGTTCCTGAGCAAACAAAGAAGCCCTGACCAAAAGCACACATCTACTTTTAAAAGTTTACAAAGTTACCCATAATACATTTCAGAAAGCATCATCAAAACGTCAGAAATATGTCAGAAAAGAGGTGTGGTGAGAAGCAGAAATCTGAGACCAAGACATGTCCCCTGTCTCTCAAGGCAGTGATTATACACCTGTCTTTCACCTTTCAAAGTATATACATTTCCTTTTGTCATTTAGAATCGGTTGGCGCCATCTATTCTTGCTACACCTGGAATGGGCTTCTGTATCATGTATTGTGATTTGCTAAGTTTCTGTCTTGCCATTTGTCAAGTCTGGTGTAGCCCAATCTGACAGCCAGGAGAGAGATCCTGAGTGCATGTTGTCACATTTTGGGGATGATGTCACGACACAGGTCTCCACCCCTTCATCGCTGTATGGCATTTTTATTACCTTTGCAGTTTAATAAAATCCTTTATTTGGCTGTGGTTTTTTTTGGTGGATTTCTACGTTTTTCCATTCATTGTATAGGGCAAACCAGCTTAATGGAAAACTTGAACTGGCATGTGTCCCTTGTTGACCCCACTGCAGTTTTATTGACTAAGGTGTTAATAAACATTTTTGCAGGCTTTGCAAAGCTATCTAGCTATCTGCAGCCATGCTTGCTCCTTCTGTTTTGCCCCTGTAGGGGCTGCTGGCTTGCAAAGGAGGTTTAAAGTTCAAAGGTCCCTTATGCGGATTGTGATTGGCTGGCCATCACAAAGAATGGCTCTTGATTGGTCTGTTCTTTGGTATTGAAGAAAATTAAGGTTTTCTTGCCTTATTTTGGCAAGATGAACATGGACATTGATACTCTTGTTTAATACCATGTGGCGGAGCACACCTTTGGCTTTGTGTCACGCTGCTAGTCAAGTCTCTGCAATGCGGAGCCCAGGTTTTTATACTGATGCTCTGTCTGATGCATTCATTAGTCCCCCCCCCCTGCCCCATAACAGGGGTGCTGCTGCTGTGAGTCCCTCCATTGAAACTTTCAGGTTGTATATGTGTAAATAAAGCATATATAGATAAGATAACCATATATCATAAAGACACAATAGTCTCTGTTGTGCCTCATTCCTTGAAGGAAACAGAAACCCAGGGCAGGGCTAAGGACAAAAGTAAAAATAAAGACAAATGACCCCTGGACAGTTAAGCCCCTTCAAAGGTGACTATGGGGTTGTGGTGCTCATTTCGCTTTCAGGCCGAGGGAAGCAGTGTTTTGTTCACAGACAGCTTTCTGGGTCATGTGACCAGATGACTAAACTGCTTCTGGTGCAACAGAACACTGTGATGGAAACCAGAGCACACAGAAACGCCATTTACCTTCCCACCAGAATGGTACCTATTTATCTACTTGCTCTGGCATGCTTTTGAACTGCTAGGTTGGCAGGAGCTGGGACAGAGCAATGGGAGCTCACTCCATCATGGGGATTCAAACCACCAACCTTCAGATCGGCAAGCCCAACAGGCTCAGTGGTTTAGACCATAGCACCATCCGCATCCCTTAAAGGCAAAAGTGGACATGGAACAGCAGGGGAACTCTTGCCATTGTATAGTAGGCTAAATTCCAAAATTCATTCTGACAAAAGTCAGATATTTAACACCCACACACCATTACAGTCTAGCAAGCCAGAGGCATTATCATACTTCAAGGACCCATTTCAACTAGACTGTTTTGACAGTCCCTTCTGCTGCTTTATTCTTCTGGTGTTTTACATTCTAACTGCTCCTCTTATTTTCTAATAAATAAAAGTATTCCTCTGCCCTGTCAAATTTGTAATCACTGAATTTTATTTGCCTTTCACTTTTCAAGAAGGGCCTTTGAATGAAACAAACAATTGCTTGTTTTTCCTTTAGGCACAGAACTTCAATTTTAGCCCATCTCCAAAGAGACCAAAAAACTTTGGGGCCATAGCCATCTGAGCTCTACTCAGAGCAGACCCATCAGAATCAGTAGACATTAGTGAGCAATGCCCATTGATTTCCAAGGGCCTATACTGAGTGTGACTTGAGTTGGATACAAACATTTGCTGGGCATAAGATATTAACGTTGGCGTACATTTTATATATATTTACATCCCTTTGACAATGGCTCTGAGGAAGCATTTTTAAAATTGCTCGTAACGTAACCTTTATATATTTTATAAGCATGTTCCTTCTGAAGTTACTTATTAATACTGTAGCATTTTCCATTCCCTCTATAGTGTTGAAACCTAGGTTACATTTTTCTTCATCTTTCTTAGTTTAAGTGTAATTCGGACCAGGCGAAACCTTTCCCGCAACACACACACTCACACTATATATATATATATATATATATATATATATATATATATATATATAATCAAAAGGTATATTTCAGTACAGGAGAACCTGTTTGGAAGAATTCTTCTCATTTCTTCTCACCCTGTTTTATCTTTGCTTGAGATGTGAATAATTCATAGCCCTCTGTCTGCTTTGCAGTCAAACGCATTCTGTCCACCCAAGACTGTTCGACTTTTGTGATTTATTATTTAATAATTTGCAGGGTTGCGCCGTTGTAAGGTGAGCAGTGTGGCTGCTTGTAGAACTGTTACAATCTGGTCTAGTTAGCTGTCCTTTCTTTTCCTCTCTCCGAACAGCATCAGCTATTGATTCTTTTTTTTACAAACCTCTGCCATGTAATCCCACAGCTGCTGATCTCAAAGCTGTTACTATAATATAAAAAATTTGGCCCTTCTTCTTGAAAACAAGAAGTCGTGTGTTTTTGATTCACTTTTTCTTTTCTTTCTTGAAAGGGGAAAAAATATATCAGTTGTTTCTCTTTTTCTCTTTCTTTCTGTCTCCTCGTTTCTCTTATTTTTTTTCCCAGTGACAATAACAGGGAGGTGACACTCGTTTCTTAGAATATATATATATATATGGAATGAAATGTCTTTTGGGAAATACATGCTGATACTTTCATTATCCTCCTAAGCAAAGGAAGCAAGCAAGCAAGCAAGCAGACACACAATTTTCCCCAAAAGTAAAAATAAAAATGAATAGATGCATGAAACTTTCCAGACCTTTGAAAATTCTTCTTCTCTCTCTCACCAGGGAAGTTGAACTATTTTCATAGATTGGTTTAACAAAGCAATCAGACTGGTAATATTTTACTGATAACATTGCATTTGGTGTTAGATGCTGCTGTATTTTGCAAGGGAAACACAGCAAGATCAAAGGGAAGGGTGATAGCTCAGTTGCAGAGCTCATGCTTAGCATGTAAAGGGTCTTAGGTTCAATCCCTGACATCTCCTCATAAATGAGTCTATTTCTGATCCATCTCACTTTTGCATGCGTTCACCCATAAGTAGGAATGGGAAGAAATTTGACTTAGTCTGCATGTATAGGCAAACTAGGATGCTGGCAGAATGCTTACTATACTCTCATTGAGCCTTCCCTCCCCAAGATACTAAGCACTTTTGACAAAGCACAAATCTTAGGTACAGTCCAGTAGCTTGATGGCTCTCTAAGTGGAGACGGAGTAAAGAAAACCTCATAGGGTTTGAAAGAAAGAGCTCACTGCGGTTCCAATATGGGAAAGGGACTTTGCTAGCAATCTGCATCTCTGAAGGAATATATCACCCCACCTATCCAGAAGCAGCGCAGCATATAGGGACTAAATAGAAAAAGCGTGACTCAGATTGTTCCACTCCACATAGAGGTCTCTAGGGCTGGTCCTATCATTAGGCAGAGTGAGGAAGCAGATTCTGGTGTGTGTGTGCCTGAAGCAACAGGCGCTGTCCTGGCCCTTTCTTCTGCAGCCCCTTGCCATTCCCCTCAGTTAGAGGGCAGAGTTGTGTGGCACACAGGTTACTACACCAGTTCCTAACATCAGAACTTGTGGGCATCCAATGAAGCTGAATGTTGGAAGGTTTAGGTCAGATAGAAAAACACACTTCTTCATGCATTACATAGTTAAACTCACTCCTAATGCTTCTGAACACCAATTGTTGGAACCCACAGGAGGGGGAGAGTGCTCTTGTATTCAGGTCCTGCTGGAGGGCTTTGCACAGAAATCTGGTTGGCCAATGTGAGAGCAGGATTCTGAAGTAAATTGTCTGATCCAGCAGGCTTTTTTATGTTTTGTCTTTTTAAACTATCTTGTTCCCCTCAGGTGTTGTGGAGGATGCTGTTCTGTCACCATTATTGAAGTAAGATTCACCTTCCAATCCAGTTGGGAATGGAGTGGGCAGGGCCCAGCCCTGGTGATGTCCATGGAATCAAGTCATCACCAAGAATACTGGAGTCGCAAAGGCCCTTTCTAGATTTGTGACTATCTGGCTAACTTTCCAGTCTCCTTGTTCACTAAAGCAAAGCATCAGGTTGAGCCATCCATTCAGTCTGCTGTGCAACGTTTTTCAAAGGCAAACGAACCGTTGGCGAGGAGACGGAAGCGCTTAAGTGCCGCCATCTGCTTTTTATGTGGCAGAGAGGATGCCCCGCTGAGTTGTCAAGTATCTACTCTGCTATGGTTGCCTGGGAAAAGGCTTCGAGAATTGGATAAGAGCGGCACCAGCTTGGCATGGTAATCTCTCGGAGACGGATGAATAATTAATAGCCAAAGTAAATAACCGATCATTAAATAAGTAAATGTTTCTTCTGAAAGAGATAATGCAAAATGTTCCTTGGTTAGATTGAGCCTGCCAGCGAAGGATTCCAAACATTATCTACAGCACAGATAGGGGGAAAGGGGGACAAAACCCCGAAAACAAACCAAATAATCCACCTCTTCTCAGATGTCTCTTTCATACAGAATGGTAAATTATGTTATTACTTTTGTACACTATTCCCAATGCTTATTGAATATTCTCTTGTATACATCTAGCTAGCACAGCGTTATGCTGATCTTGTTCTGATTCATTTTCCTTCCTTCCACCCACAAACCCCAGCGTCTGATCAAGAGTTGGGTGAGTTGATAATGCTACATTGTGTGTTTCATCCCTCCCCCCTCCCCACAACTCTTCGCTCTTTTACAAATATCATGACAGCATCCTGCATTTGTAAAGTAAATAATTAAACGTTCCAGAAAGTCTGATAGGACATAGTAATCTAACAGATGAAAGGC